>NC_046380.1:914953-1229446 GCF_011125445.2 Fundulus heteroclitus | reverse complement strand
TTATTCGCAGCACTTTAGTGACAGAACTGAGTTTTACTGTGACAGGATTCAGTGTGTAAGCAGAGAAACCCCAAAGAACCCACAGGAAGTAAAGAAATATTAAATAATGATTAGTGGTGGTTCAGATTTTAGTCTGAACCACCACTAATTAGTATAAGACCACACCCCCAATCATCAATGCAAACATGGAGGGAAAACGAGCAACAAAAGATGGCCGCCTCAGGAGTGGCTCCTCTGAAGCGGCGCCCCCTGCTGTCGCCTCCCGGCCCTCTGGTGTCAGCTCTGCAACGGGACCAGAACCCTGGAACAGAACCCTGGACCAGAACCCTGGAGGCTAAGCAGCTCTTTGGAGCAGAACCAAGCCTGTGAGAAGGAGATCCAGGCAGACTTAGCAGTAAAGCCAGTAATGCACCGCCTGTGATTTTAAAGCACTTCACAAACACAGGTCCAAACAGCGCTGCACATTAGCAAATGGCATAAACAATTACAGAAAAGAAATTAATCCAGGTAGATATAAAATAAAATGTGCATCAAATGCTTTAGGAAGAGAATCTCAGAGAACGTGATCTAAATGTAAACACATGGTTTAATAAGAGTTGTTTAATGTTTAATAAATAACTCTGTCTGTTAGGTATTATCTGGTGAATATCAGCCCAAACAGCTGATATCAGGACAATAGCTGAAAGCAATGAATGGAGCTCTAGTGATCTGTTAACAGCAAACTCTGCACACATAGAATAAAGGAGTGACAACTTCTCTTCAAGTTCAAGAATTTATTAACAGAAATAAAATGAACATCCAGAGAAAATCACTATAGAATGCTGTTTATCTGGATTAACACTATATTTCAGTCAATAAATCCTCTCTACTAGGCTAGTGAAACTAAACTAAAACTACTAAGCACAATTAAGATAAAAAGAAGTTAAGGAACTATTTACACACAAAAGAAACAAAAGACAAAATAATCATCATCTGAATGATTCAGTGAATCCTGGTTCACTGCAGATCTGAGTCAAAGACCCAAAGTTCATCTTAAATAATGTGAATTGGGGTTAAATTATCTTAACTAATTCAGAACAACATTCAGTCTGTGTTTTAACCCTTTGCTGTCCCAATAAAACAGCAGGATGTGAGTTTCACATTTTTAATCAGCTTGTGGGCCTCTGAGTCCCATGAGGCTCCATGCATGGCTGCTACTGCAGGGCCGACTCTCTGTGTGATGGACTGTCTGGGCTGGTCTCCTCAGACAGCCTCTCCTCCAGCGTCTCCAGGCAAGAAGGGTGGAAGGAAAGAAGTGTAGTCTGCTCTCATAGCAGGCCTCCTGCTGAGAGAGGCTGTCTCTACGTGGATGTGTGAAATTCCTTTGCTTACAACCCATTTTGATTCCTCCCTCATGTTACATGTTGCCACTTCCATCTGAATTATTTCCATGGCTCTGAAGGCACAACACTGCAGCCATGCTGGATTTTAACATCAGGAAGGGTTCTGCTGCTCTGAACCGGACTCAGAATGGCTCCATCAAACTCAAAGGAAACTTCCTGACTGGGAAAGAGTGCCATCGATCACAGAGACTGAGCCGCTGAAAGCCTGAAGCTGCAGTGATTATGAAAAGCTGCCCCTCACAGTGAAGCACGGCGGTGGCAGCATCATGCAGCAGAACCCGCACTGAGAATAGTGATGAAAACACTGCAGAAGTTTAACAGGAAACATTTCAATGTCTTTAAATTAAACACTATGTGACCCCAGCTGGCTTCCTCTGCTTGGACCAGCAGACCACGCCGCCATGACGTCTAAGTAGCATCCATGCTAGATCCTCAGGCTGGAGGCCAAACTCTTTAGTTCCTCGTCCTCCTGAGTCTCTGCTTCTCCTGCCTTATCAAACATTTCGCTGCCTTCACTCGACGGACGCACTGCGATGAAACATCAGACAGATTATTGTCAGAACAAATGCACTAAGCCCACAGGACCACAGCAGGGGCACATATGCACGCTCCCACTCGTGTAAAAGTCATCGCTGAAACTTTTGTTTTTCTCTTTCCGTCTGAGAGAGAAGTGCCCTAAAGCCAGCAGATATCCAAACAATGAGCGGCTCGGTGTGCGCTCCTGTTAGCGTCTGTGTGGGAGTGAATAAACATGAGCAGGAATCCGCTTTATATTAAAACATCACGAAGCGCAGAGCAGAGAGGAAGGAGAGGCTGAGGAGAGCCATGAGAAGATGGAGGAGCGAGAAACGAGGGGGTGGGTGTAAATGAAAAGAATATGATTACATGCAGGATAAAGAAAGAAAGAGTGGGAAGTGAAGAAGGGAAGAGGAGTGGATTTGTGAGGATGTTGGAGCGCAGAAGGAAAATATGAATAACAAGGAAATGATGGAGTGAAGGAGAGGAGGTGATTTGGAAGCGTGAGGATCGGAGGGAGTAGAAAAAAGAAATGATGGGATGGAGAACAAATTGGCCTCATGTGGCCCGTCGGGCTGAAGCTCGCCTGTTTATACAGAAAATGCAGTAAAGCGTTTGGAAAAAACAGCGTTTCTATCTCCTCTGAAGACTGTGTCTGCTGCCAGAACCAAGAAGTTCCTGGTTCCCCCTCAGCTACCAAACGCTGCTCTGCTGGCTTCCACTGGCCGTGAGTCTGAAGGACACGTTCATGCCGGGTCGTTAAAGACGTCTCTGAACCTCCTCTGCTCCATGATGGAGTGATCAGCCAGCAGAGCTCCACCAGGTGAGCTCCACCAGGTGAGCTCCACCAGCTGAGCTCCACCAGGTGAGCTCCACCAGGTGAGCTCCACCAGCAGAGCTCCACCAGGTGAGCTCCACCAGGTGAGACCCTGGACAGGTTAGACTGCAGCAGATAACGAGGCTGATCTGATGCTGTGGTCCATCAGCCACAAGCAGGAGAAGTCTGCAGGCCAAAGTCATCACACTGTAATTATTCTAGATAATAGAGTCATACAGGGACATCAAATCAACTAAAACACATCAGTTGTCCTTAACTCCAGAGCTGGAGAAAATAAAGAAGACGGAGCTAAAGTGACAGATTTGGTGAAGGATGGACCACCTGAAGAGATGAAGATGGGCTGGAAGGCCTGCAGCATCCTGAGCAGCAGGAGGTGCTAGGAGCTAGCGGACCTAACGAGCAGCGTGTATTATTTATATTTATGCATATTTATCATATTAACATGATCTTAGCAGATCCTTGGGTTGTTCAGACAAAGATTGACCCATTTCTGCTCCATTGTGTCCATCTGTAGAGGCCAACCTTTTCCCTTTTTAACTTTATTTATTTATGGCAAACTGATGATCCATCCTTCTTCTAACACGCCGATCCTCTGTGGGGTCGCCATGCAGGGCTGCTGGTGCCAAACTGATCATATTTGCTTTGGACTTAAATTAAAGTGTCTCTGAATATTTCTCTGGTCAGAAATCAGAGAGTTTGTAATCATCACATTTAAAGCTTTACATTTAAAAAGGAATGAAACGACCTATGGAGGTCCAAACAGGACGGGCTTCAGGATATATATATATATATATATATATATATATATATATATATATATATATATATATATATATATATATTTCCTAAACCCAAAATGATGTTTCACCACCAAAAGTTAAATATTCTTATCAGTACTGGACCGTCACAGTTGACACGAGGGAACTAAACACGTTGCTGAGATGGAAGAAGAAGAAATGCTCTGAATAATAATATGTTTCTACGATGGTAATGAATTGGAAACGTTATTATTTATGAATAATAACACATCTGCTTTAGGCAACAAATAGTTTGAAATTCTCCTGTACATTTCCAAAATAAAAAACACTTTAGTGTCGGAGAAAGCGGAGTGAAGGAAAGACGAGGAGGAGGAGGAGGTAAAACAGATGCGCAGTGAAGCAGCGAGTAGAGCAGAATAAATTGGATGGCGTAAATGGAGCATGAAGAGGAGGATGATTGATCAGCAGGCAGACGAAGGAGCGAAGACTTGATGCATGAACCACGAACATGTAGGAGTAAAATGATAGAATGTGTTGTAAAGAAGTTAACAGGGCAACAACATGTGCTCCTCACACGTCGTCTGACTGACAGCTGAACTAAATCAGAAGATGTTTCTTCATCCTGGAACATGGATGCAGTTTTCAACCTGTGGGGAAATGACCTGCTTCCTGGTTCAGATGTCCTTTTGGGCTCATGCTGGTCCTCTTTTCTTTTTGTTAACATCTCTAAAATATATACACACATTTCTGCATCCCTTCATGCTCAGACAGAGCAGAGGGATAAAGAAGGATGGTATCTGTCCGTCTGTCCTCCACTTCTCAGAGACGGGTTCCTGTAGGGAAACCCTGGCATCTCCACCCTGAGCAACGATGTCCAGCTCCTCATGGTGAAACCAAAGTGTCCCGTTCCTCTTATCTCCTCATCATAAGTGAGGCCTGGAGCATCCATGAGCAGCAAATCCAGGCTTCACCTTTTCAGCTCAGCTTTTATTTGCTTATCAGCGACCAGTCTCAGTGGCTTTCAGGTAAATCTCTGCACCGACACGCTGCAGGTTTTATTTCACCGCCTGTTCACGCTGTCGTCTGCTGGAGAACGGCTCGACTTTGTCCCCGCAGTAATGAGGCCGTTTAACAGAGGCTGCTGACATGTTCGCCTCACAGTATTTGTTCTAATGTACGGTAATGGTGAGTAGATCCATTCTGAACTACATGACAACTAGATTTTCCCCCAGTGAGGATTATCATGGCTGCTGAAAGCTTTCTGAGCCACATGCAGATAGCAGTTTCAGCTGAGTTTGAGGAACGTGCTGAAGGTGGAGGCTCCCTGTGGAGGAGGCCAGGAGTTAGATGATAGAGACAGAGAGGGTCGGACTTATGATGTCAGGAGGACAGAGAATGGTAACCATGGAGGTCCTCATGGAGGTTAAAGTCCAGAGGAGCAATGTCTTAAAGGTGGATGGCTGGTAACTTCTGGACGTAACACTAGGAGAGGAAGTCCTGGGTCACTTTGAGGAAATCTTTGAGGAGGGACCCAGAGAGTAGAGGTGAGCATAAAGTAGTGAACTCTGGGAAATATCTCCAGGCGTTAGAGGCGGCCAGAAGTACCGGCTGGGTCGACACTCCGATCCTTAACGAGCAGCCAGCTCGTTAAGAGCCTCAGCAGGAGGTCAGGTTAATGAGGCTCAGGTGTTCAGCAGCACCTGCAGCTTCCAGGGAAGAAGGGAGAAACACAACATGAGCTCTATTCTATTCTATTCTGGTCTATTCTATTCTATCCAATCTATTCTATCTAATCTAATATATTCTATTATGTTTTGTTCTGTTCTATTTTATTCTATTGTATTATATTATATTATAATCTATTATATTCTAATCTATTATATTATATTATACTGTATTCTATTCTATTCTATTCTGTTCCATTCCATTCTAATCTATAATAATCTGATCTATTCTAATACATTCTATTCCATTCTAATCTATTATATTGTAAAATATTCTATTTTATTAATTATATTCTATTTTACTCTACTCTATTCTGTTCTGTTCTAATCTATTTTATTGTATTCTATTGTATTCTGCTCTATTCTATTCTAATATATTCTCTTCTGTTCTATTCTATTCCATTTTAATCTATTATATTCTGTTCTAATCTATTCTAATATATTGTATTCTGTTCTGATCTATTGTATTCTATTGCATTCTAATCTATTCTACAGAGCAGAGGAATAAACCACAGCAGAAAATCAGACACATATCACCATCCGAGCCAGCAGATGTCCTCTGAGCACCTTCACTGGTCACTGATAAAGTGCCTTGCTCAAGGGTGCTTTTGCAGACAATAGGACCATTAATCAAGTCTTTCAGAATCTCTCCTCATTGGTTTGGACCCCACAGCCGCTTGGCCACAGCTTCCTGGAGCTGGAACAGCTTTATTGTCAAATACTGCAAATTATTTCAGTCACATTTTCATGTTTGGGTGTTTTATTCCTGCGCTGTGTGGGCCCAACGGTTGGCAGATGGACGACGTGAAGCTGAAAAGTTTTCACACAAACAGATGGCGTCCGTGTATTGTGAGGGTCGCTGGCAGCTGGGAGCTGGAAGAGCTGTTGTTTATGGACCTCCATGCCAGGAAGCAGTCAGTGTGAAGAATCAGACCAAGACCAGAACCAGCTGTGTTTGCAGCTTTTCAGCTCTGATCTTTATAGCTGCAGGTCTTTGCATGATTTCTTCTAAGGTCAAACATGTTGAATCCTTGACACATGCTGCCCCTCTGCTTGCTTTCTGCCTTTTCCCTTCCTTTTTAGAGTCCACTGTTCCCATTTTTTCAATTCAATTCAATTCAATTTTATTTATATAACGCCAATTCATGAAACATGTCATCTTGAGGCTCTTTACAAAGTCAGAATCAGTCATATTATACAGATTGGTCAAAAATGTCCTATATAAGGGAACCAGTTGATTGCTTTAAAGTCTCTCCAAGCAGCATTCACTCCTGGAGAAGCGTAGAGCCACAGTGGACAGTCGTCTGCATTGTTGATGGCTTTGCAGCAATCCCTCATACTGAGCATGCATGAAGCGACAGTGGAGAGGAAAACTCCCCTTTAACAGGGAGGAGAACCTCCAGCAGAACCAGAACCAGGCTCAGTGTGAACGCTCATCTGCCTCCGCCCACTGGGGCTTGATGAAACCGACATCATTTTTCCACATATTCTCACCAGTTTCCCAGCCCACAGGTGGAGCGAACCTCCATGACGATGCCCACCTTTTCTGTGGAGAATTTCATTTCCATGAATTACAAGCAGAACGGCTTTACATGAAAGCTTAGCAGTGAATATGGAGATATATGGATTCTGTGGGAGTAAAACAACTCCAGATGACACATGAATGAGCACAAGGGACAAATCTGGCCTCCATTGACCCATCTGGGGGCAAAGCGATGGGGGAGACCTGGTCTGAACCAACCGGAGAGACGGAGAGGCTGACACGATCGGCTTCAACACCAATCCCAAAAAAAAAAGATGTGCAGAAAACCCAACAGTTGAGAAAGTTGGTTTACAATGTGGGAAAAATGTGATGTGGAATTAAGTGTCTTTGAGTTATTTAATGTTTAATAAATAACTCTCAGTCTGGTTTTGTCAGGTGAATATCAACTCAATCGGATTTGATATTTGGATAAAAATTTAAAGCAATGATTCTAGCTCTGGTGATCTTTTAGCAGCAAACTCTGCACACATATAGAACAATTTCTCTTCAAGTTCAAGAATTTAATAACAGATATAAATGAACATCCAGAGAACATCACTATGTAATGCTGTTTATATGAATTAACACTATATTTCAATCAACAAATCCTCTCTACTAGTGAAACTAAACTAAACTACTAAGCAAAATCAACATGAAAGGAGCAATAAGTGAAATTTCATTATTTTAGATGGAAATAACTGAAAAATAATGATGTGAAGAACTAAAGGTGATATTTCAGATGGACTCTGGTCTGACTGCAGCTCTGTGTTGTTCTCCAGTCTCTTGTTTTTATAGCGGGTCCGGCTTTGTGTGCACGTACGTGCACGTGAACAGCTGCTACTCAGCCCCTCCCTGCCCTAAAATCCCACCGTCAGAGCAGAGCAGCGCTGGAGCAACATGGAGGAGAACAGCCAGCAGATCAAAATGTTCTCTTTCTATCAGCTTTATAAAGTTATGAGTTAATTGTTCACTAGACATGTTCCTCTGGAAGGTGAGGCTGGTTTTCTGTGACTTTATCCTTTACAAATACACGCATTTAAGGTGACGTGTGGGAAGGGAAGGAGGTGGCATAAATAGATAGATAGATAGATAGATAGATAGATAGATAGATAGATAGATAGATAGATACATAGATACATAGATAGATCCTCATAGACTTCATCATTGTCCTTTTCTCCACCTGTCCTCCACAGGGACTGCCTCCCTCCCCATCACTGCTGCCCCCCCCGATGAACTTGTCAGTTCTGCTGCTGTTCCTGCTAGTAATGCTGTTTCCCCAGCAGACAACAGCAATCAGAACAGCGCTGGCCACAAGTGACTGGAAAAGAGGAAAATAAGTCCCCACACACATCACTGACCTGAGGAAGAAGAGGAGAGCGTGTAAAGCTGAACACCATGGATGTCTTCATGTGACTGATGCTGACTGCTGACAGTCAGATAACACAAAGGAGACGTGTTCCTGCTTCTGACGGCCAACATGAGTTCTTATCTCCATCTCTCATGTCGCCTCACAAACAGAAACAACGTTGGAGAGAAATCTGATCTGTGTGCAGATTAGCAGTCAGTTATCAGACTATAATTCTGATCAGACAGAAGTGTTCATAAACAGATCTTTGTCACGAATCGGAGACAGGAGGGACCCAGTATTCAGGCCGGACAAGGAGATGAATGAAAAAACAGGTTTAATTAAGGCGATTTAGACAATACAGGGGCAGGCACAACTCAGTGGTCGGAATGACAGTCCAAAAACGGTACACAAAATGGCAGTCCAGAACAGGCAGGAATACAAACAGGGCAAGGCAAGCTCTGATAATCCAAGGGCAGAATCAGGTCAGAAAAACGAGTGAGCAGTCAGACAGGGCAGGGAAAAACAGGTTCAGGATGGCTCAGATGTCAAAAAGGCAATTGGGTAATATCAACAGACTTATGGATGCTGGACAAAACTCACCAAAGGCATGTAAAGACAATGATCTGGCAGAGTGCAGGAGACAGAGGCAGATATAAGTAGGGGAGTGAGCAGGTGAACAGATTGAAACTAATTACAAGAATGGGTGGAGCTGATCAGGGGAGACAAAATGGTTGCAACTAAACTGAAGCTGATTGGATGGTAACTGGTGAAGGGGAGTGAGAGCAAGACAAAAGAATGCTGGCAGGTGAACTGAATAAAAGCTGGTGACAAGTGATCAGAGCAGGCCAGAAGAAAAGTACAAAATCAAACCACATTAAAACCCAAACTATTCCATTAACCAAAACTAGTACAAAAACCTAAACCTAAGACAGAATTGATTACATAAAAGAATCACTAAACCAAAACAGAACTTAAACTAATCCAGAACCAAAATCACCATAAAGACCAAACAGAACATAAGCAAATAATAAAAACCCAAATCATGACAATCTTATTGTGCCTGAACAAAGCTTTAAATTGAAAATAGAACTTGCCTCATGGCGTCTCTAAGCTTGCATTGAAACTTTGTGCAGAGCATGTGATCATTATTAATGCAAAGAGACTTAATCTTCCTCCTGCCTGGAGCAACAGACAGCCTTAATTCAATCAGATTTTATTTGCTTTCCTTTCTTCTGTGGCGATGACAAACTCAGTTTAACCGTTCAAACTTCATTACAGGGAAAGTAATAAACTTTAGTGTCCAAAGTTAACTTCTGTCAGTCCCTTTATGTCATATATGTTTGGAGAAGAGTCTTAAAATATTAAAAAATGATGGTAAACACAGGAAGCCTCAGCTTATAAGGGCCGACTGCTCAGAACTGTCTTCACACATTAACGCTGTTTGATGAAGAAGATGAAAATGATGATGAATACTGATGTCTTTCTTTTTATCTGTTTCTCTCTAAGGTTTGATGAAAGGTTTCCCTGTGATGGACGTCTCTCGCCCAATCAGGTATCTCTCCTAAAAAGTATCCTTTTGTAAAAGTGCTTTAGAGTTTAACTTAAAAATGTCTCATAAACATAAAACCTACCTGCAAACTAACAATGTGTCCACTCTTGCCAGTCAGAAGTATTAAAGCAATATTTCCCCGTCTTTAAAGTACAAAAACACTCTTAATGTGCAAAACAAAGAGTCTCAGCTTTTCCACACTTTAGCAAAAAGGTCTTCCCTTTGTAACATAAAAAGGCTTCAGAGTTCAGAGCAACACAAAACTGGTTCATAATGAAACAAAACTCGTAAAAAATAAATCCTTGTGCAGATTTTTCATTTTTACGTCTTCCGCCTGTCACAGACGTCTCCATTGAAGTACATATTGTCTGTGATTCCTGCTTCTCTCCTCTCACAGTCAGCAGAGCTGACAGGAAAGCAGATCTAAGGGTCTCCACCTTCTGCAGCCTGTGGGACCCTCACACTCAGGCCTCTCCAGGATAAGGTCCCCAGATTTCTGAAACCAAATCTGGGGACATTTCTAGCTCGTACATAAAAAGCAATACATCTCATTAGGATGAAATTAGGGAACGGAGAGTTAAAGTCTGGAATCAGCTCAGCAGCTGAAGCTCCTTTCCTCCCTGATGGAGTTCTGCTGACCCAGGAAAGGTCAGGGAGCAGGAGCTAGGAGGTAGGAGCTAGGAGACAGGAGCTACAAGCAGCCTTTGTTTCCGTTAAACCCAAGTCAAATAATATAAAACTGATGTCATGGAATAAAAATAACTATTATTTTTGAGTGTGTTTTTTTCAGACAATAGTAAACTCTATGTGGGTAAAAGTGCTTAAATGGCTAAAATAAAGCTCACAGCTGAGATTAACAGACACAGAGTCCTTCAGCTGTGGGTTCTCAGACACTCAGAGGGAGACGCAGCAGATGGACGTGTCTGACGTCACAGAGGACACGTTGTCTCCTCAGGTGATGCACTGAGCTTTTGTTGCTGAGCTACACTAACACACCTGACAGAGCTGCCAAACCAGCTCTGCTACGTCATTCAAAGTTCTCACATACTTTAAACCAAACTAAAATATTTTCCCAACCTGGCCTGTTTGGCCGTGAAGGTAATGTGAGCAGCAAACTCACATCCAGGTACGCCTCCAGTGCCGCCAGGGGCTTCTCTGCTCACAGCGGTTTGTTCAATGCATTATGAAAGAAATGATGCCTCAGCTAAAACATTGATGTGAATGAATTATTGCAGGCAAGGCCGTCCAAAATATTGCAAATATCAAAAAGATCCTCCTTTAAAGTTCTTAGAAATCCTGATCAAAACCTTCCCTGTTCAGGGAAATTTACCACAAACAGTAGAATAAAGAAAAAAACCTGTTTCCTCCTCTGAATACGTGTGTGTGTGTGAACTAATACTAGACTGAATGAGAGGCTATACATGTTTGTGTGCGCATGTTTAACTGATATTAGACCGTGTGTGTTCGGACCACCAACACAGTTTGTTGTAAATTGAAGCTTTATGTTTATGTGCAGTATTTATTCCATCTACATTGATATTTTATGTGACAGCTAAGCTGAAAGGACGACGGCCCTCCTCGGAGTATTTAAAGTTCCTTTCAGCAGAGAGACGCTGAACACAAGGCTGCAGCAGCTGCACAGCTACGCACTGCGGGGAGCAGAAAAACACATTTTCTTGTCATCACAGAACATGAGGAGTGAGATTCAGAGCATGCAGATAAATGATGAAGCTTTCCTCTCGCTCCATCAGCACCTTCCAGGTCGTCTCCAGGTTTCAGGTAAAACGGGGTCAGGGTGGCTGCACACCTGAGAGGAGAGCCACTCGGCTCAAACGGCTGAAAACGACGAGCTGCTCGGCGTTTGGCTAAACTGAGATCAGATGGAGTGTGAGTTCTTATGCAGGTCACATGGTGGTCATTTAAATTTCCTTCCTGACTGAATGTTTTCTGCTTCCTGAATGTTGCAGCCTCGCAGCAGCTGCTCGTTCTCTCTGTTTTCTTTTGACGGCTCCCATTTCTCAATATTTGGACAGCTCTGAATTTATCCGTGTCTCAGTGTTTTGTTAGGCTTCCACGGAGTTAAGTGTTCTTGTAAAGATGATTGACTCCAACATGAAATGCAGACACCACCCCTCTGTCTCCACACCGTCCATTAGTTTCTAAATACAGAAAATCGTTTCAGGACAATAATTAGTTTTCCTCAGTATTTCTGGCCTCTGCAGGCATCTAAAGCCGCGTCAATCAGCTGTTTCCTTTATTTTTGTGATGAACCTCATGTTCCTAACCAGCCTGTGTCGCTGCATTTCTCCTCTAAGTGGAACTAAAAGACACATTTTTCTAAAAGAAAAGGATTTAATGTATTCTCCAGTTTTCTAAAAAAGAAAGAACAAATTAAGTTTTTATTTATTTTGTTAACAAGCTGCCAACAAATTCAAGGAGGAAGAGAAGCGGTTTTATAACTTTAAAGCCTTCCAGCCTTTATTTAATCTGTCTCCACTGATTCCCTGGTGGAGATCCGCTCCATCCAGATTTCTGCTGTTGGTCCATCAACATCACGTTAAAGGCAACAGCATCCTGTGTGGACAGATTTCAGAAAAAAATAATTTTATGTATGAAATCGTCTGTCATCAAGTTTAAGGATGAAGATATGAAACAACCAAACAGTGAAAGTTTATATTTTATACCTCATTCATTTAATAAGTCATTGTTACCAACAAGAATGAAACTTAAAAACAAAAAACAAGGCAATATATTGTTACTATTTGGCTCGTATTTACAGAGGGATATGCAACATTTAAAGCAATGCAATGCTTTACATTTTGATTTATTGCAAAGTGTGCACAATAATTTCATATTATTCCTTCAGAAAGTGTAGATAATATTTTGTTCATTAGTTTTCATAACCCCTAACCCATTTGTTGAGGCTGTTTCAGTGGAGGCTGGTATCTTTTTTTATAATTTTATTGAAAATTAAAAGAAATACAGACCAGCTGCCTGTTCCCCAGTCATCAAGAACATTAATCCACAAACAATCATAGCACAAAGTGCCAGTGGGGTGGATTACTCAGGTTTATAGGGGCTTTTTAAGGAGATAAATCTTCTTTCTTATGCCATTATACGCATGGCTGCATGTAAACCAGAGGTTCTGATGAAAATATGATGTGCAGCATCAACTGGCCAGTGAGTATCTAAGTTATATGATTTTTAAAGAAAGCCATGGGACAGCAGAAGGTTCTGTTATAACACCATCATGTCCTGTGAACCAAACATCTACAATCACTCATGCTGGCCTTGATGGGCCAATCTCACCATCACACTTTTCCTGATATAAAGCGATCTGAAGGTCATGAGAGTGTCTACAGGAAGGCACGGAGCAGACTGGACATCCTGGAGAAGCTTACAGGCCAACAGCGTTTAGAGCTGCAGATCTTTCTGTTCTGTAGAGTTTTATCTTTAAATGTTGCATAAATACGGGGCGTGCATGCAGAGGAAATGGAACGCACCCCTGCTTTGGTTAAAGCACAGAAAGGAGAACACACAATGACATCTTCAGCAGCACTAGTAAATGAAAGGTTGTGCACCTTCCCTGAATGAAGCTTATATTATATTATGCATGCTTTCCACCAGAGATGTCATCAAAATGCATAAAACTGCGATGTTTTGCCTAAATGTTGTTTCACATGTACCAGAATGTCGGTGACACTCGTTAATTAAACGTTAATTAAAGAATATCGTCTCTCCCTGAACAAAGATTATGAAAATAATATCTGTACTCCTCACTAGAAATGTCATCAAAATGCATAGAAACACATTTTTCTTATAATGTTGAGTTTCCCACATGAAGAACAGGGAACGGCAGCCATGTTTCTTTTTATCGCTGGAGAATCCTGATAGTCACGTGACCTAGTTGCACGCCAACGTAAATGAATGGGCCACTGAATTTAAATGTGTATTTGTCCAGATTTCAGACTGTGTTGTGGTTAAAATCCGCCCTCCCTCACAGACTAACTCCCAGCAGGAAGCTGGAGCAGACAGTGAGTTCAGGCCTCTTCCTGTAAACCAGACACAGACAAAGCTTTTCCCTAACAGGCAAGACGTGCCGTGCAGGGCTCCCAGAAACATCGTCTGTAGGTTAACTGTAAGTGAAAATAATTCTTCAAGGCTCTCCAGAAATCTGGGACATTTTGTAACTTTACAGAGTTTTACAGGAGCAGAGAAAAAAGAGAAGAAAGGACAACGGCTGAGCGCTGGCTGACTGACTTCTGCAGCAGAAAGAGTCAAAGCCTCACACAGCAAACACTGATGCAACCGGCAGGAAACAAAGGAGACAAAGGAGCCGTCTGTCTGTGAGATGGAGGCTGAAAGGCTCTCTGCAGAGCCGCAGAGCCACAAAGTCAACTTCACTTGGTTTCATTAAAGAGAAAACTCATTTAGACAAACACAAAACAAAACACATTACAGTCAGGAGAAAATGTGACAAGACCTCAGAAAAGTGCTGGAAAAAATCCCTGAAGCAACAAAGCTGATGAGATCCAAGAGCCGTTTCTATTTGATATAAAAAAGAATAAAAACCTCTTTTCTTTAAGGCATTCCATGGATTCTGCTCTGCGCTCGCTGGTGTTTTATCCTAGAGAAGTTATTTTAAAACGAAAAGGGCTTAAGAACTAATGCTGTAAACAATCTATTATTAATAATATTATTGTTATTATCATTATTTTTCTTTTTTTTCATTGTTGTTATTATCAGCGGTGGGTTCTGGATCATCAGGTCTTTAGTTTCTGTGGTTCTGAATATTGAACGGACGTCTGCTGAACTCGTCTTTTCTCTGTCAGCAACCTACAGAAGCCTGCAAACGTTTTCATACAGCAG
This sequence comes from Fundulus heteroclitus, assembly GCF_011125445.2. Taxonomy (NCBI): domain Eukaryota; kingdom Metazoa; phylum Chordata; class Actinopteri; order Cyprinodontiformes; family Fundulidae; genus Fundulus; species Fundulus heteroclitus. The sequence continues at coordinate 1,214,940 of NC_046380.1, read as the reverse complement.
TAAATGTTCACTCTTCTCCCTTTACCAACATCTAAGCTTGTTTACTGGTAGAATCTTAAAAGTGTGGCGTGCATTTATCGTCCTCCCGCCTGAATCAGAACTTTGTAGAAGCTCTCCATGCTGCATGCGGCTCTGTCTACGTCGACACGCCTGTTGTTCTTTCTGCCTGACTTTCTGTCTTCTCTTCCAGGGTTTGCCGTCTTCTTCTCAGTCACTCTGGCATTTAGTTTGCCCTCGTCAGCATCCTGGCTGCCTGATAATGCAAATGAAAGGATAATTACAGTTTATGTCGGCTGCTTAAATGTGAAACTCTGACAACAAGGCTTATGGATTTTAGTATGGGAGTTTCATTTTTAATTGGATGTAGCTTATGTTTAATCAACCATACGTGTTGAAGTGGAGGATTAATGAATGAACAGAGCAGAGCTGCAGTAACACCCAGAAAGTATTTATTGTTCCAGAAGAAGCGTGCCGTCCTGGCGGAGCACACAGAACCACCTAGAATGGGTTTGTATGGAGCTGTGGATCAAAACATTTAAATAAATAACTTTTTAGTTGCACATAAAGCAAAATAACCCAGCTGGATCTTTTCTCATTGATAATACACACTGATAACATGTTAACTGCCTCAAGCTGATGACGGTTCCTCATCACAGAGCATATCACTGCCTACCAGAACGCTGTCAGCCATGAGGACTCAGGAACAGAACCTTTACCGGACTCCTGGTACCATAGAGCTGTTTGCAGCACCTGCAGACTGAGACCCCCGATGAACCCCATCAGCTACTCTATGATCTCCCATGAAGCTCTGTGTCTGTGGCGCCATGTTTTCTGCCCCCTGGTGGTCGCCCTGGGTCGGCTCCTTGCTCATCAGTTTACCGTCTGCAGGATCCAGACTGCATCCATATACACACAGTTTTCTAAGTTTGTGATTAGAACCTAATCAAACTCTCTGATGGAGCAAATCCCAACCATTCATCAGGAGGACGTGCATGCAGAAAACACATCTGTATTGTTGATAGTAATCAAACAAGGCACGATCACTCGTTAAATCAGCACACCCCAAATAAATCCCCACATGAAACTACAGAATAATTGTTTTTAAATAACAATAATGGGAATTATGCTGCTGTCCTTTACGCCCCCGCCGTATAACATCAGAGTGTCTGAAGGAACCAACAGAAGTGGTTCTGGTGATATCGCTGCCTCAGATGTTCTCGGCAGCCTTCCTGTGTTCTGGAGGTCATCGTCTCCTTCCACTTGTCTCCTCCATTCTCCACGCTGCAGCTCTCCAGAAGCAGACTATGACTCGGGGAAATGTGGGCGATGTATCATGCAGCTTCAGCATTCCCAGCATCGGTGGAGGTCAGGTGCTTCAGCAGGACAATGCAGGCCGTAGACATATTTCTGACTTTGTCCAGCATGTATTCTATTGTTCAGTCAAGGATCCTCCATGTTGCTGCCAAGATGCCAAATGCAGCTTTAATTACTCGCCGGGCTCCACAGTGACAGTAGTTACTGTCAGTTCCTTTGTTGTGAGATTATAATTTAATAATAAGCAATAAAAACATGGATTATTACAGGTGTTTGTGGCCAGGAGTTCAGGACATAGAAAACACGTAGTTTGGTTTTTCATATATCATCACGGTTCTGTTATTTCCTACTGAGTTACAGACAGAACAGGAAACTAACAATAGTACATCTAGCAGCCCCACATGCTGTGATGGATTTTCTGATCATAGATATTGTAGAACACCAAACACCTAGAGCCAAAGTATTAACAGCGATTGGTCCATGGGTATCCTGATAAAAGTTATTTATTTTTTGTCACAGCTTCATGGTGCCAAGCATAAACTCTCACAGGGCGATCTTTGAACTGCTCAGAGAGCGATAATAGCTGCATGGAGCTGTTTGTGTATTTCTAACAGCCCACTACTTTTAGGTAATAGTAGCTTTATATTACAGGAAACAACTGCATTTAATCACTCCTCTCTAGACGGTCACATCATTGCTCTCCAGCCTGAACAGGGACACATGAGGCTGACATGCCGGGGAAATGCAGCATCTCCAACAAAGTGGGTCTTCATGGTGGTACCAGAGGTAGAGCTGGAGGTGGAAAACTGAGATTCCCGTTCTTCAGTGCAGACCCAAAGGTTTCTGGTCAAACACACGGCCGCTGTCTTTTCCAGACGCTCCAGCGTCAGCCATGGTGAACCTGCACCAGCCATCAGTACAATAGATGCTGTCCTTTGTAATTAAAGTAGTCACTCCCAGCACGGCACAAGTCCTGGGTGATACCATCCATACTTTAGGTGAAGGAAAAGCCACCAAGTCCACCAAGTCATCTTATAAGTCCAGCCAGATCTCATTGGTCACCTCTGACCCAGTCAAACACTGTAGCTGGTGGCGGCGCTGCTCTGGGAGCTTCCAGATGCTAGAAGCCAGAGTCTGACCGCCGAGCTCTCCTGGACAGAGACCGGCTGGCATGCTGTGTGTGGTGAACGCTGGATGAATGGATCAATCCAAAGAACAAGGGTATGTGAAAAAAGTCTGACTAACTAAGACGCTGTATTTGGCCTGTTCCTCTCTGGGCTTGTTGAGCGCTCACTGCTGTTCCTCTGCTATCGCTAACAACAACAGGGAATCGTCTTCCTCCTCTGCCTCTAACATTTCCTTTTCCTGCTCTGAACATCTCCGCCGCCGTTGTGCTGTTGTGTTGTCTGTAACGGTTGTGACGTAGCCGCAGTGGGCGTGGCTTCCTTGGAGTTCGCCAACTGTGGTTCTCGTGGAGTATGAGTCTCTGTTGTCTCAGAGTATGTAACGAGCTTCAGGCTGCTGGAGGACATCAGGGTCTATTTCTCTGGCTCTGCTGATTTCTCCTTCTGCTCTCCAAATCTGCATTGTTTGTTGTTATTTCAGCTTTTACCTTTTTGTTCTCTCTCTCAAAATGCATGTTTCTCCAATTTTAGCTTCCCTTCATTGGCTTCCTGTTAAATCAAGAATAGAATTTAAAATTCTTCTTCTAACATATAAAGCCCTTAATAATCAAGCTCCATCATATATCAGAGCTCTGATTACCCCGTATGTTCCTAACAGAGCACTTCGCTCTCAGACTGCAGGTCTGCTGGTGGTTCCTAGAGTCTCTAAAAGTAGAATGGGAGGCAGATCCTTTAGCTATCAGGCTCCTCTCCTGTGGAACCAACTCCCAGTTTTGGTCCGTGAGGCAGACACCCCGTCTACTTTTAAGACTAATCTTAAAACTTTCCTTTGTGACAAAGCTTCTAGTCAGAGTGGCTCATGTTACCCTGAGCTATCTCTATAGTTATGCTGCTATAGGCTTAGGCTGCTGGAGGACATCAGGGTCTATTTCTCTCTCTCTGCTGAGTTCTCCTACTGCTCTCCAATCTGCATTGTTTGTTGTTATTTCAGTTTTTAACTTTTTGTTCTGTCTTTTCTCTTCATAGAAGGTACACCTGGTCTGGCGTTCTGTTAGCTGTGACATCATCCAGGGGTTACAAAAGACATGTTTAAAATTCTTAGTAAAATTCAGAGTTGCAACTAAATCTGACTGAACTAAATGAATGAAATCATCAGGAAACAACAATTCAATTCAATTCAATTCAATTTTCTTTATATAGCGCCAATTCATGAAACATGTCATCTCGAGGCACTTTACAAAGTCAAGTTCAATCATATTATACAGATTGGGTCAGATTATACAGATTGGTCAAAAATGTCCTATATAAGGGAACCAGTTGATTGCATCAAAGTCCTGACAAGCAGCATTCACTCCTGGAGAAGCGTAGAGCTACAGGGTTGGTAATGTTGGAAAAACATGAAATATTAAAGAAAAAACATGTGCAGCTGCATGGTTTCACCTCCATCATACCATAAACAGCTCGTGGATGATTATATGTGAAATATTCAGCAGTGCAGGGATGTATGTGTAAATTCTTCTGCTCATTATAAATGACTCCAGACCAGCAGAGATGAGGCTCTAATTTCCATGTTACCATCAGCTGATGTTAATCTCATGATGCCTCATTTGCTGCAGCCTCCGATACGTCTATCATTAAAAGCTCACACATGAATAAACTACATTCTGTGGTAAATATTCACACAATGATTAGCTGGAATAGATTATGAATGTACATGTGGAGAGAGTCTAAGTAACAAAACCTTCTCTCCGTTTTTCATCTTTAACTTTTCAGATTTAATTACTTAGAGCAAACTTAAAACTTATTCAACGTATTTCTGCTCTGTATAATGCAGCTAAGACAATCACCTATTATTTTCATATGGTTTTACTATAATTACTGACTTTGAAACATCATGACGGTTTATTGTGTGCAGTATGATAACACAACAGGTAGAGGAAACTAAATATTTAATTTCTCCACAGCAGCTTCTGCAGTTCTTATTGCTATAAAAGGCCCCAAATGCAAACGTACTGAATATCTTTTCTTTTGGCACCATTTTTCTTGTTTTCCATCACAGTTTTCAGCTCAGTATTGCTGTCAGAATGTTAGAAAAACACGTCATTAAATATATGTTAATTATTAGTTGTTGCAGCATCCATTCCAGTGAAATGTGTCCTCTGCATTTAACCAATCCCTCAGGGAGCAGTGGGATGCCACCAGGCGGCGCCTGGGGAGCCTTCTGGGCCTCAGGGTCTTCCTCAGGCACTCACAGAGGTAGTCTGTGGGATTAAAACCAGGAACCTGAAGCCTGTCCAGGACGCCAACGCCCTGCTGCCTATCCAGCAGGCTTGACTTCTGAGGGTGATCCAGTCAGGCTGGGTATTTTACGGACTGGACTTCCCTCTAAGCTGCTAAGAAACTTCTACAGAGCTTCCATAGAGAGTATTTTATGTCTCATAACTGTGAAGTATGGAGGCTGCACAGTCCAGCAGAGGAAGGCCTAGCACAGAGGACAAAGCAGGGGATTGTGGGATACCGTCTGCAGGATCTGGACTCAGTTTATGCAGAACGAGTCCAAAGAAGGTCCAGACACAGCTCCACTGATCCCTCCCCCCCACCACCTACCCAGGCAATGCGCTGTTTGCTCCTCTCCCATCAGGTAAACGCTTTAGAACCACAGAGCCAGAACTAATAAACTCAGAAACAGCTTCTTCCCCAGAGCTGTGAGGGCAATCGCCCCCTGATGGTGACTGCAGTCCAACACGTAATAAATCACTCTACTGTTACTGGCTGGTTGCTCTCTTATTCTCAGGAATATCAAATTTCACATTTCTGTACTTGAAGCCTCAGGATTATTACCTGATCCATGAAAGAGGGACTGATCCATGTAACACGGCTCACATTACGCGCTGAGGGACTGATATCAGAGCTCTCAGGCTCTGCTATGAACTTTCATGCTCTAATGAGGGAAAACCCTGTAAATACTAAGTCTGTTGTGTCTGTGTGTTTTATGTGTGCATCATCAGCCGGTGTCGGCCTCAAAGGTCATTCCACCATGATAACACGTGGTGACAATAAAGGATTCTTTATTCTTTACTTGAATAATGTAACTGGTTGCAGATACAAGTTACTCCATTGATGATTGTGATTGAATTATTTCAAATACTTCATCATAATAATGTAGTTTTTTTGCACTTGGACTCTGTTTTAAGTGGCTGGTGCTGCAAATTAAAAGCCGGTGGATCTGTTCTTTTCAAAGAGACCATATTGATATTTATATGTTGTTAAGATGCCAGCCTGGAGTAAGTTGCTTTATTTGGGAAGTAAAGCCTGAGATGACGATCCGGACCTGCATCATGCGCTGTGTTGTTATTATCCCTGCAGGTTTAGTGGGCGAGGGATCAATGACTGGTGTCTATCTCCAGAAGTCACCAGGTGAGGGAGCTGACAGTCTGAATCTGCTACCTGGGAAAGAGAGAGGCTAGGCACCGAGCACACACCTACTCCTACTGACAACTTAGACAGACTAGTTTACCCAACAGTCTTTGGACTGAGGGGGGAACCTGGAAGACCTTAATAATAATAATAATAATAATAATTATTATTATTATTATTATTATTATTATTATTATTATTATTATTATTATTATTATTATTATTATTATTATTATGTACTAGTGCTGCTGAATATCAATTAATGAGACGGACAAGCTTTGCAGTAAACAGAGTTGCCATGGTGATCCCAGGTAGAAAGGTTCAGGTGGTGGGAGCATGTGACCACAGGTATTTCAGCCCTCAGATGGTGAGAGTTGTAATATTTATTGCTCACGTTGTTAAGGTTCTCTCACATGTTCATCCGGCGTTGTTTAATCATTGAACTGCTTTCTCCTGCTGCCCATGTCTGCTGGGTGCGCTCTGCCACCCGCCATAGACTCCTGGAGGGAACTGAAAGAAGTTTAAATACATTTAGACAATGCATGTAAACATCTCTACCTCCAGGTGGTTTGGTTTTATTTTGCATGTAGTTTTGACCGGTTCTTTAACAGCTAGAAAAAGCATTTAATCTGGGAACTTGGAAAAAACAACTTTATATTGTTCCTCATAAATAAATCTGGGAATAAAAAAAAAAAAGCTTTCAATCTATATCCATAAAGATAACTTTATATTGCTGAAGGTATAGATATCATGAACTATAAAGTTTTATAGGAATTTATGTTGTTTTTGCTAATATTGCTGGAACGGCATTTAACCATTTTTGGTTGAGAAAGCATCCAATTACAGGGCATTAGGCATATTTATAGTTCCACTTATGGTCCTGTTAGTCTGAACACATTTTGATATTCGTTTCAGTTCCACCAACAGGCCTAGAGCGCTGCTGTGGTCAAACCTTTCAGGAGTCAGCGCTCTACAGCCTGGTCAACGTGAGGGAGAGCCGCCGGCGCCGGATGGCGGGACGCTGGGGAGGGGGGGGTCAGTCAGGCATGGAACCTGTTATTCTTGCTTATAATCAAGTGAGAATGCTATACAGCATTCTCACTTATTAAGTTCCTCCAGGTCTTGATTATTATTCCGTACGTTTTTCGGCATCTAACTACTCCTGCATACTTCAACCGATTTAGACAATTTTCGTATCAAAACGTTCAGCTAGTTCACGACATTACTGCTATGTCTTTTTGTAATTATAACTTTTATAATATTTAAAATATTTAACTTTTTGTGCGTTTTTTGCTCTCATTGAAAATGAATGGAAAATCCTTCAAATTCTTCAAATATTTCAACTTTTTGTCATCTTACTGCTTCAGCCTACTTTCACCTATAAACGCCATTCAACATTTAAAATGTAGTGATATCTTTTGGCTATTATGGTATGTTTCAGCTTTTTCATATCTTTCACCATTTTCGTATAGTACGTCTTTAAAATAATTTTGGCTTTTCAAGAAATTCAGCAAATAACATGCGTTGCTATGGTCGTCAAGGAGCCTCGTTTAGAGTGCGCACTCTAGAAATTCAACAAATTCTTCTTCTCCGAACAACTTCTTCTCACTCGCTCAATTTTCAACCTATCCACATAAATTATACATCAAAACGTAGGAATTTTTGTCTGGATTCGGAAAATGTAACCATCATTGGTGTGGAATTTATAGATTTTTTGCAAATCACCTCAGAGCGACACTAACCCGAAACCTTCCCCATTCATTTCCTATGGAGCGGTTTTCAAAAATGACACCTGGAAATCCAAAACATCACATGTATTTACATCGTCACTACTCGTAAACCGTTTCATGTACAGGCACGAGACTTTCACACATTCATGTCCAGACCCTTCTGGCGCTCACAAAAGAGAAATTTTGTCGATAAATGTTACGGTTTTGCCGCAGGAACAATTTGTTCGGGAGTAGCGTTTTGGGAAAATGCTAAAACAGGATCAGACTTCAATCTCCCCAAATGAGGCACTTTTCTACATCGTCACTACTCCTAAACCGTTTTATGTACAGGCATGAGACTTTCACACATGAATGTCCCGACCCTTCTGGCACTCATAAAAAAAGAATTTTGTTGATAGCTGTTACGGTTTTGCCACAGGAACAATTTGTTCGGGAGTAGCGAATGTGCAAAATCCTTAAAACGCTTTGGAGCTTCATTCTTCCACATCATCCACTTTTTACATCGTCGCTGTGCCTACACCGATTTTTGTACAAACCTAAAAATGAACTCCATAGTCCTCAAAAGCCTGCTGATACTCAGAGTGAAAGAATTATTTTGATATCTCTTATACTTTTTCAGCTACAGTGATTTGTTCGGGACCGTTTGTAGAGGATTTCTCAAATTTCATAAAAATCCTCTTTATATCATAATTTTTTACGCCTAAATTAAAATGTTTCTAGCAAAAACCGATAGTTTTTCTTGTTCTCCTATCCGTTACGAACTAAACGCTGAAAAAATTATGTCTCTACCATTTACAGAACAGGAGATATGGAGCGTTGTTTGAGGCAAAGTTCTCCATTCTATTTCAATGAGGCAGAGTCTGACAAAGTCTCTGCACTTCGGGAGACTGGCCGCTGCAGCTGTGTCAGTGAGTTTCCATGACGACGGAACTCTGAGGGCCAGAGGGACACTCTCCATTCGGATAGAATAGCAACTTTCAACATCCACTGCAGTGGCTGTGATTAATGTAGGAGCCTGAAATTCGCACAGTCACTTCCTCTTGACATTTTAAAATTTTCAAGTGACTTTCAGCCATGTGTCAGTTTTCTGTCCCATTTTGGATGTCACATGCTTTCCTATTGGGCCTTTGCTTCCAACAGGACCTGGCATGATGCCCAGACACGACCCAATTGGCCAATACAGCACCCCCCACATGTGGGAAATGGCGCTACTGACCATTTTGGTCAAATGTTGAGTTCTTGGCCCAGATGTGGTGAGGCTGAGTTGCTAAAGGAGGCCAATCTGACCCATGAACTTTGGTCACGTTTGGTGACATTAAGTATTGGCATCCCTTTTTGAGGCACTTCCCAGTACAGGATTTGGACCAAACTCACAGAGTACAATCACCCGGTGATACTGAACACAACCATGCTAGTGGCTAACGGTTAGCATGTTGCTAACCAGAAGTAGCTTTAGAAAGGTCCTACCAACTTCTGCTTAGCCGGGGTTGTTCTGCCTTTACAGACAAATAGAGGGCTACAGCTGTGAGGGAGTCTCCATGACAACCCTTTTAGCCAGAGGCTTCTAGGAGGTCCATTGACTTAACATGGCACCTTTCGAAGGGCACTGTGGGTGCTGTGAAGACCGTAGGAAGCTGAAATTCGCAGTGTTACTCCCCGTTAGTATTTTTGACGGTACCACGAGGCAGGCGCCTTGCTAAATTTCTTCAGAATTTTTTTAGTTGTTCTTAATCTTCAAATTCTTAAATTTTTTTTTTTTTTTTTCAAATTTTTAAAATTCCTTCAAATTTGTTCAAATTTTCTAAATTTCTTCTAAATTTTTTAAATTCTTCAAGTTTGTCAAATTCTTCAAATTTTTCAAATTCCTTCAAATTTTTTGAAAATTTTTAAATATTTCAAATTTCTTCAAATTTTTCAAATTCCTTCAAACTTTTTCAAATTCTCCAAATTTTTTCAAATTCTTCAAATTTCTTCAAATTTTTCAAACTTCAAAATCCTTCAAATTCTTCTATTTCTTTCAATTCTTCAAACTTTTTCAAATTCTTCAAATCTGATTTCAATGTTTTCTGCATCTTCTGCTCAATCATTCTGCAGATTAGCATTCTCACTGCTGTTTCGCAGGAACAGCCTTTTCTAGTTATTATTATTATTATTATTATTAATAGTATTACTATTATGTATTTACTATTATTATTATTATTATTATTATTATTATTATTATTATTATTATTATTATTATTATTATCAATAGTATTTATATTATTATGATTATTACTAATAGTATTGATGTCACCTAGGGCTGGATGATAATTCAATAACAATATATATTGATGATTAAAAAAAGTTGGTTGAATAAAGGGTTGAGTTTGAATTCAGTGTTTGTGTGTATCTTAAACTAAAAATAGGTTGCTAAGCAACAGCATAAAATGCCCTGAGCTGCACTTAAAATAAATGTTTTGAATTTATTGATAACTATCAATATCGATCAATACGATTTCTATTTTATCGACATGCTTTTTTTCTACATCGTCCAGCCCTGATGTCACCTAATGTTTTATTAACATGTTTTTGTTACATTTTGATTGAATTCTTAGTTAAATTGAGCCCTGAGGCGTGTGAAGAGCTTCAGGGCCCTCAGGACACGACAAAGCGCTCTGCAGACTTTATTGAGGTTAAAATGTCTTTAAGCTTTCAGTTCATAACCAAAGTTAACACAGAGAAGGTGAGACAGAAACTTTCCCACCTCAGACACCGTCCACTCACCAACTGCACTCTGTTGCCTAGCAACTCTTTGATTGCACATTAAGTATCACATCCTCTGTGAATGACAGAATTAGGGACATCTCATTAAAATTAAAAGCACACAATAGGCTTATTTGTGCCATTGTTGAAAGAGCTTCAGAGCTGGACTCCTGCAGCTGATGAGAAGGAATGCAGAGCGGGGAAAAGGGTCTGATATGGAAGAAAAAGGGCCGACTCAGATGTGATTTCATCTGCTGAGGGTGGAGCAGGCTCCTTCTTAAAGTTTCCATTTACAGTAAACGTGGTGTTGTTAATGATTTCCATGTTCGCTGTAAATGATTTACGGGAAACGGCTGCTCACCCTCTCACAGCGCTCTCTGATCAGGACTCTCCTCGTTAGATGAATCTGCTTTTCTTCTCAATCAGAGGAAATCCCACTGTCACTGTCCACGCTTTTCCACAGGAGGAGCTTAGATATAATGAACTGTAATCACCAGATATTCTGTTGTTTGGGCAGAAGGGCCAGATTGGGTGTTTATGTTCTGCCAGCAGAAACAAACTGCTGAATGAGCTCTGAGCCAGAGAATGAGGGGCAGAAGCTTGAATGTTGTTGTGCTCCTGTTGAGCTGAATTAATGAAGCATGGATCTAACCCTGCCAGACTTGGGATTTAGCTCCCATTGGGACCGTGCATGCCGCAAATGCACACAAACATGGCCAGGAAACGCATTTAGGGAAATATATTCACCAAATGTGGGCTCTTCACAAAACACATTTAAAATGTGCTGCCTCCTCAGTTAACTGGTTTGTGACATGGTGACCATGGCATCATTAATAGGTACCAGATGCTTAATTTGCTCTAAATCACATCTCCATATTCTTACTAATGTTAACAGGCATTCAAAAAAGGTTATTTTCTCAACTTACTCAACATAAATACATGGCTTTAGGTTTCTTTGCAACCTGCAGAAAATATCTGCTTAATTTGGATTGAAGAGCAGACAGTAAAGCTATTAAGTGCATTAACTTTTATATATTTTATATATCATGAACCTTAGATTGAAAAGAGCACAAGACAAACTACAACTAAACGTAAAGGCAGGGGGTAAAAAAGTAAATGCCATTTAAGAAGTAGCCTGGTGGTGCTGATGATCAGACGCATTGATCAGCTCAACATTATCAACAGTCATCTCCATAAAAAGCAGGAGTTTCTGCTCTGGAACATAGACGTGTGTGTTGGCACAACTGACGCCAATGTAAGAATGCCCCCCCCCCCCCCCTTTTGCTCCCCAGATGCTTTTAAACTGTTAAAACTGCCCCATGCTCTGTGAAGACAAATTTAGCTGGAATTTACAATTGGAATGACAAAGCGTATTACTTTCACGAGATAAAATACATTTAAACTATTATGATATAACGTGATAGTTATGTTGTACAAACATGATAACTTCATCCAGACGGTGGGGTAGTACACTTTCAGTCTATATTGACCACTAGATTCATTTGATAAGAAGAAGTGGAGAGGATGGTTTAAAAGATGGACCGCCCGTTGCTGCAACCAAACGGCTTCAGTTTATCATCTGACTCAACATGAAACATGGAATTAGGTCCAGGACTAATATACACGCGTCACATCAGTATTTGTTCCACAGTCCTGGGCTCCAGACGTCTCCCTGACCTCTGAGTGACAACATATCCATGTTGGATACATTAAAGGTGGTGAAACTTATCCCTGCTGGTCAATGAGGAAGGCCGCCACATCTAGAGGGTCGGGTTGATATTTCCTTCTATAGAGTCCCATTCTCTGGAGGATTCTTCTCAGTGTGTGCTAACAAAGATCTCATCCAAAGTGTGCAGCAGCGTCAGCATCTCTCCGTGTCCTAGACCGAGCATAAAGTAAAATCTGAACTCCTGTAAATTTGCCATTTCTTCCAGAGTAGATGACCTGAAGGGTAAAAGCATCCCCCACTGTCTGGATAATGCTAAAACATTTATACGACATGATTATCCTGTTTGTACAATATAATTATCACGTTTGTACAACATAATTACCACGTTATAACTTGATAGTTTTCAAAGATGTATGTTCTCTGGTGACAGTAATACGCTTCTGTAACAACTAATTAATGGCTTAATTAACACAAAGAGCAAAGCCAGGAGGAGGCTGGATCTGCCTCTGATGTGGCAGTGAGTGTTGGAAGCTGCGTCTCTATGGGTGGATGTTCTGGAGAAGAAGCTGCAGGAAGACAGGAAACTTTGTCTGGATCTGAGGAGGACGACTGAGAGGCAGGAAGAGTTATCAGAAGCAGCATCATCTGCTGGGTTCTGAAGCACAGATCTCCTTTAATGCTCCTGGTGGATGAGCTCCATTTTCTCCAGATTTTGCTAAGATATGGAGAAAGGACCAAATCTTCCCCCTTCCTTCACCAAGGAACTCTGCGTTCCTCTACCCGCCACACAACACACGATGTTCGAGTCTCTTAAAATTAAAGAATGTTTGCAATGACATGATGATCGGGTCTCAGACCAGCAAAAAGTGACACAATGTCAGCTTTTTAACTGGACCAGAAGACTTAAAACTACACTTGGTACCACTTGGTTAAAATGTTACTAAAACTTAATTTAGCAGCATGTTCATGTGAATGACCACTGCAGTATAAATCTCCAAAAATCTAAAGTCGTGTCAGTGGGAACCCTGATTCAGTAGAATCTAACCGCCTGTTCTGACCCGCCTGGTTTTAAAATTAGAACCAGCACCTGCAAATGGACTCTACACCGGTTCAATGTCAGAAATGTGTGGAAGGTAATAAACATGGTTATCAGTATTTTTATGGCAGCTGAAAGGTTAAAATGAGAACTTTGGACGGAAACACGCCTTCATCACGTCTCTGCAGAGACGCCTGGAGATCCACCTACAGAGCAGAACAGCAGCTTCCTGTGAGTGAAACCAGCTGGAAACCTCCAACACTGCTGCTCCAAGCTGAAGGTGAGCCGGAACCAGAACCCTGAAGGTGAGTTGGACCCAGAACATCAATCAGAGTCACTTTGAGGGACGTTAGTAGAGGAGGGAGGAGAACCATGACTGACTGGACCTTCTGTGTTTGCAGCTTCACTCAGAGACTAAATGGCTTCCAGATCAGAGGAGGATCTCTGCTGTCCGGTCTGTCAGGACGTCTTTCAGGATCCGGTTATTCTGTCATGTAGCCACAGCTTCTGTAAGGAGTGTCTGAAGAACTGGTGGAGAGAGAAAGCAGCACAAGAGTGTCCAGTTTGTAAGAGACGATCTTCTAAGGAGGAACCACCCTGTAACCTGGTTCTGAAGAACCTGTGTGAGACCTTCCTACAGCAGAGAGACCAGAGAGCTTCAGAGGATCTCTGCAGTCTGCACTCTGAGAAACTCAAACTCTTCTGTCTGGATCATCAAGAACCAGTGTGCTCCATCTGCAGAGATTCAGAGAAACACACCAACCACAGATTCAGACCCATGGATGAAGCTGCTGAGGATAACAAGAAGAACCTTCAGGGAACTCTGGAACCTTTAAAGAAGAACCTGGAGCTCAGGAAGAAAGTTCTAGAGGAGTTTGATCAGACAGCAGAACACATGAAGGTCCAGGCCCGACACACAGAGAGGCTGATTAAGGAGCAGTTTAAGAAGCTTCATCAGTTTCTAGCAGAGGAAGAGGAGGCCAGGCTGGCTGCACTGAGGGAGGAAGAGGAGCAGAAGAGTGGGATGATGAAGGAGAAGATGGAGGCTCTGAGCAGAGAGATAGCAGCTCTTTCAGACACAGTCAGAGCCACAGAGGAGGAGCTGAGAGCTGAAGACGTCTCATTCCTGCACAACTACAAGGCTGCAGTGGAAAGAGTCCAGCGCTGCCCCCTGCTGGAGGATCCACAGCTGCCCTCAGGAGCTCTGATAGACCAGGCCAAACATCTGGGCAACCTGGCCTTCAACATCTGGAGCAACATAGAGAACATGGTCTCCTACACTCCTTTCATCCTGGACCCAAACACCGCTGGTTTAAGACTCATCCTGTCTGAAGATCTGACCAGTTTGACTTCAGGAGAGAAACAGCAGCTTCCTGATAATCCAGAGAGGTTTAGATGGGATTCTGTCCTAAGTTCTGAGGGCTTCAACTCAGGGAACCACAGCTGGGATGTTGATGTTGGAGACAGTAAATTCTGGAAGCTTGGTGTGATAGCAGAGTCTGTCCAGAGGACGGCATTCATAGAGTCTGGATTGTTGGTTCTACAGTTCTATGGAGGTAACTACTCAGCACAATCTCCTTCATTTCCTCCCATGGATCTCTCAGTCCAGAAGAAGCTCCAGAGGATCAGAGTGAATCTGGACTGGAACAGAGGAAAGCTGTCCTTCTCTGATCTGGACACTAACACACACATACACACCTTCACACACACCTTCACTGACAAGATGTTTCCATACTTCTACACTCTGGATAAAGTAAAAATCCTCCCGCTGAAGATCTCAGTGAGCAAACAGCAGCTCTGATGTTCTCAGCATGAAGAACTCAAAGTCCAGATGAAACCTTGATGATCTGATTGAAACTCAGTGATTTTAAACAGGAACCTGGAGATGATCTGATCTGACTGATCATCTGAGGACTTGTTCATTTCTGCCTCTTAAACATTTTATTTTATCCTGAATCTTTGGTGGTTAAATGTCTCCTTTGTGTTAATCTCTCTAAAGCATTCACTAAATAAAGTTTGATTGATTTCATGTCAGGTGGGAAACAGTTGGCTGCAAATAAAACATTTATTGTCTCCAACATCTTGACAGCGTCATGTCAGTCTGTGCAGAGGAAAGTTTGTCTCTGATGCAAAGCTGGACCCAACGGCGCCACTAAGGTCCAACAAGCTTCCTTCAGGTTGGAGATGTTTAGCTCTGGTTCCTCGGTGTCCTAGGAGAGTCTGGCCAGACGAAAGGAGACATACAGTCTGGATTTATGGGAATATGGTTCCTGCTCGGTAAATATTCTTCAAGAACACCAGCAGCTCCTCTGGCTGATCTCCTGGTAAAGAAGAAGCTCCAGAGGATCAGAGTGAATCTGGACTGGACCGCAGGGAAGCTGTCGTTTTCTGATCTGGACACCAACACACCTTCACTGACGAGATGTTTGCACTGATTGGCACCGACAGTGATGCCAAAATCTTACCAGAGAAGATCTCTTTGATAAAAACAGCAGCTCTGACGTTTCCGGCTTAAAGAACAGAAAGTACTGGTTATAGATTACTAATCTGTGTTTTGTAGCAGACAAGCAAACATGTAGTAATCTAAACAGTTTGATTGGGTTTATATATGCTTAATCTTTACAGCTGCCATAAAACTGATGTTGAATGGAGTTGGGGACAACGTCTCCTTCCCTCTAAAGAACTTTGTTCATTTTGATCTGTTTTATTGAATCAGGGACACATCTACAACATGCAGGACAACAGTGTTTGAGGTCCGGATGAATACTCCTGTTATGGAACAACAGCTCACAATAAAATAAATAAATTAAACATTATGAAATAATTATCTACTTAAATAAATAAGAGATAAACATACAAAGTGAAAATCAAATACTGAAGTAACAGAATGTATATTAGATTATCACCTGTTTATCGGAAAATATTTTTAATTCTTCTTGAAAAATGTTAACCTTGCATGCAAGATAATGTTATGGAAAAATGATCACTAAAAGAGTAAGACACTGTTTCATTAAAGGGAAAGAGAGGGCTGGCCTTCTCTTTATTCCAAAGGCAAACAGCGTTGGACTGTTGGTCACTGTAACAGCTCAGTGAGGGGGTGTCAAACAGGAAACTGTCAAATCCTTTTATAAAGGCAGAAGGCGGAGGCGGAAGTTGACAGATAAAAAAATCTTTCTAAAAGACAAAACCCAGTATATATGTCAGGCAAACCCAACTTTGGCTGTTAGGCTACACTTTAACTCACACTGACATAGAAGATTCAGATGTTAGCAGATCCAACTTTAACTAAACTTACACTTCTGCTAAACATGACAAACATGTTTTGCACAAGGATTCGCATCAAGAGGATAAGAGCATAAAAAGAGCAATTTCTGTTATAATAAATGCTCGCAGTATTTGTGCGTTCACCAATACACCAGGATCTATCTTGCACCACTTCAACTGTTTGTGTCTGATCAAAAAATGGTTTCCTGAATGAAAAAAACTCATATCTATTGTATAGTTCCTTGGTTCTCCCGTACAGGAACCATAGCCTAGACGTGTGGGGAATTACATAAAAATCTAATCTTGGTCCCATTTGTATTGTTCTAAAAAGAGCCTATAAAGAACATACAAACCCGTTTTTCATTAATATGAAAGCCTTAGGAGTTTGTTGAAACTGCCAAATTTATGTATAATTTAATGGCGAAAATGGCGCTCTACACACCAAGAGGAATCCTACTTAATCTGGAGGGACAGACTATTGTTGTATAACAAGACCCTCCGCAGAGTTAGAGTAGCATATTTTTCATCATTAATTGAAGAGAATAAAAATAATCCTAGATTTCTCTTTAGTACAGTTGCCAAACTTACCCAGAGCCACAGCTCTGTTGATCCATCCATTCCCTTAGCTCTTAGTAGTAATGATTTTATGGGATTCTTCATAAATAAAATTGATGCCATTAAAAATAAAATAATTGGCATCCTCCCAAACATGATTACCTCGTCCTCAGTAAGTGAGGCAGCATTGGAGGAATCTTTAGAATCTGCGCAGTGTTTGAACTGTTTAGAAGCAGTAGAGCTTTCTGAGCTATCTAAAATTTTAGCTTCATCTAAACCTTCTACCTGTATGTTAGACCCAATCCCAACCAAGTTGTTTAAGGACATATTCCCTTTGATCAGTGGCACTATTTTAGACATGATTAATCTATCCTTAGTAAATGGATATGTACCACAGGTTTTGAAAGTAGCTGTTATTAAACCTTTACTTAAGAAACCTTCTCTTGATCAAGATGAGTTAGTAAATTACAGACCTATATCTAATCTTCTTTTCTTATCTAAAATTCTTGAGAAAGTAGTTGCTAATCAACTTTGTGAACATTTACAAAGTAATGACCTACTTGAGGAGTTTCAGTCAGGCTTCAGAGCTCATCATAGCACTGAAACAGCTCTGGTGAAGGTCACTAATGATATTCTCATGGCCTCAGATAATGGACTTGTGTCTATACTTGTCCTGTTAGATCTCAGTGCTGCGTTTGATACAGTTGATCACAATATTCTCCTACAAAGACTTGAGCATACTGTAGGGATTAAGGGAAAAGCATTAGGCTGGTTTAAATCTTATCTGTCGGACAGATTCCAGTTTGTTCATGTTAATAATAAATCTTCCTCAAACTCTAGGGTCACTTGTGGAGTACCACAGGGTTCAGTCCTTGGACCAATTCTCTTTACTATATATATGCTTCCGATAGGCAAAATTATCAGACAGCATGGGATTAATTTCCACTGTTATGCTGATGATACTCAGCTATATTTATCCATAAATCCTGATGAATCCAATCAATTACTTCGACTGCAGTCATGTCTTGATGACATCAAAAGCTGGATGACTTTAAATTTCCTGCATCTAAATTCTGACAAGACCGAAGTTTTAATCTTTGGGCCAGAGTCCTCAAAAAATAAACTTCTTAACCAATCACTTAATCTGGGTGGCATTAACCTGGCCTCTGGTAATAAAGTAAAAAATCTTGGTGTTATTTTTGACCAAGACATGTCATTTAAATCCCATATTAAACAGGTTTCCAGAGTTTCCTTTTTTCACCTCCGGAATATTGCCAAAATTAGAAACATTCTGTCCAGGAGTGATGCTGAAAAACTGGTCCATGCATTTGTTACTTCAAGGCTGGACTATTGTAATTCTTTACTATCAGGAAGTCCACAAAATGCAGTTCAAAGCCTTCAGCTGATCCAAAATGCTGCAGCAAGAGTTCTGATGAAAATCAACAAGAGGGATCATATTTCTCCAATTTTAGCTTCCCTTCATTGGCTTCCTGTTAAATCAAGAATAGAATTTAAAATTCTTCTTCTAACCTATAAAGCCCTTAATAATCAAGCTCCATCATATATCAGAGCTCTGATTACCCCGTATGTTCCTAACAGAGCACTTCGCTCTCAGACTGCAGGTCTGCTGGTGGTTCCTAGAGTCTCTAAAAGTAGAATGGGAGGCAGATCCTTTAGCTA
Organism: Fundulus heteroclitus; assembly: GCF_011125445.2. Classification (NCBI taxonomy): domain Eukaryota; kingdom Metazoa; phylum Chordata; class Actinopteri; order Cyprinodontiformes; family Fundulidae; genus Fundulus; species Fundulus heteroclitus. The sequence continues at coordinate 1,196,409 of NC_046380.1, read as the reverse complement.
TCAGGCTCCTCTCCTGTGGAACCAACTCCCAGTTTTGGTCCGTGAGGCAGACACCCTGTCTACTTTTAAGACTAGGCTTAAAACTTTTCTTTTTGACAAAAATTATAACTAGTGACTCATGTTACTCTCAGCTACCTTTATAGTTTTACTGCTATAGGCTTAGGTTACTGGAGTATATCAGGATCTAATTTTCTCACTGTATTGAGTTCTACTGTTCTTCAATTATGCATTATGTGTTGTCATTTCTGCTTTAACTTTCTGTTCTCTCTCTTTTCTCTTCATAGTAGGTACACCTGGTCTGGCGTTCTGTTAACTGTGACATCATCCAGAGAAGACGGCTCACCTGCTACTACCATCTAATGTAGAACAGATTACTAGATCAATGTGTGCTTCTGTGCTTTTTTGTTTCTCTTGTTGTGTCTCTGTTCTGTCTTCTGTAACCCCAGTCGGTCGAGGCAGATGACCGTTCATACTGAGCCCGGTTCTGCCGGAGGTTTTTTTTTCCCGTTAATGGGTGGTTTTTCTTCCCACTGTCGCTTCATGCTTGCTCAGTATGAGGGATTGCAGCAAAGCCATGTACAATGCAGATGACTCTTCATGTGGCTCTACGGTTCCCCAGGAGTGAATGCTGCTTGTCGGGACTTTGATGCAATCAACTGGTTTCCTTATATAGGAAATTTTTGACCAATCTGTATAATCTGACCCAATCTGTATAATATGATTGAACTTGACTTTGTAAAGTGCCTTGAGATGACATGTTTCATGATTTGGCGCTATATAAATAAAATTGAATTGAATTGAATTGAAAAGAAATTACTGTCAGGATTTGTCCTGATGAACCTGAACACACACACGCCACACACGGAGCTTCGTTCTGAGTGTTTATTGAAGGAAGGATGGGTTGTGGAGGGAGGAGAAGCAGAGTCTATACCAGAATGGAGCAGGTGGAAGGTGAATGCAGGAGCCGGAGGACTGCAGGTGCTGCAGACCCAGAGAGAGCTGTAGAGCTGCGGGTGCTGCGCTGCTGACTGAGGGAGGCTTTTATAGAGAGGCTGGCAGGTGGAAAGAGTCCGAGCTGATTGAAGGCTGAACAGGTGTTATGCTGTAATTTACTGTAATATAAAAGCTGTATGCAACGAAATTTCGTTCTGTACGCACTCTGTGCATACAAAATGACAAATGAAGTTGTCTAAGTCTAAGTCTAAGGTGTGGATGATTAGTGGAGGCCGGCGGGACAGAGCTTTTGGCGGCCGGCAGAGCAGGAACTGGGGCGGCTGGCCAGGTGGTGTGCACCCCGTCCTCATATGCTGTGGTCGTCCCTGTCCCCGTACAAAAGATCCCACAGCTGGTCTTCATGGAGGCGGGGAGCTCTGGCCAGACCCTCCTGAGCAGCAGCAGCTGCACCTGCTGAACAGGTGTGGATGATTAGTGGAGTGGAGACAGAGCTGGGTGGAGGATGGAAAGTGCAGGAAAGGTTCAGGGTGCAGCAGGCAGGATTGCACCCTGACAGTTACCTGTTCATATCCAGGGATTGTTTCAAAGGAGAGATTTGCTTTATAACTGATTTGTTTTTTTTCTAAGCCGAAGATGTCTGAAATAATAAATCAAAACTTCAAAGTAAAGTTTTCTTTCAAAGTGTAGCATGTTATGCCATCACACCATAGCTAAATTGTGTTAATTTTGAACAGAATGTGACATGGGAAGGATTACAATTGGGTTGTGAGAAGGAGAGTTTCAGGCTGGGATGGCCTCTCTCTCTGTAAAACCAAACCACTCCCTCCACAGACAAAGGTCAGAGCACTCCTGGCAAAGATCTTTCTATTCCTGCAAGCTACATGGAACAGTGGTGTCTGCTTCTCCTCCCTGGGGCTCCAGAGGAGAGGGGGGCTAGCGAGTCACCCCTGCAAGCCACATGGTCTCCTTCCTGCCTGAGACAAAGGAGGAGAGAGTCCGCCCTGTACTAGCACCATGGGGATCGAGGCCTAGAAGAGCCCACAAGCTGCACGGAAACTTCTGTGAAACTCATCTGCCTGCTTCGATGGAGTAACAAAGGGGGGAGAAAATTATCGTCCTCTGTGGAGCGGAGGACCTGACTGAATCCGGAGATCCATCACCCAGATCTAAGCTAAATTGCACACTGACTTCTGCACAAACCAGCCATGAAGTACAGAATGCCAAAACACTTTGTTTATTTCTTCTCAGCCTTTACAGGAAAGTGGACTGCAGACGGAGCTGAAAAGCTTACAAAAGGACACATTTTTGCATGCTGAGGAAAACCTGCTGAAATCGTGACTGCAACCGGGTCAGAGAACGAGAAAGATGATTCGAGTTTGTTTTTATGGTTATAACAAAGGTTATGTCCACGAGGGTTTCATGCATTGATGGGATATTAAGGTTTATGTTATCACGGCCACTCATTATGGCTAAAATAAAAGCCAAAGCTTTTAAAATTAGCACCGAAATCCGCTAGCCAAAATGCTATTAGCTTCTGGTAATTTCCGGTTCCGGGGATTCACAAAAAGCCTTTTTAAAGCATAAAGCTTGCTTGGTTTTGCTCTGCCATCGTTTGATAATGCTATGAGCCTTATTCCTGCATTAATATGGAATATTAATGTCGATTTAAATGCGTTTTGGTTAACTTTAGGAGTAACCAATTTTAGCGACCGATCGCCACAGCGACCCCTAGCGCCCGGAGGTAGAATTGCATTGATAAAATCAAGCGATCCTAAAGGAAATGATTTTATTGAGCAAATCATTCTTTAAAATGTTATTTTCTCAAATAATGTTTTGTGTGACTCAGGATTTGCATTATGAATGAGTTGAAACACATACCAAATGTTTGAATTAGTAAGGCTAATTTAAGATCATTCCATGTTCTTTAAGATAAACTTGGTTCTTTAACTTAAAATGTTATTCAATCAACTAATGTTTTGTTTAACTCATGATTTGCATTGTGAATGGATTGAAAACATGCCAAATGTTTTTCTAAATTAGTTAAGCCAATTCACATTCATTCCATGCTTTTTGAATCAGATCTGCAGCGAACCAGGATTCACTGAATTATTCTGATAATGATCAACCACTTTTGTTTTGTCTTTTTGTTTCTTTTGCATGTAAATAGTTCCTTAGCTTCTTTTTATCTTCATTTTGCTTAGTAGTTTAGTTAAGTTTCACTAGCCTAGTGTCATGGTCTTTAGGTGTCTAACCCACATGCAGATTACACTTGAGAGAAGCAGAGCAGTTTTAAGAAGTTTATTCGGTAATCTGTCTGACAGATGTCAGGAGCGTAGATGACTCTCAGAACGCAGTGCTGAGGAAAAGACATGGGGGTCGGCTTGAGCGATCTGTGGGTGAAAGGCAGACTGTTAGGTTTGCAGAGAGGACGTGGTTCTGCGAGGTGGAAGAACGAAGGCTTACTGCCAAGCACTGCGACCTAGCCGGGGGAAGTGGAGTGGAGTAACGGACCTCTGAGACGGCGCCAGGTGACCGAGCGGCCGGTGGGCGGGCAGGTAATATCTGTATAGAGCAAGTCCGAGCAGCGGCGGCGCAATGGGTGGTCCGCTGACAGCTGGGGGTAACCAGGGCGGTCTGACGAAATCCTCTGCCCGGCGTGGTAAACCCAGGGAGCATCGGATGTTCATCAGCATGAGGAACGTAAGGGACAGAACACGGAGGAATCCGGACCGAGCTGCTCGTCTTGGGACGTCAGAGTCAGTACTAACCTGAGCACAGGATCCAGAGCGAGGTGGAACCTGGCACACAGGAGACAAAATTTTTTAGAATAGAAGCAGGCAAGTTTCACTAGCTAGGTGGCGTTGTAGCATACCAAACAGGGTTTACACTCTGGCATCCTCCCACTGTCAAGGCGCAGTTCTTATAGTGCCGCTGCACACAACCCAACAAGCTGCAGGTGAGTGCCACGCCCACCGGCGAACTCAGATCACCTGTGGAGAGAGCAGGGAAGGCAAGAAATGGCGGAAACTGCACGGTGCTGACACCTAGTAGAGAGGATTTGTTAATCAAAATATAGTGTTAATTCAGATAAACAGCATTACATAGTGATTTTCTCTGGATGTTCATTTTATTTCTGTTATTAAATTCTTAAACTTGAAAAGAAGTTGTCACTCCTTTATTCTCTGTGTGCAGGTTTTGCTGTTAAAAGATCGCTAGTGCTCGAATTTATCCCTTTCAACCATTGTCCTGATATCAGATTAAGAGCTGATCATCACCAGATGATACTTAACAGACAGAGAGTTATTTATGAAACATTAAATCCCTGAGAAAGATTTCAGTGTATAATTGCACAACAAGCAGTATTCGTCTGAACATGCAACAGCCAGACATCTGGGAACATCTGCACATATATTCTATGATGAAATGGCTAAAAAGCTTTAAAGCTGAGTGATGGCTGAGAAATTGTTGAAGTGTGAAAGGATTTATCGCTGTCAGTCAACCACACAGCTGCTTCCTGTGCTGACCAGATCTCCCAGTTGGAAGCATAATGGCTCAAAATGAGAAGGAGCAGCACAATCTAGGCTGTTTACTCACTGGTTCATTTCTGCACCACGTGTGTTCAAGCCGATCAGGAATCTGCAGCTTTCTAATAATAATATCATCTTTATTGTCATTGAAACATACATTACAACAAAATTTGTTCTCTGCTTTTAGTCCACCCCCTTGGGGAGAAGCTGGAATCAAACCCACAACCTTGTGATTGCCAGACAACTACTCAACCCATCAAGCCACAGTGAAGCTGATAAATCAGGAGGTTTCCACAGCAGCAGAACAGGACAGCCCATCTTAGCACCCATCCAGTCAGCAAGCCTTTCCTGCTATTTTTCTGAATCAACCAGAAGCTCTCATGAACCTTTTCTGCACCCTTGTACCAACAGTAGGTTCCCACAGTAATCCTACCAGTGGACATCCACACCCACCCAGGCCCAATGCCTCAGAATGACACCTCACCCTTAGGATGCTATAGAGGCAGCTTAGAGCTCATACATCCCACCACGGCACCATGAGCGGGTCACAGCCGAGACACAAGGCCAGCATGGCCGGCCCGGCCTCTGGTGCATCCAGACCACTCATCATGGAAACATCTCCTGTGGAGTCAGATCTGAAGAAGAGGAAGAGGAGGAAAAGGGAGAAGAAACAAAGAAAAGACGTGCAGTCGTTGTGTCTGATAGGCAACCGGTAGAAAACAGGGTGGAGCAGTGGCCTCTGCACAAAGGGACGGACAGCAGGAAGCAGGAAGCAGGAAACAGGAAGCAGGAAGAAGGAAGCAGGAAACAGGAAGCAGGAAACAGGAAGCAGGAAGAAGGAAGCAGGAAGAAGGAAGCAGGAAGAAGGAAGCAGTCAGCAGGAAGCAGTCAGCGTCTGGTTTTAACAGCGATCTGCTGGTGATACAGGCCTGTGCAGAGAGGCAGCCGGTAAGGCAGAGGCTTTATTTTTATGACCTGCTGATTGCTGACCTTATGCATCAGCGTTAGCTTAGCCTCCGGATGGCTCATCAACACCTGGGTGATGTCGGCTATCGCTGAACTTCAGTATTATACTGCATCATGTTTAGTGTATTTATCTGTGAGTTTGATGGCTGAATAATTTCTGCAGGGTGAGTTTTAACTAATGGATTTCATGACGTTAACAGTTAAACTATGAATAAAACATTAAATAATTATAACTATTGATATAATTGTGAAATAATTCAATTATTTATGATTAAAATTAATCAGTAAACAGTTGAAAAGTGAGCAAACAGGCTTCGACATGTGAAGCCTGTTTGCTCACTAACCCTAAATTTGAAATGTTGCACTTTAAAGTTTAAGAATTTAAGTTATTTTGTTAATTTTACTTTATTTAAGCACTTTTGTGGGTTGAGATTCACAGCTTAGTAATATTTTATCTGCAGTTTGAGTAAAAATAATTTATGTAAACTTAAATAATACAGGTATAGTAGTAATATTTATTTTTCTTCTGTTCTGGGTTGTTTAAAGTTTTTTACCTGCTTCTGGACCAACTCTAAAGAACGTTTCCTGACGCACTAATAAATAAATGGGAGATAAATGAAGATTTGGTCTTTTGAGAGGAACCCAGTAGTGAAAATCTGCGTAGATGCATTCGTCCCTTTCAGATGAGGAAGATGCACAAGTTAAAGGGAGAATTTAACATTTCCATTGGTGCCAACATTCCCTGCAAAGCAACAATGGGTCTGTATGAACCAGAGGTGGTTTCTGACGTTAAGCTTCATGCGGTTCATAATTCTGCAGGAACAAAGATCCTCCCCAGGAGACGATGTCCCAGCAGGTTCAGCCCAAGGTCAGAGTGAGAAGGTAAAAGAAATGACCAGAGACCAGGAGCTCCAGCTCAGACTCTACAGGCCTCAGTAGGCAGGTTAAAGGTTAAACGTCATGAAACTGCAACAGTCTGGTGGTCTGGATGGTTTGCACTTCAGTAGCTGGAGACAGAATTGAAGGCAGAACCATAAAAACCTGCAGAGATTCTGCACGTGGAAAAGACTTCTACAGGATGTCCTCTACATTTTAGATCTTAAACTCATCCATGTTCTGATCAGTTATTCTGTGTTAGAGTTTATCTATGGAGCCGTTTGTGACGGTGTGATAATCTCATTATGAAGCCTGTGTTTTATCAAACATTGAAGGTGACTGCATGGTAGGACTAAAGGGAAATGTGGTTTGATTGTGAAGGAAGCTGGTGCCACGCTGCTCTCCACCACACTAACTGTGACCAATAATTGATTTCTGTTTGTGACCCACAGTCTGTTTATGTTTCTGGGTGTTTCTGTGTCTGCATGGGCATATAAAATAAAGACGGAGCCAGACAGAGGAGGTAGATGGAGGAAGAGTCTGATTGATGGTGTGCCTCTCAGGACTCAGTTTAAACCAGGAGTGGGGGGGGGGGTGATCTCAGCTACAGGAGCGTGTAATAACTGCTGAGGAATTTTAATGGCTTCAAAGCCCTCAGAGATCTCCTCAACTCCTCGTCATCCATCTCCCTGCGTTAAACTGTCTGTGTCCGGCCTTTCCATTTATCAGGGCTGCACTGCTCCGCCGTCCCTGAATCTGCTTGCTTCTGCTCACTCAGCTCACTTCAGGTGAATCAGCTGCTCCAAACCATTCAAAGAGGCATGAATCTCACATTCTCATTGCAGCTCCGCTTCCAGCTGCACAGAAATCCCATTAAAGATGGATTTCTGTGGGTGTGAGGGAGAAGGATTGTTGCAGCTCTCCCATGCTGCAGCTGTGAGCGCTGACATGAGCCTGGCAGAGAGGAGAGCTCTGAGCATGCGTGTTCATGTTTGCACAGAATAAGGGGAATTATTTACACCGCCTCTCACGTGTCGAAGCCTGTTTGCTCACTTTTAGCTTCTCAGGGAGCCTGTTTAGACCTCCATGTAAATTACACAGTTCTGCAACATGAAGATTTCAGGTAGCTGCACAATGTTTTACATCATCCTGTAAACTGACTGCTTCCTGTTCGTAAGCTTCCTGTCTTTTGGTCGTCAGCATCAGTAATGTTGAACATTTCAGTTTTTGCTGATGACTATTTGCACTTTTTAAGCTTCTCATGGAGCGTTCCTCTGATACATTTATGCAACTGCGCTGTAATCTGCACAATCTGTAAAGGCACTGCTACATCCATCCATCCATCCATCCGTCCATCCACCATCCATAATTCATCCATCATCCATCCATTCATTCATTCATCCATCCATCCATCCATTTTCCGTCATGCTTGTCCCTGTTGGGGTCCTGAGGGGATACCTTGGTGTTCTTTTTGACCCATCAATGTCCCTGGATTCCCATTCAAAACTTTTAGGTAAAAATCGCATTAATCACTTGAGAAATGTCTCCAAGTTGAGGGCAATAATTTCCAAGTCTGACCTGGAGATGATTATTGATGCTTATATTATTATTGTAACTGTCTTTTCATTTGTTTTAACAAACCAGCGGTCACTCGTCTCCCGTTGGTCCAGAACGCTGCAGTTTGAAATCACCATGTCTTGGTGTGTCTGCGTGTTACATGTGATCCGTGTGCTTTCTGAGCCGGTGTCTCACCAAACCTTCATGACGGCCACACATAGAGACGGTAGAGAGCAGAGGTGGGGACTGGACTCATCGATTTTATGACTTTAGACTGGACTTAAAAAAGTGTTCAGAGACTCCAGACTTGACTTGATATTTTACCCAAAAACTAAAGCTTGAGACATCTATCATTTAAAAAGTGTGCCCCGTTGATTAATTTCCCTCAGTCAGTCTCTACAAACGCAGACGTCTGTCTCACCACTCTGTACGTATGTGTGCGTCAGATGCAGCACAGCCAATCAAAATGTTCCCAAGAGTAATTTCCTTTGGGTCTGAATATGAAGTTCTGTTGTTGCATTTTTCACTGAATATTCTGGAAATTATAGTTCAGAGAAGGACTGTTCTTGAAGTTTCACTTCACTGTTTTGAAAGGTCAGTTACGCTGGTTTCATTACGTGTTGAAATAAATACTGATTTAAGAACACACGCTCTATTATTTATTGTTTTGACTTGAGACCTGACGGCGCCCCCACTGTTCCAGGTAAAGAACTGCATCAGATTAGATTAGATTAGATTAGATTAGATTAGATTAGATTAGATTAGATTAGATTAGATTCAACTTTATTGTCATTACACAGGTACAGACACAAGACAACGAAATGCAGTTTAGGTCTAAGCAGAAGTGCAATAGCAGCAAGTGCAGGATAAACAATGGTTCTATAAGTACAGGACATGGGTTATTACTGAATAAATATAGAGATGGATACTATTATAAACAGAATTTTACTGATAGATTTGTCCTATGTATATAATATATAGATAACTATTATTGTGAACAAAATTTATAGCTGGATATGTACCGAATATGCATGTAAACCAATGGTAGACGTCAGAATCAGCTTCATTTGCCAGGTATGTGAACAGATACAAGGAAAATGTACAATCCTCATAATACGCTTACACATACAATAATACAATAATACAATAAAGCAGGATTCAAACATACTTTCAATGATGCATCTCAATAATCCAGGTAAATACAAGAAAAGGAGATTGGAAATGTCCTCTGGACGGATTTGTCTGTAGAGATGCAGGTAAACTGAGTCTTATTAGCAAATGCAGCAAATTAACTACTTATAAGGCTGAGTTTACCTGCAGCTCTACAGACTGAAGAAGTCTTTCTGAGAAGACACAGAGCATCTCAACAAAGATGAATCCATCCAGAGGACATTTCCTGTTTGTTTTTTGTATTGTCTGCAGTATAGAAACACATGAACTACACACTATAAAGACGCAGGCAGATTGAGACAATAATGTGATGAGCAGGGAGCAAAGGATGCAGGAGGAAATATTATTCCATTATTGCTATTATTATGTTCATGGCCGTGATGTAAAGGTGAACATACAAACGCTGATGAGTGCAGAGAATGCTGGAGGCAATGCATCTGCTGTACAGTTTATAAAACAATAAGAACAGAGAAAACTGACCTGCACATTTTTATCAGTCAGCTGTTCATTAGAGTGATGATTCAGTTGGCAAGAGACACTAAATATTCATTTTTACTGTGATTTTACACTTTGGTATCAGTTTTTATCAGTCATAATACAATTGTATTCAATACTCTTGATAAATTCTTTGATAGTGAAACACAGAAGAGTGGATGGTTAGTTCGTTTTGTGACATTTGACGGATTGAAACCTGGACCTACTGCTAATGTTGGTCTTCCTGGTCCTCCACATCAAACATCACCACAGTACCAGGTAAAGGTGAGGATGACGATGCAACCCTGCCAACGGTCAACCAGTTGCTTGAGCAACCAAAACAGTTTATAAAGATCTACCTGAACAACAAGGGAAGAACTACGGATGATGTGTCCAGGTGTTTGTTGAGTCCATGTTTGCTCGCAGGAACAACGTAGTGAAAGATGTCCTCAGCCTGTCTGAAGATGTTGAGGACTTCAAATCCAGCCTCCAGTTTTCTGCAGCAGACTTTGATGATCTGAAAGCTACGGTTTTCAGCCGAGGTGATTTTAATCTGATTATCCAGCTTCCATTAACCACCTCAGCAAAACTGCATAATATGGACAATCAAGAAGAAACAACATGTTGCTTAACGGAGTTCCTGATGAGAAATCTGAAGCAGGAGTGAAACTGAGTCCAAGGTGAAGACAGTACTTCTGAAGTCTGAAAATAGACCCAAAACTTATTGAATTATTGGATAGAGCACATCAGGCTGGAAACCATGATCAGTCAGGGAGAGCCAGGTCTTCTGTGATTGAACTGCTTCGTTAAAAGGACAAACAGGCGATATTAAAGAGAGCCAAATCCCTAAAAACGGCACAAACATCTTCATTAATGAAGACGTTTCTGGAAAAGTTCACATGAAACGAAAAGAACGACTGCATCAGCTGAAAGAAGAGAGGAAGGGTAACATTCTTTCTGAGATATGATCTACTGGTTCTACACCCTCCATGATTTAATTAGCCGTTAAACACGATGTGCCTTATATCTACAGGTATTCATCTCATAACATCTACATTTTGTTTCTTTTTAACTTATACTGATTTAGACTTTAGCCTATATGATATTGATGAGAAGGAGAGGTCATATAATATAATATAATATAATATAATATAATATAATATAATATAATATAATATAATATAATATAATATAATATAATATAATGAATCAATTGATCCAGATAAAAAAAAAATAAAGTTTTGGTCTAATAATATTTGCAATTATTATATTGAATCTGACTTTAACATGTTCATTAAAAATTTAATAGATCAGTGTCAGTATCTAAATATACGCAGTTTACCCAAATATGTAGATAATCGCACAAACTTTAGAAAATACATTTTCAGTGCTTGCTTTGTCAGGAACATGGCTCAGAGATGATATTTCACAGATTTATACGTTACCTAAATATAATCCATCACATTTATGTAGAAAAACCAAAATGGGTGACGAGTTTCTATTTATATACATACGGACTTTGAATATGTTGAGAATAAGGATCTCAGTATTTGGCGTATTTATGGCTGACTGAGGCGCTGTCATCTACTTTGGAGATGATAGGTGTCAGAAATAAGGCCTGTATTCTGCTTAGATTTTAATATTAACCTTTAAAACATGAATCAAGTTAAAGTGTTGATTTTCTAAATTCAATTTATGTTTATTATTTTATCCACTTATTCATAAACCAACAGGGATAACTGACTCATCTGCAACTTTAATTGATAATATGATTGCTAATTATTCTATTAATCAATTCTGATTTATTACTTACTGATATTTCAGATCATCTTCCAGCATTTCAGTTTTTTACAAATACTTCACAAAGACAAAGTTAATTTAAAATGAAACTCCATAAATTTACTGTTAAAACTGTGGAAGCCTTTAAAATCTCATTGGCAAATGTCTCATGGGACGAGGTTTTCAGACATAATGATGCAGAGATGGCTTACTGGACATGTATTAATATTTTTATGTCCTTTTTATATATTTGTTTTCCCTTTATACAGAATAAAAAATAAAAACAAAAACAGAATTTTTAAACCATGGATCACATCAGCTATTAAAAAGTCTTCTATTACCAAAAACCAGCTATATAGAAATCTCTTATCAATTCTTCTCCTTTTAATATTTCATCTTGTAGAAAATATAAAATTAGTTTATTAAAATCCTGAAAGATGCCAAGAAAAAAACACTTTTTAGAAAAGTAGAAAAAAAATCATGTAAAAATGGAATAAACCTGGAATATTATAAATGGCTTAATAAAAACACTCCTCCAGAGGTATATAACCTCAGTAATCAGATGGCGTCAGAAATGTTAGTAATCCTTCTGATATAGCAAAAGCTTTTAATGATGTTTTTGTTCATATCGGCCTCTCATTAGCTGGAAACATTGAATTTTCAGACGAATCCATTTCAGTGAATCGTCATCATGACTGTTCTTGTCCTCCAAATCAAAGCTGGCGCTCCGGGCCACGCTGACATAAAGTGGCTTCCTGTATTACTGAGCTCCTGACACGCGTCGCTCCGTCTCTGACAACAGCAGCCAGGCCATTTAAAGGTAGCTACTGTTAAAGATGGAGGCTGGGATGGAGCTGAGCATGTCCAGGACGCCGGGCTGAAGTCCACCTACAGGATCTTCTCATCTGTCCCAGGAGGAGCTGCAGGTTAGCATGGGCTGCAGAACCGTCACGTCCAGGAAGGAGGTGAGTCGCTTTGTGTGCACAGAGCTACCAAAGCTAACAGCCAACCTACATGCTTCTTCACTTAGTGAGCTTTAATCATCCAGATCATTCATTTTAAAGACAGAAACTAATTGCCAATTAAAGACTGAATTCCTGCTTTGTAGCGTGTTCAATAGAACAGAGTGGAGCAGCAGCTCCAGCAGCGTGCTCTTTGTGTTCCTCTGTCCTGTCTCTCCTCCCTGAATCCCAGAGGAGTCGCTGAATGTGAGGCTCTGTCTGCTGATGAAAAAGCTCAGCAGCCACAGACTCGTTCTGCTGCAGGATTTTATCTGCTGAATGTGCACGCAGCACGGACACCTGCTCCCTGCCCCCCCACTCCTTCATGTCGGAGCTCCTTCCTCCGGCTCATCACGTTCTGTAGGAGTTTACTGGACAGAACCGCTGGGATTAAAGCGCAGACGGGGAACAGGAGCCGCTCACAACCACACATGTTCATACAGAAAAATGTGTTTTATAGTTGATATCACTGCTGGGTTGTGGCGTTTGGACCTGAACCCCCTCAGGGTGCTTCCTGGTATTTCCCTTTGTCTCAATGAACTGCTGTGTCTCTCCTCTGAGGCAGTTTTCCATTTATTGACCACATGAAGCTGAAAGACTTTAAAAACAAGCTGCTCACTAAATACATCACATGTTTTACTATCCCTCATATTACACAACCATTTTAATTGGTTATTGTGACCTGTAGTTTTATTTTTTTAAGTTAACCTGTTGCTGCAGCTCTTTGGGATCTTCCTATGTTGCAGCTTTCCTGTTTTTGGTTTTGCTGATTTGACTTAGAAATCATAAATCTCAGTCTAATTGGATTGAGGCTTTCTGTGGGTCTGACTCCTGCAGTGTCTCTAATACAGCGATCGCCATCTTAAAACAGTTTAAAAGGAAATGTGGTACAATTTATACAGAACTGTAAGGAAATCAATTTACATCCAACTTAATTCAGTCCATTTGAATTATTTCTAATCCAATCAGATTCTAATCAGATTCCCTGCAGTTCAGTTTCCTCCAAATATAATCCAACACCAACAGATTCAGTGGTTTTCGGTTAGGACAAAGCTTTCTGTTCAAGGAGGAGAGCAGATTGCACCAAACACTGGATGCAAACCTTCATCCTTAGCATGTATGTGGTGACAGTAGGAAAGAACAACTCCCCTGTAACAGGAAGTAAAAACCTCCTGCAGAACCAGAACCAGGCTCAGAGTTAGTCTCCTGCAACAAGCAGCTGATGTCTGAGGACAGAGAGACAAGAAAAACTTTGTAAGGGAATGAAGAATGAGAGAAACCTCATAGTGAAGATAATAAATCCAGATAAAGCGAACAGGGAGAGCAGAAGAAAGTAGAGAGAGGAAGCAGTCATTTAAAATTTAGAATTTCCCTTCTAGTCTGGTCCTGTGCTTCATAATGTATGAAGTGAGCATGTGACCTGCTTCTTTAGAAATCAGTAAAATCATCGTTATTCTGTCACAAACCCGCTTTGTTTCCAGGTGAATGGTCCGTCTTTCAGGATGATTATAGGCGGTTTGTTTAAGGCCGTATAAATACACTCGCGTGTGTGTGAGCGCTCAGACTCACCACTTTAATGGCAAAGTTAGAATATGAAGGAAATAAGCTTCATGAGCCTCTGTAACTGACTAAAGAATAGTTTTCTACCTCAGGGAAAGAGGAGAGACGTTGTGCCGAGGAGAATCCACGGCTGTCCATCAGCACCTCCGTCCGGTCAAACCGTCCTCTGAGAACACCGCTGTGAATTGCTTTTAACAGCTTTTACAATTCCAAGAGGTAATTTTGATGTTTTTCAGGCCTTTATTCGTCTGTAATCACCCTCCAGGTTGCTCACACGCCTGCCTGGCAGAACGGGCAGCTCCTGAAAGCTTTCTGCTGTGCAGCCCGGGCTGCATTCAGCCATCCTTCAGTCGGCTCCTCGCTCACAACGCTTTGTGCTTTCAGTGAGCTGGAGCTGAATGAAGTGGTAGGAAGGCATTAAGTACATGTCTGGAATGGAAATGTTAATTGAGCTGTCAGAGGAGGAAACAGACCAAAGAGTAACAGGCAGAACTACATGTTTATTCTGGCCTAATAAATTTAATGAGCTGCCATTAAAACAGCTTTTGCTGCCAGGACTGAAGAGTTTAAAGAAACATTTGATCATTTTTATCCTTACGAATAAACTGCGGCTGCTTGGGTAAAAACAGGCCAGCTCCTTGTCAGAAAACACGTCGACACAACTTGTTGGCATCAAACTGTCCCGGTGGATTAATCATCTCCACCAGGAGCAGCTGTCTGCTGAAGCGCTGCCTCTCTGGGACAGGATTCCTCAGACGGACACTGATGGAGTCTCAGCAGGCGGCAGACATGCTTTAAAACATCGTCCTAGTCAAATCAACGCACAGCAGCAGCGTCTGGTCAGCGATCCGTTTCAACCGGTTCTGCTTACGAGGGTCGACACACACACAGCTACAAACTGGAACAGAATATCCTGCTGTCTCAATAAATTAGTCCTTCTTAAAAGACGAGGACAGCACAGACATGTTCTCTCCAATGGATTCATCCTCTGTTGTGTTAAAATGTGGAACCATTAAGCTTTGGACCAGAGGACATCGTGACGAGGTGTTGGTTTGTGAGAGATAAAGGCTGGGCTCTAAGAGTGAAACCTAAAGCCAAGTCTAAAAGGTTCTGGTAGCAGTGTGAACACATGAAACCAGAGTAATGTGCAGGTTAAACGTATTATTCTCATCAGAGACACTGAAAATCCTGCTCATTTGAACACATGAAAAAGTGATTAGTGAAATAAAAGAGTGGACAGTCATCTCTACTTTAGCTTTAAACACCATTCACAGTTTAGGGAATCAGAATCTGAGGTTCCTGAGGTTTAGCTGGACAGAAGATCTCAGGGGCAATAATTCACCTTTAAGTAAGTTTTCACAGAACAACCGCTTGATTCAAGTAAAGGGGTTATTTAAAAGAACAACTTTAAATATTTAGTTTGCTTAAAAGAACAGCAGAGCTGAACATCATCAGCATAGAAATAATTAAAAAAAAAAACATCAGAAAACTGCTGCTTTTGTTCTTATGTGTGAACATAGTTCCTTAGTTTCTTAACTCTCAATTTGTTTAATTGTTCAGTTAAGTTTCACCAGTCTAGTAGAGAAGATTTAACCCTAACCCTGATTTAAATATAGTGTTAATTCAGACAAACAGCATTATATAGTAATGTTCTCTGGATGTTCACTTTATTTCTATCAATAAAGTTTTCACTCCTTTATTCTATGTGTGCAGAGTTTGCTGTTAACAGATCACCAGAGCTTGAATCATTGCTTTCACCTATTGTCCTGATATCAGCTGTCTGGGCTGATATTCACCAGATAATACCTAACAGACAGAGAGTTATTTATTAAGTGTTTAATCACTTAAAACATGCCTAATGGCACAACAGTCAATAGAACTGTCACCACACACTACATTCTGCTTCACATCTAACCCACCAGCCTTTAAGAGTGAAGCCTACAGGAAATATTTATCATTTATTTATGTGTTGTAACTCCAGACTGTGTCTGTAGCCACAGGTCTTTACATTCTGCCTCCCTGGCTCCTAAAAGGCTGTAGAAAAAACACTATATGGAAGTTATTGTCCAGTCCCAGCATAATTTATTCCCAGTGAAACCAAGTAGAGGAGGGTGTAATCTTTATTTCCTCTTGTCCTGTGCTGTGGGTGAGGGATAAACATGGTGGGGAAACGCATGAGTACAGATTTCAAATGTCTCTTTTTAAAGAGGGAATATGAGGGATGAAGGTCTGGACAGCAGTCCCCGATATTAGACCCGAGAAAAGCCCCTTAAAAGTACGCACCAACATTACCGTGTGACTAAAATGAGGTCTGATTGTTGAACTGCTGCAGAACTGCTGAACTATAACCCATAAACTCTGCACAACATTCGCATATTTGCACATTTTGCATCATTGCATCTCCATCCAGCATTACAAATGCTGCCGAACTCTTAGTTTCTAAATGCATTCTTGCATAAATGCCCTTTGCACAAATCAAACTCTGTACATACAAATGGTTTTAAAAATACTCACCTGTACACTGTGACTTCTCCTGCATTGTCTACATTTAAATTGTTTACTTTTAAATCACTGCTGCACCTTATACTGTAATTTAAATCTACTGCAATTTACAGGCTGTATGCAACAAAATTTCGTTCTGTACGCACTCTGTGCATACAGAATGACAAATAAAGTTGTCTAAGTCTAAGTCTAAAAAAGAATTAATCCCTAAAAAAATGTTAGTCCCCTTGAGATGTTTTTTTCTCTCTTCTAAATTACATTTTTTTATGCTTTTTTTCTTTTTTACCTGTAGTACTTTGAGATCTTTTGATGGAAAGTGCAGTATGAATTAAATGTATTATTATTATTATTATTATTATTATTATTATTATTATTATTATTATTATTATTATTATTATTATTATTAAAAATAATATAATTAAATAGAAAGAGTAGAAGACAAATAACATTTAAGAGTGAATAATTTAAAGAGGAGCAGTCAAAAACATCTGGAGATCGTGACAATAAGCAGAAACTTTCCTCCTGGTCCTTCATAATGAAGCTAAAGCGGAAGTTCAATTGAAGAAACTCATCGCCTGCCTCCATCCAATCAGAGGCCGATCCGCCCCTGATGTGAGCCAATCAGCTACGAACCGCACCTCCATGAAGCCAATCAGCATCCCACGCTCATCTTAAAAGCAACTTCAAATCCACGTCTCAGCCTGCTAACCAGCAAGCGCAAACGGATTGCATGTTGGATTTTGAATCAGATGTCCGATTCAACCCACCCCCAACCCCTTCTCCACCATCATAGCTGAGTTCATCTAGCTTCCAAGACGTTCCTCCATCCTCAACCCATCAGAGTGTTTTCTCCCTTCAGTCTTCATCACTCCCTATCGCCTGTTATTGGTCCGGCAGAAGACCACCATGTTGGGCCCGGTTCTGCCAGAAGTTTCTTCCCAAGGGGGAGTTTTTCCTCTCCACAGTCGCTTCATGCTTGCTCATCATGGACAGTTCATGCAAACCTGTGTTTATCACGTTGGACATCTATCTTAAACAGATCACCATTTGGACTGAACAAACTTCTTCTATCTCCACTCCACCACCAGTTTCAGACCTGGGGGGAACATCCCTGTTCTCATACATCTACTTATGCATTAAAGTATAATTCAGCATTAATGTTCCTGCCGAGGTCTGAGCGCCAAAGACTTAAATTATCGTGTCAATAAAATCCTTCTAATTGCCATTTGTTCTGTTTTTCTAACATGAAATGAAATAGTTAGTGGATGAAACACCAGGCAGGGCTGAGCTGCTTCACATGGAACAAGCAGTGGTTTCATTTCCACCAGGAACCTGCAGAGACTGTCCATGTCTGGACTCTGAGCTCCATCCTCATCCCGTTAGAAGGACTCCTGTTAACTAACCTGTTAGCCGTAGATTCCTGTGAGCGCTCATAAATCATTCCACGGTGAGTTTTCCTGTATGAAACGCTGATATTTCTGTAACTGCTCCGGTTTGCTTTGGTCACAGTGAGGGCAGCAGTGTGGAGACAGAGAAGACGTTTTTCTCTGAGAAATAAAAACTCCTGTTGATGACGGTTCTGCAGTGAAGCCACTAACAGAGCAGAGGCGTCTGCAGGAAAACGCCTCATCATTTCCTCCTCCACACCTCCTGCAGGTCTCACCTGCTCTGTTCCTCATCTGAAAGAGGGCAGCTAGGAGGAGCAGGCGCCCCCCCCCCCACTGACCAGGCTACACATGCACGGGTCTAATGAGCGAACCCCAGCAGCCGTAAACTGATCACCTACAAACAGAGTCACTTTAATGGGAGTTGTGGCGGCACGCTGCAGCGAGGAGTCCATTTCCATTTAATAAACCTTTAAAGCTTCTGTCATTTACTCTCCTGCCTCTCTACTTTTACGGCAGGCACTGAGTGTTTTATGAAGATGTATGAGCATCATAAAAATGTGTTTAGCTTTCCGCATCGCTCTTATTGCCTTTCATGATTGTAATGGACACATTGAAGCGATGCTGTCTATAAAACACACATTAGTCTCGTCAATAAGAGGCGTCCCCAGAGTGCAGACATGTGCAAACATCCTCCATTCTCATGTGACAGCCATGATCCCATTACCTGACCGTGTCCTCCTCCATTATCCTCCACTCACATTCCAAAGTCTCAGCGGTAATAACTGCAAACTTCAATTATTAAAGTCCAATCTGCTCTGCAGGCCAGATTCTGCTCAATCTGCATTTGATAGAATGCTGTAACTCCTGCACTCAGTCCCTTTTAATTATTAAGGTTCTGAAGATCAGCAGCAAACCTTCTCCAGTTATTTAGTGAAGGCTCTGTTCTGTTGGGATGACTATGACTATAAAGCCGTTGTTGTTGCAGGATCTCTGTAGCACTGCGCTCTTAGGTTGGACTTCCTGGTTTGATGCTCATCCATCAGTTTTTACCGTCTACAGCGTCATTTCCATCATTCACACCTCTGATAGAGACGGCAGTACCAGAACCTCAGACATGTAGCTGACCCAGACCATCTGAGATGATCTGTCCGCCGTGGGTCTGTCAAAATGGGCCAAAGCTAAACCTGGGCTTAATAAATAATAATGTTTCCAATATTGTATTTGATTAAAAGGTCATTTTAAAGCCAGGACACAGCAGTGATCTAAACTAAGATGGAAGGAAATTGTTTGGAACAATCCAGGAACCTTCATGAACTAGAAGCTGCTGGAGATCCAGTGAGTCTCCACATAGAGACCAGCTTCACAGAGAGGATTTAAGTTAGCAGCAACCACAGTAAACCCGGACTTCAACCCGCAGCTGCAGGGTGGACAACGCACAGGTCTGATGATCAGAAGAGATCCAACGAGTGTTTGGAGGAGTCGAGGTGAGTCGCTCAGACCTAAGAACCCGTACACAGTCCTGCACGGTGGTGGCAGCATCATGCTGAGGGTCTGCTTCACTGCCAGCTGTTATAGTGCGATGCACCAAGAGGATGGAAACATGATGACCATGAAGACAACGTAGACCATTCCTGTCTCCCAAGGAGGAACGGAACCATTAGGATTACCTGTCAGCTGCAGATCCAGTAGAACCCAGACAGAACCAGGCGTACTCTCCCTGTGAGCCTGACCACTACAGGAAGAGATTCATCAGATCCTGTCTGGTCTTTGCAGAGTTTTTTCTGTGTGCTGCTTTAAAACAAATAAAATCTCAGATTATATAATCTCCTCTAACTGGTGACTGGACCTGGTTCTCATCTCTTCTCTGGTGTTTTTCTGCTCAGTTAGTCTGGCATCTTTTAACGGTCACAGGTCAGCCGTGTGAAGAATCAGTTCCATACTAATGACACATGAGGTGAGGATGATGCTGAAATCTGCCCTGACACTGAGCTGCTGGCTGTGGGTGGATGAAGGTAAAACCTGCAGACTCTCTGCAGACGCACTAAAGCTCCGTCTCTGTGAGGTCTGAGCAGACGTTTAGGAGACGACATCAGTAAAAAACTACAGATTAATAGAAATGTCTTCATCTGTGTAAACAAACCAGAGGCCAAACACTCCAATAGCATTTCTTTATTCTGACAGATTCAGAGAGCAGGCATCAGGCTGTTAGGTTAAAAGAGACGAGATGAGGGAAGTTTAGGGTTTAGATGATTTAGGAGGAGGACACATTAGACATTACAAGGACTGAAGTTATACAGAGGAGAGAGAAAAGAACTGTCTGGAAGGAGAGTAGGAGCACTTTCTAAAGAAAGCACAAATGATCTGATGACTTTAAAAGCTGGAGAAGGATGGGGAATAAGCGGAGAATGGCTGCAGCCTGAGGGGAAGCCACTGATGATCAGCGGGCGTTAACATGATGAACCACACAAGGTAGTTCTGCTGAGGGATGAAAGCTGGCGGTGGATAAGCAGCTCAGAGACACTGTGGAGAAAATCTGCTTCTGAGGAGGAGAAAGTCGTCTGAGTGGCCGTTAACTCCAACATCTAAACAGCCTCCGTGTGGCTCACAAACACTCTTCCATCAGTTTTATGGTTTATCAGCTCTTTAAGATAAAGCAGAATAAATGAACGCAGTGAAAATAAAGAAACTCCCTCCAACATAATCTCTGTAGCTCGTCTATAAAACGTTCCAACATTAGCAGGTTTTATCAGCTACAAGCCAGAGCTCAGCGAAGGCGCTACTGCTAAACCTGAGAGATGAACTGAGATGTTTCCCAGCTGGAAGCAGGCGGGGGGGGGGCTGAGATCTGCCTCACATGGGTCACGGCAGGATGGAGCCGGACATGAGGGCCTCGCCCCGGTCCGTGGAGAGACAGCAGGTGACAGACGGCAGCAGAACAGCAGACATGTCTCTGGGTGCAGGAGGGTCAGAAGTCTGATAACCAGAAGGATCCTGTGGCTGAAATGTGGTCAAACTCATTCCTAGCGGATCTCGTTGGGCTCAGTGGACTCTGACAGTCCTGGAGGTCCTGCTTGGTAACCCAGGTCAGCAGTTTGTACCTGGACATATTTCAGCTGATAATGAAGCAGAACTAAAGGAAACCTCCTTCTCTAGTGTGCAGATGTTAAAACTGAACGTCTGCCTGCTGAAAGGAGGAAAATATCAGCTGTTATGGTAACATGGAAGTAAAGTTCTTTCTAAAAGCAGGTCTTGATTTTTATTTGAGTCAACCTTCCTGAGATCCCATGGAGCCGGAGCCAGCTGCCCAGCATGGTGACTTCAGCCTGCAGGGCTGCACTGCATGACTTCTCTCTGCAGCACAGCAACAGATGCTGGTCCTGCCTTGCTCTGCACAGGAGACGGAAACAAGAAGGCAGAGATAAATCTCTTCTTTGTTTACACAAACCTCAACATTTGTGACCGGGGAAACGACTACTGAGGTAAGACGAATCGTGTCACTTCCTCTTTCCTGTTGCTCCGTGTGGATTGTGGTTTGGTGTTCCAAACTCTTTTGTTTTTATCTTTTTTATCTTTAATCTCTTTGCTGTGACATCTCCCTGTTTATAACACAATGCACATTTAAAACATTTTCTGTAGCTGCACATCATGTTTGGGAACTCCTTGTGTTTCACACAGTTTGCTTTTCTCAGCGTGGTAAAAGGGCGCTAGCCTAGCTTTAGCCTAGCTTTAGCCTAGCCTAGATTTAGCCTAGCCTAGCTTTAGCTCCACAATGGCTTCCTCTCCTACTATTACTTCAGCTTCTCCGTCTCTGACTAAGTCTCCCCTTATCTCCTGCTCTCTGTGTCAGATGTTTAGCTATTCCTCTGCCTCCTTTAGTGATAATGGTACTTGTAATAAATGTAGTGTTTTTGTAGCTTTGGAGGCGAGGGTGTCAGAATTAGAGTCCCGGCTCCGTGCTATGGAAAGACCAGCTGATAGCCGCCCCTCTGCTAGCGCGGAGCCACATAGACCTAGCGTTAGTTCACTTAGTGGTCCTCCAGAAGCACCCGAGCAGCCGGGTAAGCAGGCCGGCTGGGTGACAGTTCGTAGGAAGCATAGCTCTAGATTTCAGCCCCCAGTTCACCACCAACCCGTCTGCGTTTCTAACAAGTTTTCCCCACTCAGCGACACACCCGCTGAGAAGCCGACCCTGATTATTGGCAGCTCAATAGTCAGAAACGTGGCACTAGAGACACCAGGGACCATAGTTAAATGCCTGCCAGGGGTCAGAACGGGCGACATAGAATCTTACCTGAAACTGCTGGCTAAGGATAAGCGTAAATAAAGTAAGATTGTTATTCACGCTGGCGGTAATGACACCCGGTCACGCTGATCAGAGGTCACTAAAGTTGGTTCGGTGTGTGAGTTTGCTAAACTATGTGAAGCAATGCAGACGACAGTCCAGGTTTCCTCTCTGTTTAATGGAGGCGTCAGTACCTTTCATCTCTCCTCTGTTTCCTCCAAACCGTCTCCCATGTCTCCATACCGCCTCCGTCACATTTAGCTTTCTTTTCCTCCTCCACTTCATCTCTTCTTCTTTCATCTCCTGCTCTTTCCCTCTCAGGAAAACCACCTCCAGCTGTTCATGTTTGTCCTCATCAGCTCCTCATGTCTGTTGCCTTCTCTTTGTCTTTTAGCTTCTCGTTCATTTCTGTCTCTGTGTTCTCAGCTCCGCTTCCAAAGCTTCATTTTTCTCTCTCTCGCCTTACAGCCGAGCATCTTCTGAAGAAAGAGGAGCTTTGTGTCGGTGAAGGTGGTTCATTACTGCTGGAGGTCCACACAGTCAACCTTCTGTCTCTTCTTTGGATCCTCTGCAGAGGCAGCAGCAAAGCATCCTCTGAAAAAGAAGCAGGCGGATTTATCTGAGTTTCAACTCAGCACTAAATGTGTTTTTTATATCTTCAATATTTCTTTGAGGAAAGGTGGAGACGGGTTTTAGGAACTTGTGAGGCATCTCTCTGTTCCAGGGACCTTTGAAAAGGTTTTTATCTTTTGTTTTACCTTCTATCGTTTTCCTCTCCCGCCTGTGTTATCACCTCATTGTGTTTCTGCAGATGTTCTCGCTCTCTGTTTTCCTCAGCTTAAAGTGTTCCTGCTTTCCTTGCATGAATATTTGTTCAGTCAGGGATCCGTCTGGATTCTCTCCATCTTTTCTTGCAGCACGTTTTTGTATCTTTTGGGTCTTTCTGGAGGTCAAACTTCATATATTCTGACCTTTGACCCAGCCAGCTCTCCAGGCGGTGTTCTGCGCAGCACAATCAGCCGTGTTATTGAAAATAATGGGTTTCACAGCGCCCCCCCCCCCCTTTACACGCTGATAGTTTGTTTCACTAACTGATGCTAACTGTTAGCATGCAGCGGTAGGTGGCGCTCCTGTAGAAGTGCGATCATGTTGGGTCTGTTGCCTCCTCTGGCTTCTACAATCTGCACAAACATGCATGTAGGGCAGCTTTCTATTTTCTTACGGTAGCTGAAGTATCTTTTAGATTAGGGAAAGGTTTAGGATGCTCACCTCCTTCCACCATCATAGACCCTGAGCTGCTATGAAAGATGCACAGCAGAGGAGTCGTGATCCTGTGGTCGCACCTGACCTGAGGGATTTGACCTCCGCCTTCTCTCTGATCAGACATAAACCAACTTACACAGCATGAAGCAGATCGTCAGTGGTTAAGAAGCTGAGGCGTGTTCCTGCTGCTGTCCACCGTGAAGCGGGCCGTGTCCAGCTCCGTCCAGATCTGCCCAGTGGGAACGAGCTGTTTGAAGGAGCAGGTGAGTTTCAGCAGGTGTAGCTGGTCCAGGTGATGGACAGGTGTGCTGCCACATTCACATCTGCATGAGGAAGGCTGCCCGCCGCTTCCATCAGCAGACGGCGTGAATCTGCTGATGGGTGCACATAAATCTCTGGGATCTGTGGCTGTATGGAAATGATTATATTTGAAATGGGCTCAGATTAGATTCTCTGTCATCTTCGGTCTGTCTCTGCGTAAAAAATCCATAAATGTGTGGTTTCAGTGAAAATCTTTCTGTGTTTTACATCCATCTTGTCTCTTCATTCAGTCAATCAGCTGGAGTCAGACGAGAGATGTGGGTCAGCGGAAAGGAGGACATCGGCTTGGAGAATCAGGTTAACCCACATCAGTTCAAATTTAAACTCTTGGGATGTTAAAATGGCTTCAGAAGGAGGGAGAGTAAGAGAAAATATCAGAAAGGTTGCTGCCCTTCTTCTCCCTGTCCATCTGGAATATGAGCATCTTCTCTGCTGTAATCATGGCTTTATGTGGATGTAGGAGAAAAGAACCAACAAAAAAAGTCTTCATGGTCAGGAAAAACCAGTTAACTATGACCATAATCCAAACATCTCTCCATTCTCTATCCTTCTTTCATGAACAGGAGAGTTTTATAACCTGAACTCACACCAGACGCTGATTCTGGTCCAGTGACTGATGACGTTCTGTTTGTCTGTGAGGCAGTCAGCCAGATGTTTCAGCACCAACCACGCCCTAATAACCACCACCTCCTCCTTCCTGCTGTAATGACACGGTCATTGTTTGATACTCAGACCTGTCAGACGGCAGCGATCTACAGCAGCCGACTGCTATAGATCGCTGCAGCATGCTGGAGCCTTTATGAGAGAAAACTGTGGAGAATAAAATAATTCCCCTGGTGGGAACATCAAGGTGTTCACAAATCAGCTTCATCGTCCCAACTCTGTCTGGCCCAGAGATCCACCAGAACCACCTGACAACATGGGGAAGGCCCAAGGTCTCAAAGAGCAACATCTGGATCTGAAGAAACTCAGCAACAGATGAGAATCAGTCTCTGTACAGAAAACCCTGTTATTATCTTCAGCTGTCACTTTCTACATGTCGTATTAATTAATCCTGTATATTGTTTATGTTCTTTATATCTCTCTCTGCAGGTGTAGAAGCAGACTCAGAGGATGTTACATCACTCTCTACCTTTCCTCTCCTCTTTCTCTTTCTCCTTTTCTCCCTTTTATCATTTTCTCGCATCTCTTTCTCTCCTTTTTCCTCTTCTACCCGTTTCTGTCTCCATAGAATATGAAATAGTCCCAGAATAAAATCTAATAAAGCTTCTTGCAGCTATAAACCAAGTGGAGCTCTGTGGAGAAAGCAGTAAGACTCCACTGGTGAAAGTAAAACCTCTTTGGCTTTTTAGCATTAAGACAATAATTCTTAACGCTACCCTGCCAGACAGGACACAACATAAAGAAACAGTCTCTGACATCCATTAGTGTGTAAAGTGTTACGGATCCATTCCCACAGAACCACAGTCAGAACCATTATCCACACATGGAAGAGCGGAGAACCTTCACCGGCGAGCTCAACCGACCAAAATTACTCCAAAACTACGTTAGAGTTCTTATTTCAAGCAGATAAGGGATTAAAACTTCAGTGAGACAGAATAAAAAGGGTAAATTTATATTTGTCCCGGTTGGCAGACTAAAAGCAGCTGATGCTGAGGAAGGACAGAAGAAAGTAGTGAAAGAGTGCTGATGGACGCCCAGAGTGAGCTTCCTGAAGCAGCCTCAGGTTTAGCAGCTTTCTGTTTCATCCCACTTTCTCTGGCTCTCTGTGAGCGACCTTGTCAGTATGATGGAGCAGGATGAAGAGTCATCTCTCCTCCTCCTCTCGCCCCGCTCCCCCTGCTGTCCCGGGGGTCAGACTGCTGTAATTGGACCATTGATTGGTGATGGGGCTGATGCAAAGAGAGACCAACAGAGTGACAGAGGGCTGAGATGATGCATTCCTGCGTCTGACCTGCAGCTGGAGTCAGGCCAAGCAAAATGACTACTTTGGTAACAAAACCCTCCGTGTTGTCACATGCCATGAATAAAGAAGGCTGATATATAATAATTAGCATCAAAGTGCGGCTCTCTGAATGGCGACTGCAAGTGACAGCTCTCTTTGTGCAGAGATGTTGTCTAATTACCACATGTCTCTGTGTTTACCCTAAAATGTGTTCACAAACTGTCCCTCATCTCCATGTCTGCAGGGATTCTGCTGATTTCCATAGAAGGAATCTGAATTTCAAACATTGCATCCATCTGCCAGCAGCTGCATCGTCAGCTCACCGTGAAGCTGGAGGGCCGACTCAACAGAACTCCGTCCAAGAAACGTCCAGACAGAAGATGTCCAAGTTAGCCGGTCAGGTTTTAACGTCCTTTTCATCTCCAACGACTGAATAAAAATGTCTTCTGCCAGCGGGAGTCTTCCTCAAAGGTGAAGTGAAAGGAGAACTGTTTCATCTGTTAATTAAAGTGAAAGTTCAGCGGTTTAACGACGTGGGACGATCTCTGGTGCCGTCCCACGCTGCCACGCCAGGAGTAGAAGCTCCTGTTTCCTTCAGACCATCTGAAGCGCTCACTAACTGAGCAAAGTTCACTTCTTCAGCAACTTTTACAGACAGAACCATCACAAAGAGCTGAAACAATGAAATGACTATTAAGAAAGATTAAATACCACAGAAAAAATGATCAACGTTTAACAGAAAGCCTGTTGAAACAAGAACGTCCAGAGAGTCAACTGAACGTGGCTGTAGGCTGGAGCAGCAGAACCGTAGAAGGTCTGAGACACACCCAGAGCATCTAGGACAGGTAGGTCCGGCTCTGGACCCCCCCCTGGACGTCGTCTCAGTGGACGTCGTCTGCTCTGGACGTCTGCAGCAGACGTCCTCCTCCATCACACTCAGCCCAGTGACGTGAAGCAGAAGGAGCGTGGAGTCCTTTCCTCCTGCATCATCTGCCCTGCTTAGCATCCACACTTTACCTGAAATCAACAGAGAAACATCAGGACCTCAGCGACCCCCCCCCTGACAGTTCATTTTCTTAGTGGAGATCATTTCCAGTTTCTATCAGCCTGCGCTGCTTTTTGCTCTTCACAGCAGCTTTAAACACAAACATCAGCCAATACCTACGCCGTCCTACAGGTGGCAGCAGTGGAGAGTGACTGACTGATGCTGCTGGGCATTTTACAGCAGAAGCAGCAGGCTGGCCTTTAGAAGCTCAGATACCACACCATACCGCTTCTAGTTATAAAGCTCTATAAACTCCAACAGGACAGAAGTGCTGCACACAATCATAAAATACAAACGATCCGTCATTAAACAATAAGCAAAATGGTATATAAAATTAGTAATAAAATGAAGGAAAGTAAAATGCAGTAAAACAAAGACAACGTCTCAGATTGTGTTTAAAGCCAAGGGAAACAGACGGGTCTTAAGAAGTTTTTTCTTTTTCTTTCTTTTCCTTTCTTTTTTCCCCTTTTTTTTCTTTTTTCCCTTTTTTCCTTTTTTCCCTTTTTTTCTTTTTTTTCTTTTTTCCCCTTTTTTTTCTTTTTTCCTTTTTTTCCCTTTTTTCTCCTTTTTTTCTCTTTTTTTCCCTTTTTTTTTCTTTTTCTTTTTTTTTGCTCTTTTCTTTTCCCTTTTTTTTAAAGAAGGGATTTAAAATCAGAAAGGGAAGAGGCGTGTCTGATGGCTAAAGGAAGGTGGTCCCTCTGGGAGTTTACCCTTCATCCTCATCCTCAGTAACAACTGCTCAGCTGGAGGCTGTGTAGGGATGCAGCAGCTCAGACACCGCCTATCTTTACCGCTAAGTTTCTAATAACAGGCCAAGGAGCCAACAGGGAGTCTCCACTAGAACTACCAAAAATCTCCACCTCCGTCTATTCTTCATTTAAATTTAAGAAGTTTAGGGCCATCCAGGCTTTCAAGTCTTCCAAACATAAAAACAGAGACTGAAGAGAGGTGGAGTTGGTTTTCTTTACATAAAGCTGTATGTCATCCACACAACAATGAAAAGAAATCCCATATTTCTTAAAAATAGAACCAAGAGGGAGGAGGTACAACGTGAAAAGGAAGAGGCCCCAGAACTGAACCCTGCGGGACGCCACATGATGGTGGAGCAGAGGAGGAGCAGAGGAGGAGCTGTGGCCACAAACACAGACCCAGAACGTAGGAGATGACTGCTGTGTGTCAACATGCATATTCAGACTCCTTCAGGAGCATTCCTGGGTTTAGGCTCTGATTATCTGAGCCACGCCTGCTGCTCTCCCTCATTTCTTGGTGGTCCTGAGCTTCTCAGCCTCAGCAGAGTTAGTCTCTGTGGCTGAGCTTCAGGAAGTCCTCTGGAGCAAAGCAGGCCTTAGGCGTGTCCTCCATGATGGCCTCCAGGAAGGCTTCCTCCATGTTTTCTACAAGTTCATTCATTCACAGAGCAGATTTTAAACCAACACGTTACGCTAAAGTTACTCTGCTGCAAAAAATAAAAGACAATGGATGAAAATAAGAAATAAACTAGTGAAGGAAAATAACGTGCAAAACAAACAAAAGTGAACAAAGTAGTGAAAAGGAGCCAGAGAATGATGCTGAGCTCAGAGACGTCTCCTTAAAGTGTTTCTGAGGAATAAAACCAGGACTCATGGCTGTCAGGTTTAGACAGAAGCCATCGTGGTGCAGCGTCTTTCTAAGGCTGCTGAATGTGCAGACAAGATGATTTCTGCTGTCTCCATGATGATGCTTCAGTAGTTGACCTGAGGACCATCATCTTCTCCAGGTTGTCCTGCTGGGAAAGCTTCAAGGTTTTCCAGGATGGTCCTGGTGAGATGAAGCACCGAGCTGCCCTCCTCATCTTCAGGCTCTCTGGATCTCCTGGACTTTGTATCAGGCTCTCTCTCTGCGCCGTCAGCAGCTGCGTGTCGCTGCAGGACGGACGTGCATCAGAGATGGGGTGGGGGCGGCGGCCTGACTTCCTGTGACAGAGCGAAGACAACAAGGTGACATCAGCTGATTTATGCCCAGCTTCATGGATTATAGCTGCTACCTGTGCAGGACTCTGACTTTCTCTGTCACTTTATGCTTCACTTCTGATTTATGGCTGTAATCTGTGAATTTCTGTGTTTTATTCTGGTTACTTCTCAGTTTATTCCTGCGCGGTTCAGTCATTGCTCTGCTTTGAGGTCTTTGTCACTTAATAGACTCTATTGCTGCTCCTAGTTTAGCTTTATTTTCTCCTGAACATCCAACCCTCATTATTTCTCCTCAGCTGTCTCTTCCTCCACAGCGCTGCAGCTCGTTGCTCAGACGCTGATCATTCATTCTGCTGCTGAACTCTCTGAATGACGGAGTTCCTCTTTAGCTCTTTGCCTTTGGTTCCCTGCAGGTTCTGAGTCCGATCCTCGGCCTGACTCCTGCCTGCAGCCGGGCCTTTAACTTCTAACGTTGACACCAAAGGAGCAAAGCATGCTTAACCACCTTCAGCAGCCTGTGCAGAGCTTTACTTTGATAAGCTGCTGAAAACACTGATTTCCAGATAAACGGGAAGTTTTAAGACTTTAGCTCACCTGGTACCTTCACCTTCTCTTGTAGCATCAAGCTTTTCCTCAAGCTATCTCTGCTCATGCGTCTAGTCCTCAGAATCACGTCACGATTGATTTACATTGATCATAAAAAGTGAGAAATTTAACCTTCAATGATTTTTTCCCTCTTCAAATCAAACTACCACTCAGCTGCTGATGCTGCAGAAAGTCTACCATCCTTCAGGGCTGGGGTAAACTCCAGAACCAGCAACTGTTCTGTTTCTGCACCAAAGCTTGTAGGTTATTTCAAAGTGACGCCTCCTGTTCATGCATTGCTCAAGGACACAATGACTGAGACAGATAGAGTGGGGTTTTGAACCGGGGACCCTCACCATATCAGCCTCTGCGTGCGTCTCCAGGTCCTTCCTCTGCCAGGCGCCGTTCATCAGCAGGTTGTAATTCATTTACTCCGTTATTTAAACCAACCTTTTGGTTTCTGCCTGCTGTCTCCAGTGATGGAGCCGTCCTCCACCACCACTGAGTCCTGATTTATGAAATATGATTTATGAAATATGATTTATGAAAAATGCTGTAATGACGTCAGGCTGAGGCCTCAGAACACATTTGCTTCATTTTCTCGTTTTCGTGGATCCTGACCAGCGCCGTCGTTGGACGCCTGTGAAGCTGCAGCAGAGAGGCCTGCAGAGGTCCAGGGAGGAGGAGGAGGAGGAGGAGGAGGAGGAGGAGGAGGAGGAGGAGGAGGAGGAGGAGGAGGAGAACCCCCCCTGAGGACGGGGTGCAGCGATGAGCTGGTAAAGCAGAGACACTGATCCAGGATCAGCGGATGATGGTTTGCTGTGACACAGCCCAGCTGGAGCTCGGTGTACAGTAGGAAGACTCTGACTCACGCGTCACATTTCTCACAGCCTATATTTAACAGAGGCAGGCAGACAGGCTGCGCCTCACGAACGCACTCCTCCACATTCTCCGTCCATCCCCCCATCCTGCCGGAGTGGAGGAATAAAAAATTCAATTAAAATGCCAGCGGTGTGGAGTGTGGAGGAATCACATCCATTCATTACAGCTGCAGTCTGTCAGCCAAGGACGAGGCACACAGGAGGAGGAGGAGGAGGAGGAGGAGGAGGGAGATCTTCCTCTCCACACCGCCGTCATTCCTGCCGCCGAGCTGATAATAAGAGGAAGAGGAAGGAGGAAGAGGCCTGGGTCACAGCAGTGATAATGGAGGCTGTGATTGTGAGGATAACTCTGTTAGAGACAATGAGCTGTGGATCAGTTGTCCTCAACAATCACGTCTCCTGAGATCTTCCCTGTGAAGCTGGAGGACTGGAGCCTGCTGACCTGGGAACACCTTGAAGGAGGTCCAGGAGGGAACTCAGAGTGAGTCTGGGTTCCCCCCATGAGCCTCAGACCAGCAGAGAGCAGAAAGCTTTCCTGCAGGTGTGACCTCAGCAGGTAGAGGGATCTGAATGTCTGCATGTCTCATGACGACAGACTGAGCAACAGCTCGGACTCACCAGACCGGTTTCTGCTGACTCAGCCGCTTCTCTCTCCTGGTCAGACTTCAGGAACCAGGCTCCCCCTCTGAATGAGAGACAGTGACCAGCCTCATGCATCATGCTGCTGTCTGTCTCTGATGCAGGGAATGTCGGTCAGACACCAAGATGCTGAAGTTCTTCTGAACTCCTGCGAGGCGAATAGATGCTCCTGATGAGCTCAGCGCAGGAGTGTGAGCTGTGAGCCGACGGGAGGAACAACGGGGTTTTTATTTAGTGAGGCACGCAGCAGTTTCTGCAGGATCATAAAGATGCAGACATAAAACAACATGCACACACCCTGCAGCTCATTCTGAAAGGAAATGTAGGAAAACAAAGATTTACTGAAGAACCCGAGGAAACGCAGGCATGGAAATGAAGTCTGTGTCTGACAGGCTTCCTGTTTGACTCCCATTAGTCTGAGCAGAGCCTGAGCGTCAGCAGACCCCGGCGGGAAGGAGAAGAAGGCTTATTCCTCTGAACAGGCAGACATCTGATAGCTGCAGCAGCTCTTCATGGCCCTAAATCATCAGACACCTGTGCTACACAGCGCTGCATGCAGTCCACCATGTTTCTCCTGGGTGCATCTAATCAGACCCAGTTTGACAAACATTTTAATAAGCACCTCGGCCTTTACTCTTCTCATAAGAAAATGTGACACTTAAAGCATGTTGTGATGATTATCTGAGCTTCAGCAGAGACATTAACACCTGCATACCTGCTCCAGCAGGTGAGGACTTCCCAGAGACACCGTCTCCCCAGTATGCACTGCGCCTCCTGCCCTGCGCCTCCTGCCCTGCGCCTCCTGCCCTGCGCCTCCTGCTGAGGGAACGCTCCTGGATCACCTGAAGCTTTCTCAGTCACAGCAGACCAGCAGCCAAAGTCTGCCACCAGGCTGAGCTCCTGCAGCAGCAACCTTCTTCCTACGGAGCCCTAATGTCACCCTGATGCTCTAATAACATCCAGCCTTCCTCAGGAGCTCTTCTTGGTTTAGTCCTTTTTAATTTTAATAAAAGAAGTTGGTTTAATCCAAAACGGACCACTTCTACAGCTGGGCTGACAAAGCTTACTGAGGGGAACTTTCTCCTGGGTTGTGCAGCTCAGCAGTGGATCAGGGTTACTGGGTCCGGTGGCGCTGACGGCTTTCTGTTTGGAGGATTATGAGCGGCTGTGACTGAATTAATTAAAACAGTGAGAGTGTTTGACTCCCTGGTGGACTTCCTTTAAGTGAATTGATTAGCTGCTTGTTTAAAGCAGCTTTTAATGACACAGTGCTGATGTTGTTCAGTTAAAATAACTCAGATTCAGCCGACAGCGTGCAGAGACACACAGGAAGTCAGAATAAAGACTTGTCCTGAAGGAGCAGTGGACCTGCTGAGGTTCCTCAGAGGATCAGAGGAGCCCTCAGCTACACGCTCTTTCTAAACCAGCATGTTGCTTCTTATCTTTGTCACACCAGGGAAAAAAGTGATTCTGACTCTGCGTTACATCAGAAAGATGAAGGTTTAAGGAAAACCTTCACGCTGCAGGCGTCACATCAGCAGCTGCTTGGTGTCAATATATATACATACATATATATATATATATATATATATATATATATATATATATATATATATATATATATATATATATATATATATATATATATATTGACACCAAGCAGCTGCTGATATATATATATATAGATAGATAGACAGACAGACAGACAGACAGACAGACAGACAGATAGATAGATGGATAAATGTATCTATCGATGATAGAAAAAAATTCAACATAATAACAGTTTTCTTTCCTTTTGCATTCTATCATGTAGGTTAATATTACATCATTACATCCTCCCAGCCAATCACAACGCAGACCCAGGAACTAAGCTCCGCCCCCGTCAGAGAGTTCAGCGATCACATGATCTTTTTAATTTTTTTAAAACTTGCAGTTTTGGTAAAAAGTTGGTTGAATAAAGGGTTGAGTTTAAACTCAGTGTTTGTGTCTTTATCTAAAAGTAGGTTGCTAAGCAACAGCATAAAATGGTCAGGGCTGCACTTAAAATATACATTTTGAATTTGTTGTTAATTATCGATATTGATTAATATGATTTCTTTTTCTTTCTATGTTATCAGCCCTAAATACGTCTGCATCTTCAGGGTTCTCTGGACCTACGTCTGATCAGAGGAAGATCCACCTGAAGCTCTCAGACCTTCCAGCATCTGCAGAGGATGGATGGAGCTGGAGGCAGAGGCAGACCTTCAGAGTGGCTGTGGAGCTCCAGAGGAGAGTAAAGTGGACAGAGACGAGGATGGAGGACTACAAAGGGCCGAGGACAAGGAGAGGACACACGGTGGAGACATCTTTGGTGAACTGGGACAGGCTGAAGGGCAGCAGAGGGAGGAAGAGGAGGAGGAGGATGAGGATGAAGAGGCAGCAGCTTCACTGTGAATCTGTCCCTCAGCTCTTTGATGAGCTCCAGCCTTCACGTCTCTGCAGCTCCCTCGTTTGTTTCAGCGTCCTGCTGCAGCTCAGCGTCGCGTCCTCAAACATAATTACCTCCCAGCATGTTGAGCCTGCGCTGCTCGTTGGAGACAGAGAAACATCCAGAAAGCTGCAACAATCACAGTCTTCACAGTCTTCACAGTCTTCAGAGTTTTCAGAGCCACAAAGAGACTCGCTGCTGAGCTGAGATCATGATTTATTGATAACTGCAGCAACACAGGCAGGGAGCACCCCCCACCCCCACCTATTGTTACCTCGCCCTGTTCTTTTCCTATTCTTTTCATTTTAAACCATCTGTATTTATTATTATTAGTAATAGTAGTAGTATTCTGCTTTAATGTACCTCTTTCATTATATCTTCATATTTATATGATCTTTAGAACTTCTTTACATGTTTTTCCTGATTTTACTCATTTTCTGGTCAAATTTGAATGAAACAAACATGTAACTGCTCCATGTTATAATGACTTTTCCTTTTCTCCATTTAACACCTTTGGTCTGAATTATTTTAAAATCCATTTCTTCTTCCTGTTATTGCTGCTGTAGAGAAGAGAATGACTCTGTGGTTCCTGCTGTGGAGGACTGGATCGTGCAGAACAGAACCACACTGACTGTTTAGCGCTCCGTGGGCTCCACATGAAAGACTGGGCCCTCTTCATCACCAGAACTCGACCCGGTTCCAAAAATAGCTTCTAACAATGAGGCTTCTGCTCGTCTCCTTTCAAAGAGCAGACGGCGTAATGAGGCGGCTGAACTTCTTCCAGTCGGGCCACATTGCTGAGCTGCAGAGAGAAACTTTAAAGCAGCGAGAAAAGAGAGTTAAGAGCTGAATGCTCCAGAGGGATTATTTACACCGTAATCATCATTTTATTTCTCATTCACAATAAACGACAATGAACGTCACGGCTGGTGGCTAACATCGATTAAACTGAGAGGCTTTAAAATGATCAGGGAGCAGCTTCTAACTCACCAAATAAGATAAATGTCAAAGGTTAAAGCTAAACCAGGCAGAAAAATCTTAGATTTGGTCTTAAACCAAACTTGTCCACCACTACAGTATCTGATCGCTGCAGCTTCCTCTGTCCTCAGCGCTGCTGACTCCTTCTGGGCCCAGAAGATTCTGAAAGACTCCAGTCAGCCTCGTCTGAAAGCAGGTCTGCAGCTACAGAGGAGCCTTCCTGGTCTGAGATCCTCACCACTCCTGGAGTTCAGCTCGTCTTTCTGTTATTTCTCACCTTCTGCCTGGTATAAAACACCGACTGGGAGTCAAATAAGTGAACCAAACAGAAGCTGCTGCTAAGGAATGTTCAACAACCAGACGGTGGAGATTTCAGGTTGAATATAACCAGGAATGCATGATGGGCAGAATATCAGTTTTTCTCCTGCATCTTTTCGTCAGTAGAATCATCAATCATTCACGTAACGTCACATTTTTAGAAGTTAAGGACTCATTTAATCTACATTTGCTGTTTTTTCTCGTGATCTTGAACTCCACACAGAGAAAACTTTGGGGTCTGTGGTGCTTATGGACTTGCAGTGGGAGCCCACCTCCTACGGTGGCTTAGACAATGAAAGCCCTCCTGTCTGCCTCACAGAGCCAGACAGACTAATGAGGCTGCTGAGATTCTTGCTGCAGAGCTGCAGAGGCCATCCAGCAACATTCTGAGGGGATTCAGCAGAAAGGAGGCAGATTCTCCAGCAGATAATCAAACATCTTTCAGTCTAAACTGAGCTAATTAGATCTGACCTGTCAGCTTGCTGTGCAGCAATCAGACATCTGGTATCCCCCTCTGACGGCAGCACACCACTTTATCACCACCAATAAAGCCAAACTTGGACATTTGGACGGTTATTACCGCCGACAGCTCAGCTGGTCACCTCAGGAGAAATGGACCTCCACCTCGCCATAAAACACGTTCACCCGACGCCTTCAGCTTTCATTCAGACGGTTGTTTCTTCACAGGAAGTGTCCAACTACAACAGGAACATCTCCAGCCTGCTGTCCATCTCTCCCAGGAATCTGCTGACCTTTGGTCTCATGAGCCTGAAATAAAGGAGGTCAGAAGATGTTTGTCAGAGTAAGACGCTGACCTAAATGTTTTCTCGTAGCCCAGAGAGAGTGTGTCTTCTAAACAAGGGAAGGATGTAGACACTGCCAGGGTGCAGCAGCTACGCCCAGACAGCCATGATGAAAAGTGTCACAGCGGCTGGTGGATGAAGCTGAAACCAGCTGGAGATTATTATTTCTGAGTGGCCAGAGTGGACTTCAGGATGTGCAGATAAGGCCCTCAGGGGCCCTAGAGAGAAAAGTATCAACAATGAATAAAGAGCAGTAATATCAATAGTTTATGATATTTAAAATGTTTCAGAAGAATGGATCTGTGATATAATGCTGAGGTGATATAACGATGTACATGGTGAGTATTTTTACAGCGTTTTAACTAGTCTGATGACCCCAAAGCGCTTTACACCACAGTCATTCACACCCTGACGGTGGTGAGCTGTGCTGGCAGCCACAGCTGCCCTGGGGTGGACTGACGGAGCCCAGGCTGCCAGACAACGGCCACCAGCAGGAAATGTGGGTGAAGTGTCTTGCCCAAGGACGCAACGACAGACACAGTCGGACTGGAGATCGCACCAGCAACCTGTCTATTGCAGGACGAACTGCCCAACTCCTGGGCCACTGCCACCCCCTGTAGCGATTTAACGATTTAACAATGTAGCGATTTAACGATTTAACAATGTAGTGATTTAACAATGTAGCGATTTAACGATGTAGCGATTTAACAATGTAGCGATTTAACGATGTAGCGATTTAACGATGTAGCGATTTAACAATGTAACAATGTAGTGATTTAACGATGTAGCGATTTAACGATGTAGCGATTTAACAATGTAGCGATTTAACGATGTAGCGATTTAACGATGTATCGCTTTAACATTGTAGCGCTTTAATGATGTAGCGATTTAACGATGTATCGCTTTAACATTGTAGCACTTTAACGATGTAGCGATTTAACGATGTAGCGATTTAACGATGTAGCGCTTTAACGATGTAGCGCTTTAACGATGTAGCGATTTAACAATGTAGTGATTTAACAATGTAGCAATTTAACAATGTAGCGATTTAACGATGTAGCGATTTAACGATGTATCGCTTTAACGTTGTAGCGCTTTAACGATGTAGCGATTTAACAATGTAGTGATTTAACAATGTAGCGATTTAACGATGTAGCGATCTAACGATTTAACGATGTAACGATGTAAAATAAACTTGAATCAGAGTCTTCAGTCCCGTCGTTTTGTTAAAGTGACAAACTGAACCAATCCGTCCCTCTTGTCTTCGGCTGTCCATCTTCATGCTGAAACTTTGGGTCAGCCAATCATATTCTGGTTTGCATTCTGTGGACGTTCTAGTCTGCCTAGAGTGATTAAACAACAAGGAGCACTGAATAAATTCTTCCTTTGAGTCCAGGATTTGTTTCAGCTGGTCGGGGTGAACCCAGCCTAAAGACTCGTTCACGGTTCTGATCTGGAGGTTCTGGCGCTGTGGACCGCTGTGGCTTTGAGGCTTTTAATGAAACACCAGAGACTGTCCACAACAACATGTTCATGTGTTAAACAGATTCTGTCACTCAGTTACAGCCAGGATGGTTTTATTTTGCTCCTTTTGCTGTAGTTATTTTACTAAGTCTGTCTCATGGAGCCTATTTCCTTTTTCCAAGGCTTGTCTTCATTCGGTTTTTGTTTGGATCTTGAAATCCCGTCTGTTGTGCAGTGATGACTAAATACTGGGCCACACTGAATTAACTCAGAGGAATGTCAGGTGGTCTGCTGGTGGGATTTTGTAGTGGTTATATAACCAACTCTGTGGTTAGACTTACTCAACACTCAGCTCATACCTGCCAAGGGTCAAAGGTCACACCTGTGTCTAGTCTGCTGACTGAATGAATCATATTAGCTCTTTACATGCTCCTGTTTCTGGATCTGAGCTCTGCAGCGTCTGTGTGTGGTGCTGCCAGGCTCCGTGATGCTACAGCTTGCCTCCTGTGTTGGTTTCTGTGTCTGTGTGGGGGACTGTGTGGGGACTGATGGGGGGGACTGTGTGGGGACTGATGGGGGACTATGTGGGGGACTGTGTGGGGGGCTGATGGGGGGGACTGTGTGGGGACTGATGGGGGGACTATGTGGGGGACTGTGTGGGGGGCTGATGGGGGGGACTGTGTGGGGACTGATGGGGGACTATGTGGGGGACTGTGTGGGGGGCTGATGGGGGACTATGTGGGGGACTGTGTGGGGGGCTGATGGGGGGGACTGTGTGGGGACTGATGGGGGACTATGTGGGGGACTGTGTGGGGGGCTGATGGGGGGGACTGTGTGGGGGGCTGATGGGGGGACTGTGTGGGGACTGATGGGGGACTATGTGGGGGACTGTGTGGGGGGCTGATGGGGGGGACTGTGTGGGGACTGATGGGGGACTATGTGGGGGACTGTGTGGGGGGCTGATGGGGGGGACTGTGTGGGGACTGATGGGGGTCTGTGTGGGGGACTATGTGGGGACTGATGGGGGTCTGTGTGGGGGACTGTGTGGGGGGCTGATGGGGGGGGCTATGTGGGGACTGATGGGGGTCTGTGTGGGGGACTATGTGGGGACTGATGGGGGACTATGTGGGGACTGATGGGGGTCTGTGTGGGGGATTATGTGGGGTCTGATGGGGGTCTGTGTGGGGTGCTGATGGGGGGGACTGTGTGGGGACTGATGGGGGACTATGTGGGGACTGATGGGGGTCTGTGTGGGGGACTATGTGGGGACTGATGGGGGTCTGTGTGGGGGTCTGATGGGGGTCTGTGTGGGGTGCTGATGGGGGGACTGTGTGGGGGCTGATGGGGGACTATGTGGGGACTGATGGGGGTCTGTGTGGGGGACTATGTGGGGACTGATGGGGGTCTGTGTGGGGTGCTGATGGGGGGGACTGTGTGGGGGACTGATGGGGGACTGTGTGGGGACTGATGGGGGTCTGTGTGGGGGACTATGTGGGGACTGATGGGGGTCTGTGTGGGGTGCTGATGGGGGGGACTGTGTGGGGGACTGATGGGGGACTATGTGGGGACTGATGGGGGTCTGTGTGGGGTGCTGATGGGGGGGACTGTGTGGGGTGCTGATGGGGGGACTGTGTGGGGGACTGATGGGGGACTATGTGGGGACTGATGGGGGTCTGTGTGGGGGACTATGTGGGGACTGATGGGGGTCTGTGTGGGGTGCTGATGGGGGGGACTGTGTGGGGGACTGATGGGGGACTGTGTGGGGACTGATGGGGTCTGTGTGGGGGACTATGTGGGGACTGATGGGGGTCTGTGTGGGGTGCTGATGGGTGTCTGTGTAGGGGACTGTGTGGGGGACTGATGGGGGACTATGTGGGGACTATGTGGGGGACTGTGTGGGGTGCTGATGGGGGGGACTGTGTGGGGTGCTGATGGGGGGACTGTGTGGGGGACTGATGGGGGACTATGTGGGGACTGATGGGGGTCTGTGTGGGGGACTATGTGGGGACTGATGGGGGTCTGTGTGGGGTGCTGATGGGGGGGACTGTGTGGGGACTGATGGGGGTCTTCCACCTTTCTGTCTGCACCAGTTAGCTTCAGAAAAGCAACAGAGGCTCACAGACACCATGGTATCTGGTGGAGAACAGACGGCTGTCCAGACAATCATGACCATTAAAGCACTTTAATTTTTCCTCCTCACGCCTGCAGCACTGAAGCCAAACATCAACATGAAGGTGGGTTTCCTGTCTGACTCTGCTGCACAAAGCGGACCTGGACCACTGAGAGAGCTGCAATAGACCGTAAAGCTTAGAACATGTGGAGCTGTCACCTTCAGAGGTTGTTGTTCCTGTGCTCGGTGGTGAAGGGATCAGGACTCTTCAGGTGCCGTTTCTACAGGAAAACAGCTGAAAGCAGATGCAGCTGCTACCACCACCCACATACATTCACATTTAGCCGCGCCGCCTTGAGGTTTCTGCCTCTTTGTGGCTGTTTTTTCAGCTTTCAGCGTACGTTTAAGGTCAAATTAAAATTTCAAACTGTTTTCTGGATGTTTTCCTTCTCTCTGCTGTATCAGGCTGGCGTTCTGCTCCGTTCTCCATATCGAGCTGTTTCTGTATCTGCGGTGGTCGGCTTTGCTTTGAAAAAAACCCATTTCTCTTAAATCCATCCAAAGTCCCGGAGAAAATAGGAAGCAGGATTACCTTCCTCCTCTGAACAGTGCCTGCAGAAATGCCCCATGCTGTTACGAGTTCAGATTATATCAGAGCCAAACTAACAGAACAAACTCAAACTGAATAAGAGGAAAATCATGTTTTAACGAGGATCACAAGTATTAATTCATCCAACTTTATGAGCTCCTCTGAAGTTGGAGGCAGGGGGGAGGGAGGGGGGGGGGGCTCATTGCTTTCTGCAGACCCTTGTTGTCTGACCAGCTTTTCTTCTCTGTCCCCATTTCATGGAACATGTCTGCTTTGGTTTGGCCTTTTTTCCTGTTTAACTCCAGCTTCATTCTCCTGCAGAGCAGCACAAAGCTGCAGCTAGCAGACTCACCGAGCCTCCCTAAGCGCAGATATGATCAACGGCAGGAACTGTCGCTAACATGGAGGACGAAACGCAACAAAACACGCAAACACAGAGCTGCCTCATGTTTTCACTCAGCTGTGAATTTACTGCGTTGGTATTCTGACCATTAACAGTAATTATTATTCTGGGTGTGTGTGTGCCGCCCTGTGATGGACGGGCGACCTGCTGGCGCTACCTGCAGCACTAATAAACCCGGGACGGAGCTTTAAAGGGATTTTGCTTCCAGATGCTTCAGCTCTCCTGCTATTGAGGTAAGAAAAGTGGAGAGAAGACGGACAGGTCTGGTCAGAGTTAAAACGTGTCCTCTAGATGTGATAATTTCATGGTTTTTACACCGTGAAGCTGTATTTTAATCTGTTCAGAGTCGGTTGCACCATCATACAGAAAGAGCCTGAGAGACGAATCCCAAAGGAACATGAACCACATCCAGCATCAGGGTCTGATGTCTTTAAAGAAAATAAATGAATTATCTTTATTTGTCATCACAACATTCAGTCCCTCAGGGACCAGTCTGGGTCTAAGGGTCTTGCTCAGAGACCCAGAGCAACAGTCTGTTGGACTCAGACCCAGAAAGTTCAGCAGTACACCGTCAGAAATCTGCTGTGTAACCGGTTCTGATATGAAATGTCTGAACCTCTCACCCTGGGTTTGTTTGACTCTTCTACCTGCAGCAGAGACACAGGGCATCCATAATGGCCCCAGAGCAGGACCCTGGCTTCTGAAAAGGGTCCCGCACTAGAAACATGAGTTTAGTGTCTGCAGTGAGTTCTGGGCGCCTGCAGCCTCCAGCCAGCAGAACCTATAGCAGAACCTATAGCTAAGAGATGCTGCAGGAAAAACAGCTGAAAGGTGAGTAGCAGGAAGAAAGAGTGACCTGGACTGAAACTAAATGGAAAGCAGATGTCAGGACATCGGCCACCTGCTGGTGAGTTTATTATCGG
This sequence comes from Fundulus heteroclitus, assembly GCF_011125445.2. NCBI lineage: Eukaryota > Metazoa > Chordata > Actinopteri > Cyprinodontiformes > Fundulidae > Fundulus > Fundulus heteroclitus. The sequence goes on along the minus strand of NC_046380.1, from coordinate 1,155,690 downwards.
ACTTGTTCAGGATGCCAGCGGTTGTTTAGCAGCCGACCTTCAGAGCCGGCGTGCTGTTTGACATGTATCGACCTTCTGGGGAGAAGCAGGAAGTAAATCAGCCTCAGACTTTCTCTTTAAAAGGCAGGAACCCATCAGGACTCCTAACGACCTCCAGGATAAAGTCAAAGGATCTGCTTGAGTCAAAGTTGCTCAACGTGTCTGATTGATGGACGTCAGGAAGCGCGTTGATGCCTAGGAATGGCAGATAAGCTGAAAAAGAAAGCAGGAAATCTGCTGGAGGTTCAACGAGTTCCTTTTGCCACTGACTGAGCAGAAACACAGCGAGGGAGAAGTTGAGGAGAGAGAACAAAGAAAGCGAGCGCTCATCAGGAGCAGGGACGACTGGCTGCTGCCTCGTTAACAGTCACAGCTCATTAAGACTCGGCTTCATCAGAATTCACTCACCGTCTCAGCTCCCAACAAATTACTAATGTTGCGACAGCGTAATGAGAGCAAAAACAAGATGTCAGTGAAAGACGAGGAGCCTGAAGCCTGTTTGTGAGTCTCCTGTCAGCATGTGGACTCTGTAGCATTGTCTCAGTGACACGGAGCATCTGCAGCCGGTCGGCCGACTGAAACATCAGCCAGGCTGCTCTGCTGCTGCCGACAGCTCAGCGTGCTCAGCGTGCAGCTCCCCCCCCCCCCCCCCCCCCCCACACAGCCAGCACATTTAACCACAGCCAGCACATTTAAAAACCTAGATCTAGAGCAATAAATAAAAATCTGAATTTACTGAACATGCAAATAAAGATTTATTTGATTGATTATTATTAACAGATCTGTCCTGACTTCAGCCGCTGTTTAAATGCTCCGTTAAAGACGTTGGTGTTTCTGCCTCTTCATTCCTTCTTTGTTCCCTCAAACGTTGCAACACAGCTGATTCTGATTCAGATTTTTAGTTTAAAACTACCTTTACCCCATAAACCCAAAAAAGGACAAAGCTTCATCAAATCTTTAACACTTGGCATAGAAACCGTGAACAGCTGAGCTAAAACAGGCGGAGATACTGAAGCAGCTCAGTGAGTTTGCTGCTTCAGGAATATTCATCATTTCCATGGTGACATCTGTTTATGCACAGATAAAATAAAACACACATTTTCCACCTTTTGTTAATAAATGAAACCAGTGATAGCTCTAACCAGCACACTAGTCCATAAAGTCTATCAGTCTCTGTGAATGAGATGAATTCCTGTGTTGGTGCATGAATGAATCCCTCAGCGCTCCTCAGCGATGCAGGACCTTCTGTGCAGGAATCTTCAGCTTTCTCTTCCTGATGTGTAACCAGACATTCCCTGAGAAACCTTTGCTGATGATGATGTGCTTTAAATCCCTGACAGCAGCAGCGGGGTCAGGGGTCATAATTCAGATGATCTGCAGCATTTGTACTCACACGGCATCCCAACATGTTTTAGGTTTCAGAGAAACCTGCAGGAGTTCTGGGATGTAGGAGCCGCGTGGCGTCAGATGTGAACATTCAGGGAAATGGACTCAGAGCAGAACCTCCATGAAGAGGCTGTGGCTCTGTGCGTGATTAATCATGCCGTTTCACACAAAGAGCTGAAATTTCCATAATTTAATAGCTGCTCTTTGTCTCCAGGGAGGCTCCTTCTGAATCCAGCGATAAAAACTCGGACATGGAGCAGAAGCGCTGAAACATCTCTGGAGCTTTGGGTTCTTTGTGTGGAAACTGTTGCAGCATCTCGTGGCCTTTGGATTTCTAAGAAAGCAGAAAACAAGCTCTCCTGTCTGAAAGCAGGCCTGACCTTTCATTTTCACAGCAGGGATTTGGCTTTGTGAGTCTCCGTGTGTGTGCCGTCCTGGCTTCTCCTTTCAGGGACCACCTCAGAGTATTATGGGCTGCACTGTGACCCAGATCCTGCACGGCTGGCAGGTTGTGCTGCAGCGCGCTGGCTCTGCCCTCCGCTGCATTAAGTTTCTGCAACTTTGCGTTTGATGGAGGCCAAACGGCGAGCGTGAGGCCCGGACTCCAGCCGGCGCCGCCCGCTGCCGTCTGGCAGCAGCAGACACCTGAAGTCAGTCGCTGCAGGAAGCTTCAGAGCAGAGAGGAGCGTTTAAGGAGCTGGTTTCCTGGCAGCTGGTCAGCGCAGCAGCCAGAAGCATCCAGCGTGTGAAACGTGTTCAGAACCGGATGATGATGCTGGTAGCGTCCTGGGAGGTCCAGTTCTGGAGAGACGGATCAGAACTTAAACACGGTTCTCCTTATTTAAGATGAAATAAATAAATAACGTTAGAAAGACTAGATGACATCATGAGCGTCACGTTGCCTAATGAAACAGACTGTGTCCCCCCCCCCCCCCCCCCATGTGATTGAGTAGCAGCAGCTCACACCTTTACCAGCAGCTTTATTTCCCCGCTCACTCATAAAACGCTGCTGTAGGCTTTACAGCTCCAAACGTTTCAGCTAAGCAACAAAATGTTTTTATGCTGCTGGTAGAAACGAGAAGACAGTCAGAAGCTTCCAGCCTGGAGCTGACAGCTGGAGCTGTGGGACGACTGTTAGAAGACCAGAGGAAGAAGCGTTAGTGCCGGTGATCAGTCTGCGCCTGAACGTCTGAAGACAGTCAGCGAGTCGAGCAGCAAGCAGAACCGAGCAGAAAGATCCTCCAGCAGTCAGAACCTGAGGAAGACGAGGCCTCTCGCTCTTCCTCTCGCTCTTCCTCTGTCAGCAGACACCAAGCTGCCATCCCTCATCAGAGATTCTGCAGCTGCTCCACAGCAGAGATTCATTCACGCTAACTCTGCTGTAAATATCTCAGCATCTTTGGCTGAAAACAGCGCTGAACCACCATTAATGAAGAGTGGAGAGGTTTGAGCATCTGGGACGAAGATGGACCAGCTGTCATCCCGGGTCAGGTGACACGACGTGGACCTGATGGTTCTCCACACGGAGAACCAGGAGGAACCACGGAGCCTACAAACGGCCAACATGTCGGGCCGCGGAGCATCACCATCAGAACCCTGCAGACCGGACCTTTCTCTGACTCTGTGGTCTTAATCCATCCAGAACATAATGACAGCCTGAGAATCAGGAATGAGCCGTTTCTCTTCCTGTAACACGTTAAAGAAGTTTTATTTCCTCTCAGATGATTTCTGGGCCACTTTCTATTAAAAGATCAGGACTGCAGAGAAACTTTACCATTTCCTTTGTCTTCACAGACTCTGAGGCTGTGGAGCAGCAATAAAAAGCTTTAATGTGAAGCTGAAACGTGAGGCGGATGCACATGTTGTCCGTCATTTGTGGACTGAAAGCTGGAAATGAGCTGCTGTATCTCCTCTCTATGAGTTCATCTGTCTGACAGATACACAAACATGAGCGAGAGGCAAAGTGTCTGAGATGCATCAGAGCATGAAGAGACAAACAGCTCAGAGGGATGGAGCCGTGGAGCCGTGGAGCCGTGGAGCAGGCAGATGTTGGAGAGCAGCCTCACTTCACAGCTGATGTTACGTAAGCCGCTATAAACGGATCAGAACCAGTCTGCTCACAGCAGCAGACTGAAAGAAACAGCTGATTATCTGAGCTCCATCTAGTGTGGGGCTCCAGATGACGGCTGATGTTTGCCTGCAGAGGTCCAGATACAAAGGCCTCCAGAGGGAAGCAGTCGGCCGTGAAGAAGCTAACAGGACATGATCCACGCAGCACCATCACTGTGGGAGGAGAAGCTGACATGTTCTTCAGTCTTCTCCTCAGCCTCCAGACGCCTGCTGCCCGCTCAGCTCATCCTGTCACGATGTCCTCGCATCACCTCGTTTATTCCTGCAACATGCTGGAGATCCCAGCAGCTACTCAGAGAGAGAACCAGAACCTCTGGTCCTGATGTGAGCCGTGAAACTCAACGCTTACCTGCCGGGGAGGAGACGGTGAGCATCGCTGTTCCTGATGGGACCAGGAGCTTTCTGGCCAGGGTTTCCCTCAATAATAATAATAATAATAATAATAATAATAATAATAATAATAATAATAATAATAATAATGAGAATAATAATAATAATAATAATAATAATAATAATAATAATAATAATAATAATAATAATAATAACAATAATAGTAATAACAATAGTAATAATAATAATAATGATGATGACGATGATGATGATGATGATGATAATAATAAAATAATAATAATAATGAGAAAACTAATAATAATAATAATAATATAATAATAATAATAATAATAATAATAAAAACAATAATAATAATAATAATAATAATGATAATAATAATGATGATGATGATAATAATAATAGTAATAATAATAATAATAATAATAATAACACCATATAAAACATCAGGGGTCCGTTCTTCGTACATTGCTTAAAACATCCAAGATCAAATGACACATCCAAGATGATTTCATCCGGCTAATCATGATCCGGCTAATTGGGTTCTTCGAACACACCTGTTGTTTATGATTAGTATGGCTGGATTGAGTTATCTGAGACAACTGCGCGTTCCTGCGTCGCTATAAAAGGGGAAATGTATCGATAGTAGAAACATTGATCAGCAACGCTGCTATTGGCTGTTCAGCATGGCTAAAGAACGCCCACAGTTTTTCTCCCAAGCAGAACACGAGCTTTTAATGGAAGGTTATGCCGAATTTGAGTCATTAATTAAAACACCTAAAATCTGTTAAAGCCAGGAGAGAGGGCCGGCAAAAAGCAGCAGACAAATTAATGCGTAAATACTGTCCATGGTAGATGTATTTATCACTTTCTACAGTATGAATTTTTGCATTTTAATAATCTCATATTTACTTTGTTCTTTTATATCAGAGCCTCCACGGGAGCCACTAGAACATGGGGACAAGTAAAAGTGAAATACAAGAATATTCTACAAAATGGTAGCCTTTAATTATTACACTTTATTTTAAAAAGGCACTTGTTATGTCAAGAGATCCAAATTTCAGTGTCACTGGAAGTAAAGGACACGTGCAAACTGGGAATTTTAACAAAAAAAAAATCTTTATCCATAAAAAATTAAAATTTTCCTTTTCCAAGTCATCCACAGTTTACACGGTAAAACTGTATTGCTCCGTGTCTAGATAATCCATCCATAGTTTTTTTCTAATACAATATACGGCTCGACAGGAAGCAAGCCTTTCAAAGTAAAGTAAACTTCACAATAAAATGGCCCGAACAAATCTTCTTAATGAATATGATAAAAATAAAAAGCAAACCATCATACAAATAACTTAAATATTTTAGATTTATGGCTCCAACATCATGTTTTCCTCTTTAAAAGCCACTGTTAAATGATGTTTGTCTGTTTATAACAGCCACCAAGAAAAATCTCTCTACTGTCGCGCTGCGCTAAAGGATCCTGTCTATTGCGCAACACGCTGTTAATTCGAAAAACTCTGCAAATTATTCTTGCACCTTCCGCAACAGGTTGCAGTTGTAAAAATGGACATAGCTACGACAGACTTCCCATCTCCTCCGCTTCTAAAGCTGCGATATAATACTGTTTACATGAAATAAGCCTGCTCTCGAGCAGGCTTAAGCTGGCGCACATGTTGCTATGACAACAAGTGCAGGATGTCTTTTGAAGAACCAAACGATCCAAGATCATGCCAAATCGTCAACAATGAAATCCTGCTAACTGAGTTAGCGACGTACGAAGAACGGACCCCTGGTAGATTTCAGTCTGATCACGTGAAGTAAACAGATCATCTGGGCTTTCAGTCTGGGTTTAAAGGGAAAGTGTCAATGTTGCAGATATCTGAGGGTTCTGATTCTGGACCATTTGGAACTTATGAGCCGATAACTGGAATTTCTCTCAGTTCTTCTGAAGACGTTTCCTCACCTGTCCAGGAGTCTTTATCAGTTCTGGAGGTTCTGATCTACCTGCAGGTGGAGCGCTGCTGTTTCTAAGCACATGGAGGTCCATCCTCCCAGAACCAGTCCAGGTCAGAACCAGTGACCCACCATCACTGTCCTGGTGGTTAGAAGCTGCTGCTTGGTGTGAGAGGAGGACTTGGTCTCCTGAACCATGATGAGATGCTGATGTAATCTCTCTGGAACGTGTTGGAGGACCGAGCTGTAAACTCTGAAGCTCCATCCTCCTCCTCTGTTCACTGATGGCTTTGCTCTTTGGACCAAGATGGCTTCTTCAGCCTCTTTCTAACATCTGTTCTCCCTGTCCAACATCTGGACCTCATTGTCCTCTCCTTTGATCTGGAGGTACCAGAGGACCTCTGAGTCTGGCTGCTGGTCCTCCTGCTGCTCCAGACGTTCATGTAGCTGCTGTTTAGTACATAAATTCATGAAATCTAACACTCAACCTAATTTTAGGACACCTGGTCTTTCACCAGCCCGTCCCACATGTCTCTGATGGAGAAGCTAGACGGTAATTCACCTGAGGATGAAACATCTTGCTGTCTATGAAGCATCTGTTTGTGGTGAAAGTGATAAACTTTAAAACTCCTCCTCCTGACATAAAGGAGGTTCTCAGTTCCTGGCTGCAGTGGAAATGCTCCGCAGTGTAGAAACAGCCACCAAAACAGCAACAACAGCATCAGCATGCCTGTGAGAAGCAGGAGAGGCTCAGATGTTCTGCTGAACATGTCCTCTCTCTGAGCCTGGAACCGTGCAGCACACAGGAAGCTGGATCAACACGCCGCCTCTTCCTGTGCGTCCTGCAGCCCTGACCATGACGCTGACACCCTGAACTGCAACGTTCCTCTCTCTTCCTGCTCTATTTGACGTTTCCTGTCTAAATGAACGTTATCAGACGCCTCCGCCTGGCCGACGCTCCACAGCAGCCATGATGTGAAACGTTCTGCCACCATCTGCTTCAGACGGAGCCTCTGTGACCCGACGGACATCAGCAGACGGCTAATGAGGAGCGAAGTGGATTGTTGTCTGTGAAATAGTCACAGATGGAAAGTGCAACCTGATTATTGCTTTTTCTCCGTGACACAGAGGCAGAACGCATCAGAAGCCTCAGACTGAGAACCTCATGGTCAACCTCATGCAGCTTTGTTATTTTACATATTTCCATAAACCAATAAAAACCAGACCAGCAGCTTAATCAACGCTCTGATTGCTGGTTGTTGTCAATGTCAACTTTATTTATGGAGCACTTTGGAACAATGTGCAGCAAAGTGCTGCACAGCTAGAGCAAAATAACTGATAGGAGACATAAATAAAATAGTTCATTAGTTTAACAGAAAGAGAAATAGCAGCATTTAAGACGTGGAGCTGGATGAAGCAGGCAGCAGAGGTCTGCAGAGACCATCCTGAGGTTGTGTGTGAACACGTCAGAGCGGCTCATTGGTTGACCTCAGGCTGCTTTTAGACACTCGGCTTGTTTTCTCCTTCGTTATGAGGAGATGTCAGTCAGTGTGCTGCGGTAAATTTAGCTGCTCTGGCTCAGGGTCAGTCTACCTGCCTGCTGCCATCAGTCTCACAGGATGAGGCGTGAGGAAACATGGCAGTCAGTTACAGAGAGAGCTGCACAGAGGAGTGGAAGTGGAGATGTCAGCATCACATAAACCTGTGCCCCCCCCCCCCCCACCCCCCGGTCCCAGATGTGGGTAGAAGCAGCTGAAAATGGACGGCTGGGTTTATTCTGGAGGAGGCTGAGCAGCTCCATCATCCAGGCAGAAATGAAGCAGAGATGTTGCTCCTCTCAGCTGAGGAGCTTTGTTCTTCTGGCTGGGAGCACATGGAGCACATGGAGCACATGGAGCACATGGAGCACATGGAGCACCTCCCAGTCAGCAGAGAGACCAGATGAACCTCAGAGGCTGGAGACTCAGAGGCTGACAGGCTCAGACTGCTCAGAACGGGTAAACGGGTCAGCGGGGTCACGTCTGATCATAGTGGGATCTTCTCCACTAATGTGGTGCAGGGACCTCTGATGTCATGCTGTGAAGACCCTCTGAGGAGTTCTAGTAATGTCTGTGTGAGGGATGAACGTCTGCAAACCTGCCGTCTCACATTGCCCTCTGCCTTTTACGTTAAATCTGCAGCTGAGAGGAAGCAGTTCTGTCCTGATGTCCTCTGGACCCAGAGCAGGTGGTGGAGACAGGAGGACTGGAGGAGAATCACATCACTGAGGGACAACGTCCCCCGTCCTCCATGCGTGGAGCTGCTGCAGAGCTGCAGAGCTGCTTCAGGGACAGACGGCTGCATCCTGGATGCTCTAAGCACCTCCTTCCTTCACCTCCTTCCTTTGCCTCCTTCCTTCACCTCCTTCCTTCACCTCCTTCCTCCACCTCCTTCCTTCAGCTGCTGCTGGACTTGATCATCTCTGCTGCTCCCACAGACTCAGTCACTGTTTCCGTCACGCTGACGGTTTCACTGGTTCTGACCCGATCAGGAGTCGTTAACACGCTCTCCTACCTGCTCAGCCTGTAGCTTCTCTGTGCTGTTTGCTGGTTCTATCATGTATATCACATCACTTTTCTCACATTTCTGTAAATCAGCTGCTGTCTTTCCTTTATTTAAGAAGAATATTACATTATTATATTTACTGTGTTTTTTTGCGTTTCTGGTGATTTCGTTCAGAACTGTCTTTGTTTTTGTCGTTGTCTCTCTGTAGGACATCAAAACACGGAGATGGCCGTTCCTCCTGGTCCTCAGCCGCCCAGCAGAGAAATAACTTCTGCTCCTGTTTGCTGCTCCTTGTCCTGGGCACTGGACACTGGGCACTGATGTCTGGTCTGATCACTTATTTCACACACCTGTTTAGCTCCGCCCTGTTCTCACTCACCTGTTCCACCTGCATATGACAGCATATAGCCACCCTTCAGACCAGACAGCAGTGCCAGATTATTTCAAACCAAAGGTTAGTCTTATTCCAGCGTACTTTTGATTTCCTGATCCTGACTAGTTCTACCTGACCTTAGAGCTTGCCTGTCCTCATACACACTGTTCACCTGATGGTGTACCGTACCTGGAACTGTGACCTGACCCCATCATGGACCTTCCTCTGCTGCTTCTTCAGACTTCTGACTACCTGACTCTGACCTTGGATCTTGTTGCTGACGCTGGTTTTTGGCGTTTCCCTCTGATCGTCTCGCTGACCTTCAGTCTCACGGCTGGGACCGACACCAATCAGCGGATCAGGACTGAATGCTGAGCAGAGATCAGTGACCGTCACGTCAGGTGCTGTCTGATGGCCGTATGTTAATAAAAACCCAACAGGACATGGAGGGAGCTCAGGATGAGGGATGAGAACAGATGATCACAGGATGAGGGGACAGAAAGGAACTCCTGTGAACACGGGTGGCTTTAATTAGCAAAGCAAACAGGACACCTGATTCCATCATGGAGTCAGACAGATGTTTGTCTGTCTGTGGTGCTAACAGTCAGACAGTCATGTCACAAAGCAGCTGTTTCTTCTCTGCTGTCTGCAGGTTAAGATGAGGACAGTGGAAATGTGCTTAAATGTGTTCATGTAGAACTGAGCAGCCGGCGGTTCTCCTGTTCTTAAGCATTATAAGCATTATATGCATTATATGCATCGTATGCATTATATGAATTATATGGGTTATGTGTGTGGAGCAGCTTCAGGTCAGCCTCTGCTCAGCTGGAAGCTTTCCGTCACACAGAGTGTCCATAGAGGCTGTCTTCACAGCAGCTCTTCACTCTCACATGAGTCCATCAATGAAGGGTTCTCCCAGAAACCCAGAAACTCTGAAAGCGGCTTGTTCTGCTCAGATTCTACTCTGGAGACTCCAGCAGCTCGTCCAGCAGCTCGTCCAGCAGCTCGTCCAGCAGCTCGTCTTCGCTCTCCTCTGACTCAGTCAACCTGTGCTGCTCCTGATTAACGCCGTTAATCACGGTGTGGTGAGGAAAGGCCACGGCTGCCTCGGCTCTGGCTCCATGCCGGCTGCAGCAGCGGGAGCCTCACGTTCCTGACGCCCGGCTGCAGAGCAGCAGACTTCATGGCTGTGACTCTCTGCTGAAATGGATCTGGTGCTGTGGGCAACGGAGGCGGCAGATGAAGAAGCAAAATTACCCAAATGAAAACAATAAATCACAAACTATTGCTGTCACCCCTATGCACCGCCCTGAGCCCTTCAATTAACTTAAATGGGCCGCCTTGATTTCATAATGTACTTAAAGAGGCAGTTCTGTGGCGCAGAGCGCCGCTCTTTACTGCTCGCTGCTCTTTACTGCCACAACGTTGAGGTTGCCTCCACTCATCACGCTCCACCCGCAGCAAGACCACGACACAGATTAGCAGCAGTCACAGTGTGTAATGATGTTAATAAAGCAGCGGCGGTGGGAGACAGACGGACGTGTCAGAACCTGCTGCAGACGGCTGCTGGGCCTCTGGAGCTGCTGCATCACAACCAGAACTTCTCTGGGCGGGTCAGACTTCTCCTGCAGGCTGCAGGCAGGAAATAAATGTAATTCCTGGATAAACGGGTAAAAACAAGAGTCTACAGGGATCCATGCTCCCTCGCTTTATTCCACAGGACGTTTCTAAGAAGCAGCAGAACCCAACCTAAGCCCCGTGGTCCAGACCTCACTGGACAGAGAAGGTCCAGGTCCACCCAATGCACACAGGGCCAGAAGTGAGGTAGACGATGGTGCGTCACTCTTCCTCACTGCGTGCAGCAGCTTGAGGAACCAGGCAGAGCTTCTCATCGGCTTCTCGGTGCTGGATGTGGTGACTTTGGCCTCAGGGGTTCTGGGTAAATGGTTCTCTCCCAGAAGATGCAGTGATGCACAGCTTCTTCTGGGTCCAGAAGGCTGGAGGAGCCTCCAGGACAGCGCTGTGATATCACGTTCTGAAATTAAACGTTCAGACAACCAGAGATATGAGCGTCTACCTTAGGAGGAGACAACACCTGAACCCTGCTTAGACATGTCCTAAACCCCAGCAGGAGCCAGGAGGAGCCAGGATGGCTGGAGGTCCAGGACGACAGAGAAGACCTTTCTCTTCTCATGTCCAGGGAGGATGTGGGGGGTGTGGATACCAGGTTCCCTGTTCCACAATGGTGGTGGAACAGCACCCTGGGGGGGGGAGGTCCACCCCCACAGCTGGGCTCGGTGCATGCTGGGTAAGGTTTGGCTGCAGACGCCACCCACCCAGGACCAGCGGACTGAGACGGCATCCTCCTCCTGTCCCTCTTTACCGACTGGAATCAGAACCACGCCTGCAGCTGCCCAACATCTGGAAGTGAAGCCCAGCTGGTGAAGATCTGGTGACAGCAGGAATCTGTAAGTCTGAGGCAAACCGTGATGAGATGAACGGCTAGATGTTAGCGTGATAAAGCAGATCAGGATCTGCTCTACTGATCCGGATCAGGTGATCCAGATCAGCAGCAGCAGCCAAAGGTCCAGCTGATGTTTCCTCCTTGGTGTTCTGGTGCTGCAGTCATGGCTTCCTGCAGAATTCATCAGCAGCAGCTGCAGCTGGCTGCTGGCTCTTTAATAATGTGCAGCTATTGACTGACACTGTAAACAGATTGTTGCTTATTGATGCTCTGCATGTCCTGCAGACAGACCATCAATGGAGTCAGACCCTGAAGAGGCTTCAGAGCAGATCAATGCGGTTAATGGATGACCAGAGACTGACGGGGAGGGAGGAGACACCAGCTCCACACATCTCTCCTCCAGGAAGATGGGAGCTCATATTTTATTTCTGCCTGATTACGTTAAGACCTCGCTGTGCTGCATGGAGCGGCCAGCATCTTTACACCTGGCCTGACCTTCACAGGTTCTTATTTTGGGTTGTTTATCCACCATAGACACAGTTTTAATCTGTTACTTCTAAAAGAAAAGGTTGGAAAGATGAAGCACTTTTCTATTTCGTTCATCTTTTTATCTCAGACTGTTTCTCCCTCAGCTTCATCTTATTTCAGACTTTTTAACCTTTTTTTTACTTTTTTTTGGATGTTGTCCACCAGGATCCTCACTCAGGTCCTAAAGCCCTCAGAGGCCAGAGAAGTGGACGCCGTCTCTGTCACCTTCTTTTCTGCAAAGGAAGCAAACCATCCTGGAGGACATCAGGGTCTATTTCTCTCTCTCTGCTGAGTTCTCCTACTGCTCTCCAATCTGCATTGTTTGTTGTTATTTCAGCTTTTAACTTTTTGTTCTCTGTCATTTTTCTCTTCATAGAAGGTACACCTGGTCTGGTGTTCTGTTAGCTGTGACATCATCAGGGGAGGCAGATCATCCTCTATTACCATCTAACATAGAAAGTACTCCTGGGTCAATGTGAGCTTCTGAGCTTTCTGTGTCTCTGCTCTGTCTTCTCTAACATAGAAAGTACTCCTGGGTCAATGTGAGCTTCTGAGCTTTCTGTGTCTCTGCTCTGTCTTCTCTAACATAGAAAGTACTCCTGGGTCAATGTGAGCTTCTGAGCTTTCTGTGTCTCTGCTCTGTCTTCTCTAACATAGAAAGTACTCCTGGGTCAATGTGAACTTCTGAGCTTTCTGTGTCTCTGCTCTGTCTTCTCTACCATAGAAAGTACTCCTGGGTCAATGTGAGCTTCTGAGCTTTCTGTGTCTCTGCTCTGTCTTCTCTAACATAGAAAGTACTCCTGGGTCAATGTGAGCTTCTGAGCTTTCTGTGTCTCTGCTCTGTCTCCTCTACCATAGAAAGTACTCCTGGGTCAATGTGAGCTTCTGAGCTTTCTGTGTCTCTGCTCTGTCTTCTCTAAGCCCCAGTGGGTGGAGGCAGATGAGCGTTCACACTGAGCCTGGTTCTGGTTCTGGCTGCTTGTTTGGGGCTTAATCATGAATGTAATGAGCTGTTCTCCACCACTGTGGAGTCAGAGCAGAGCAGCATGTGACATTCAGCCGATGATCTCCGGTATCCATCCATGAACACATGGTTCCTCAGAAGCTCAGCAGCTCCTTCCCAGATGGATGGAAAGCTCCTCCATGTGTCGACATGTCAGCTGATGATGCGGTTACTGGACCGCAGCGACTGATGAGTCCAGCGCAGTCAGCTGACCCCCACGCCGGGCCTTCAGTCCGCCTGTTAGAGTCTGCGCAGAAGACAGCTGATGAGCAAGGCAGCACGCTGCTCAGATCAGGAGCATCTACTGTCACTCCTCGGTTCCTCGGTTCCACGCAGTCAGTGAAGCAGCCAGGCTCCCCAAAGAGCCACAAACAGAGGAAGAAACCATCGTCAGCGGAGGCAGGAAGAACGTGAGGAAAGCTGCAAAATGAGATGATTGTTCCCCGGCGGACATAAAAACAGTTTATGATCCTGCTTATTCCCTTTCAGCCTCAATAAGTGTCAGAACAAAGAACCGTCGGCCGTTTCTGTCACTGTGGTGATTTAATATAGATCAGTTTCTCATCCAGCAGGCCTAATGTGTGCTTTTAGTTCCCTGGATTCACTCGTACAACCCTGACAAAGGCCTTCACAATAAAAGCATAGAAATCGCTCACTTTATTAATGAATGCATTGTGTAAAGTGTCAGGAAATAAAATTAGATAAAGATCCTATCTAAAGCACTCCACACCAAACTAGTGCAGCTGTGGCAGGAAGTGACCTGCAGGCAGGTAAAGGTGTGTCTGTAAGGTATTTAGGCCGAGCGTCCACACGGATCCGGGGTTTTTAGGCTTTTTAGCAGATCACAAATGATCAACTCTGAGGGAAACATTTCAAAACGCTGGTTTCCTGTAAGCCGCATCTTTTCTGAAGCGGTGAGGCTGCAGCTTTGCCTCGGTTCCTCAGAGCGTAATGAAGCGCCTCACAGAGACGGATCTGCTGTGAGGATGGAGCGGATTCAGAGTTCTGTTCTGGTTCTGCTGGCCGCTCTAAGCGCTTCATATCACACTCACTGATGCACGGCAGGAATCAAACCCACAACCTTCTGATTTCCACTGAGCCAGCACCTCGCTGCCTTCAGGTGTGGCTCTGCAGCTCGTTCAGGACCAATCAGGACTCTGCTTGCCTCCAGCTCACCTGCCTCCTCCTCCTCCGGCGCCATCGGGTCCGCTGGAGGCTGGGTTCTGGTGACCAGCAGGCAGAACCTCCACACCGTTGTTCTGTCCGCTGGTCCGTTGTTCTCCTCCACCTGCCAGACCCTCTGAGCATCTCCTCACTTCTCCAGGACCTTTTCCACCGTCACGTGGCTGAGGACTCTGCTTCCTTCACCTGACAGCCATCCCTAGGAAGTTAAACCTTAAACGTCACACAGAAAGATCGATTATCAGGTTCAGTCTGACGGGTCCATGTCAGAGGACACCCCCCCCCCCCCTGGTTCTGCTCTGGTTCTGGTTCTGCTTCCTGCCTTCATTCATTTCCTGCTTCTTTGTTTCACTCAGACGAACCCTAAGATGTCGGACCTTTCCTGCGTCTTGGCAGCTCTTGCTCGCCGCGTTGTACCTCATGAAATATTTCATTCATTTAATGCTTTTTTAGGTGATATTCTTCACATTAATGATTGATGGCATGAATAAGTACAGGAGTGATTCGGGGCTGCATGTTTCTGCAGGAAGGAAGAACAAAACTAATTAAGTCCTGATCCCAGAGAACGCTTTAAAAAGCCTGGAACGTCTGGCAGGTTAAATGCTCACAGGAGCCCGCAGATACAAACACACTGAAACATTTATATTTGCACTGACAGAGACGTTCCTCTTCACCGAGCCTGCAGCATTTTACTGAATTCTCTCTGAAGGAGCAGCAACAGACTGCTGACTGTAGGAAAACACGTTCAGCACACTTTACTCCTGGAATAAAACCGTTTCTGTTTTCAGCTGCCAGTTGGATTTGCTGTTAGTGATCCATTCACCAGCGCAGAAACCCAGAGAAGAGCAAACAGAAAGCCCCCCCCCCCCCCCCCCCCTCTAACCAGAAGCTGCTGCAGCACAGGAACAGACGGCCGTCTTCCAGCAGTCCTCAGGAGCTGCTCAGCAGACAGGAAAGGTCACAAATCATCCATAAATCCATGCTGAGAGTCAACAGGTGGAAGAATCACAGGATCTCTGACTGAGACGCGTTCAGTTCTGGTTCAGAGCCGTTGGGTCCAGACAAGCAGAGATTAAATACCCCGGACTAAAACACAGGAAACATTCACCTCTGGAAGAGAGATTATGGATCTCTGCATAACCCCAAATGACACCTTAATCCCAACTCAGTGAGTCCAGGACCCGTCACATGATCAGTTACTGGTTACTGATCATGTGACGGCTCGGCCAATCACATTGCAGTATCATGGTTTAAGGCGGGACCCTGTGAGGAAATCAAGAGCTGCTGCGTCCACAGCAAAACCAGCATAAACAGCTGGTTGGTCAGAATCCAGGATTTCATAGAAAGTAGAACACCAAGAATCCACATGTTGTGGATTCTCATGGCGCCTGCTGCTTGCATTTTCATTTGCTACCGTGATTGGCTAAAACCTTTGGTAGGCGGGCACTTGGAGTCGCTTCGTCCAATCAGCTCAGAGAGTTCTGCTGGACGTCCCTCCTTTCCCCAAACGGGTCCAATGGGAGCAGAACCGGACTGATGCAGAACGGAGAGAGCTGCTTATCTTCTATCTGGGTTGGTTGCTGTGGCAGAAGCTCTCCATGCTAGCATGTTGGAGCTAGCATGTTGGAGCTAGCATGCTGGAGCTAGCATGCTAACGGCGGAGCTTCAGAAACCTGGTTAAGCAGCTGCTATATGAGGTCATGAAGAAAACCTTTGGGTTTATTAATATAGAACCATTTCACTACTAAAGTCACCTTTAGACTCTTTACAGAACAACAAAAATCTTCCAATGCATGTTCAGAAATATGCATTTAATTCTGTCTAATCATACACAGTAAACTGCATTTATTCCTTTTTAAATCCTAAAATTAAGGCCGTGTTCACTTTTCTGTTCCAGCTGGTAAAAGTTTTCTAAGGATGCATGAATCATGATCTCTGCAGCAATCCCTCATCCTGCTGGAGCGGCAGAGGGAAACTGTCCGGCATGTTCTGGTTGCCACGTCTTTAACTCTGGGTTGATTTTCTCAGCAGTCAGAGAAAGGAAGACAGAGACATCTAGACTCTCACCTGTAACTCACCTGCTGCTGAAACCCAGCCTCACCTGAACACGTCTACCTGCAGCTTACCTGCAGTTGTCGGTTCCACCCTGTTGCTCATTAAATCTGAAACCATATCCAGGGCCTTCAGTCAGACATTAGATAGCGTCGCTCTGTTTGTGTCGGGGTAAAGCTCAGCGGTCATAAGGCCGGTGGGGCTGACACTGCTCTGGGATCAGACGTTCAGTCAAAACACAGAGAGCCTAAAAAGGCTTAGACCAACTAAAACTGAGCTTTTACCTGGATTCTACAGGTGCTCAACAGAGGAGGGCTGAGTGATAAGACGGCTGAGGGGATTATTGCAATAATCCGTGAAGAATCAGCAATTAAAGCCGTTTTTAGCTGCTTGCTGGTTGTGCAGCCTGAGACACGGAGGAGCTGTTGTTCCTCTCTGGTTAAGGACCGTGTGTTCTCCCCAGAGTTCCTTTCATGCCGCTCTCTGTCGCTGTGTGCTTGTTAGACGAGTCAGAACCAGGCCTCCCTGCCGTAATGATTTTCCCGCAGCACAGGATGGATTTACTGGATCATCTAACCAATGAGAGCAGCCGGCAGAAAGCAGGCGGCTGATCTCTTCATGTCCAAGCAGCATGTCTCTGCTCCTTCATCCATCCTCCTCCTCTTCTGTTCCTTCAGAGTCCTCCTTTCTTCTCTGATCTTCCTCTCCTTTATTTCCCTCGCCTGTGTCTCTCTGACTCTTTAGGATTTGCAGCCGATGCTTCGCTGCCTTCCTCTCCTCCTCTCTACATTCACTGTTCAACACCTGAACAGATTGCTTTGTGAGCCGGTTCTGCTCCCGCTGCTGCAGCTGCTGCCGCCTTCAACACCTCCGTCCTGCTCCGTCCTCTCACAGACAGCAGGAGGAGAAAATGAGAGGGAGGCCGTTAACATCAATCAGCAGGAACACATCCAGAGCAGCTTAAAGACAGAAATGTTGTTTTAGATCCACGTTCAGGGGATCCTACTGCGCTCTGAAACCCGCTGACCAACCAGAGGAGTCAGGGCAGCACTACTTTAACATATTTCTACTCAAGTAAAAGTAAAACGCAGTCAGTAAGAAAGTTACTGAGTAACTAATCATGCCAGCGGATGATTTAATAATTAAAATATGTCATCGATGGCTCAGGTGTGGTAGAACCATCTACACTGGGTTCATTCCCAGCTGGAGGTCCTTTGACTTCTTCTGCTTTCCTTCCAGCTTACTGTGAGAAAAGGAATGACACAAAGACCCAGAAAAAATGTCACTGGAACGAGAAAAATAAAAGGTTATCTGCAAATTCTAGTATTTTAAAGACAAAAGAAGCACTTTTTTTTTTCAACATTAAACTTGAAAGCACTACTCACAGCAGTTAATTTATATCCAGTTTGTTAGAACAGTGTAAAGTCCTTCCAGTAACAATATCTGCCGTTTACTGTCTCAGTGATCAGCAGATAGAAAATAACATTAAAATAATAAAGATTGTGTTCAAAGAAAAAGCCTCACATTAACAGAAACTCCAGGTTTTTATCTCTCTGCTGTATTTTTGGTTCAAACTAGTTTGTTCTTTATTCACAGCAGGTAGAGGAACCAGAAGTTTTACTCTAGTAACAGCGGCGATACTCGAGTAATAATATGACTGAAGTTAAAATAATATTATTATTAATAATAATAATAATAATAGTAATAAAATGAAGTAAAGTAAAAAGTACACTGCAGTAAAAGTACATGTTGCTGACAAAGTAACTGAGTAAATGTAACTAGTTACTCCCCACCTCTGGCAACAGCATGTAGATCAGGAGGCAACTAGGGGTTAAATGCCTTGCCAACAGGCACATCAACATGTGGCAATCAGTGGGAATCAAACCCCCAACCTTAAGACTCCTAAATGATTGAAGGTTTAGGACTCTGAAGATGAAGGTTTGTCTCGTGTCCTGCTTTCATCTTTCTCCACACGTTTCTCCTTTCATTCCGTCCTCAGAAGTTTTATCAGACAGGAAACGAGACGCTTCACCTTGGAAAGATCAGAGAGAGGCTGATCTTTAAGAAGCCCCAGATAACTGGACCCAAAACAGCAGAACCGCTGGAATGAGACGGGAACCAGGCTCACAAGAAGAAACAGAGACAGAGAGAAAAGTCCAGCCCAGAGTTGGAGGAGGACAGCAGAATGAAGATCAGTCAGAGCGTAGGGAGGCAGGAAGGTCTGAGGATCAGCAGAGAGACGCTGCTGCAGTTCACCTGCAGCCTCCGTCTGCTGGGAGCAGCGCTGGTGAAGCTTTCCACAGCTTCCCACAGCTTTCCTCAGCTTTCCACAGCTTTCCTCAGCTTTCCTCAGCTTTCCTCAGCTTTCCTCAGCTTTCCTCAGCTTTCCTCAGCTTCCCACAGCTTCCCACAGCTTTCCACAGCTTTTCACAGCTTCCCACAGCTTTCCTCAGCTTTCCACAGCTTTCCACAGCTTTCCACAGCTTTCCACAGCTTTCCACAGCTTTCCTCAGCTTTCCACAGCTTTCCACAGCTTTCCACAGCTTTCCACAGCTTTCCACAGCTTCCCACAGCTTTCCACAGCTTCCCACAGCTTTCCTCAGCTTTCCTCAGCTTCCCACAGCTTTCTACAGCTTTCCTCAGCTTTCCACAGCTTTCCACAGTCTTCCTCAGCTTTCCTCAGCTTTCCTCAGCTTTCCTCAGCTTTCCACAGCTTTCCTCAGCTTTCCTCAGCTTTCCACAGTCTTCCTCAGCTTTCCACAGCTTTCCACAGCTTTCCTCAGCTTTCCTCAGCTTTCCACAGCTTTCCTCAGCTTTCCACAGCTTTCCACAGCTTTCCACAGCTTTCCTCAGCTTTCCACAGCTTTTCACAGCTTTCCACAGCTTTCCACAGCGTCGTCTGACATCTGGGCTGATTGTGCGTCTGCAAAGCTTTGTGATGGCCGAGGCCTTCCAGCATCGCCCGCTGGTTCCCATGTGGAGACGTCAGCGTGACTTGCCGAGGCCCCAGATGAATTTAACAGGCCTTCAGAGAGTCGTGCAGAGAGCAGGCAGCCTGCACACATCTGTACGTTACAGCGGAGCTACAGGAACATCTGGCTCACTGAGGTCTGGTGGTTCTGCTCAGGTTTTTCTCCTGTAAGGCTCTTTGAATTCAGCTCAGCTCCACAATAAATGTCGTCTAACAGCATTTTCCTGATGAGGATCTCATTCATATCCAGAGAGAAATAAACAGGTAGGTGAGGAGATTTGACCAAAGATCTCCAAAGGACAGACCACCAGGGAGGTCCAGAGAGCGAGGAGGGAGAGACCTGGAAAGCAGGAACAGAACCTCATCCAGGAAGGAGGTAAGCTAAGGACCAGAAGAGCAGAAACCGCTGCAAAGTGATTACCACCATGAGAGGGAAAACTATCCAGCTTCTGCCTTCAGAAATCCTCTCCTCCATGATCTCCTCCTCCTGACTCCACCAAGCTGCAGCTGTGAGGACCACAACCTGCCAGTGGCAACCATCCTCCCCCTGATGAGGGCCTGAGACACTGAAACAGGTGATGTGGAACAGGAGGAAGAAATTATTCATCTCTTTATGGGTCCTCTCTGGCAGGGTAGCATTAAGAATTATTGTCTTAATGCCAAAAAAAACGTCCAACAGGTTTTACTTTCACCAGTGGAGCCTTACTGCTTTCTCCACAGAGCTCCCCTTGATTTATATCTGCAAGAAGCTTTATTAGATTTTATTCTGGGACTATTTCATGTTCTATGCACTCTGAAACAGGTAGAAGAGGAAAAAAGGAGAGAAAGAGACAAAATGGCAAAAGGAAGAAAAGGAGAAAGAGAAAGAGGAGAGGAAAGGGGGGCTTGTGCCTGAGACCTGAGGCCTGGGGGCATCAGCCTGGCCTCCAGTGTCAATAAGCAAAGCTGTGCTGTTACCTTTGACTGGTCATTAAATCCCAGAAAAACAGCTTTCCACCACCTCCTTCTTTCTAGATTCTGACCCAGAGTCATGCAGAAGAGCCGATATTATTATTATTATTATTATTATTATTATTATTATTATTATTATTATTATTATTATATTATTATCATTAATATCATTATTATTATTATTATTATTATTATTATTATTATTATTATTATTATTATTATTATTATTATTATTATTATTATTATTATTATGCCTCAGAAAGGCCCAAGCTGCCATGAGTCGTTTTATTAGAAAGGGTCAAGCTTGCAGGAAGGTTGCTGGTTGGATTCCCTGCTGATGCTGCCTCGCTGCGCTCAGACAACATAAAGAAATGTTTTGAGCTGTGAAACCAGAACAACAGTTTTCTGCTGAAGTCAGATAAGTTGTGGCTTTGTGTTTTCATCCAGCTTCCAGGTAGTTTTTTATTTATTCCTCTATTATAACATCTTTGTAGTATTTAATGCGGCTGTGCAGGGCTGGCTCTGGCTTTGAGCTCAGACAGAGAAACTTTGAAGCTGAGCGCGGCTGACGAAGGAACCAGTCTGAGTGCGTCTGTCCCCTGAGTCGTCTAGTTTCTCCTCCCTGTCCTTTGTTTCCATTCAGACGTGACAGAGAAGATTTCTGCTTTGAAAGGATTGTTCTCAGCGGTGATGGCAGAACATAAAAGGGTTGAGTCAGAGGGACAAAACAACCTTCAGCTGGAAGTTTCCACAGGAAATAGAAAGACTCACTGACTTCTTCAGAGTCCAGTTAGCAGAACGGGTTCTGCTCTGCTGGAACGGCTGCAAAGCAGATTTCTACGAATCAGAGCAGAGCGATGGAGGAAGGAGAGCAGGCAGCAGGAGAGGCCTCAGACCACGCAGCATCAGGTAAAAGAGGAAGAGAAGCAGAGGAAACGTGTTAAAGCTCATTTTCACATGACCAAAGGAGAACGTGTGTGTTGGACTGCAGCTGGACTCTGAAGCAACGATTACCGAACCGCAGAACCGCTTTAAAGGGATAGGGTGCAACGAGGTGTCTTCTGGGCTCCTGGACAGATTCAGACCAGGTAAGACGTTATAATAATAATAATAATAATTATTATTATTATTATTATTATTATTATTATTATTATTATTATTATTATTATTATTATCATTATTATTGTTGTTGTTGTTGTTGTTGTTATTATTATTATTTTTGTTATTATTTATTATTATTATTGTTATTATTATTATATTTATTTTTTATTACTATTATTATTATTATTATTATTATTATTATTATTATCATTATTATCATTATTATTATTGTTGTTGTTATTATTATTATTATTATAGCAATAATTATTATTATTAGTGCACAGAACTACTGGCTGACTGTGGGGAGCAGTGGCCTCAGCCATGAGCAGCCCCCCCCCCCCCCCCCCCACCATGGCCAGGTTCCTGGTGCTCTTGCAGGTCTGATTCTAAATAAATATTCCAGTCTGGCGTGACTATCAGGCTCTCTGCTCTTCACCCTACAACTCGTTTTCTCTTTCAAGCAGAACGTTTGCATTACCTCCTGAGGTTCTGCTAAGTTCAGGTGAAGCAGGATACCTGAACATGTAGAATAAAATCCTCCAGGTCCCAGAGACGCTGGACTGCACTGACCTGTGGGACACATGGAGCACCATCACACCTCATGGATGAAGATGAGCTTCATCATCAGCTCAGACAGAATTCAGTGATCCTGCTTTTGACATCAGGACGACTCAGAGGTCTAACAAGCTTCCACTGTTAGAGCAGACTAAGCTCAGTTTCACTGCAGACGGGTCAGCATTGATCTGAGGGCCGATTGTGGATGAATGAAAGCTGTTTGACTGGAAGGTCTGGGCTCCCAGCATGAGAGCTGTGCTGTGGTTCTGTCAGTGATGTGATCAGAGTCAGGAGCAGGTCTGGACGTGTCCAGCATCTCCTGAACCTCTGCATGTTGCAGCTGTAAGGTCCCTGAAAGGCAGCCGGAGGTTTCCTCAGAGCAGACGGATGTGTCAGAGCTGAAGACAGACGCTCAGCCTGCAGCCTGTTCTCCATCCGCAGCTCCGTGCAGCTGGAAGAGCAGAGAACAGCGTGTAATTAGAATGTTGTATGAAGCAGAAACGTGTTCTCCCTGCACCCCCACCCTCCCTCCATCCAGCACTCCACACTGGCAGGAAAGGCACGAATTACCGTCTTTGTGTCAGCATCCTCACGCCACTGCTTAGCGACGTCTAATTAGCTCTGCGTGTCAGCAAACAGTGTCTGGATTGAACTTTTTATTTTGTCATTTAAATAAGTGAAGCGCTGAGACGTGACGTGTTGTCGGATCCATAATCCTGAAAGAATTGTTTACCTCTGACAACACGCCGAGCGATTGTCTCGGGAGAGCAGCCGAGCTCATTATTGGGAGGTATTAAAGGGGAATGGCTGCAGTAAAACACAGGCTGCGATGGCAGCGCTGCCGTCGACACACACACACACGCTTATTAATCAGAGCAAAGATGCTTTTAAACTACAGCTGTAGCAGAGATCCAGGAAGCCAGGATGAACAAGTAAAGCTGCTGTCATCCCTGCTCAGAGCTCAGAGCCCAGACGGTTTGTTCAGAGAGGCTGCGGGCGGCTCTGGGTCAGCAGAGGGTCGAGGATGACAGTCAGAATGGAGCTGGGTCTTTGGTCCAGAGCCGGGTCACTGGGTGAAACATAATCTCCTGTTTTGTTCTCTAATCTGCTGTAAACAACACACACCGGGGTCTGAACTCCTTCCTATGACCTCAGACATCCCAGACTCACTGAGAAACACTAATATCCTCGTTGGTCCACACGGGGAACGTTGTATCATCACATTTTGGCTCCTGGACACGTTCCAGTCCCACGTTTTATTTGGCCGTTTGGTCACATGACGATCAAAAAAGAACATGGCTGCCGCTGCCTGTGGGGAAATTCAGCATTTAAAGAAAATACCTGAATTTATATGCATTTTGACGATGACTCTGAATTTGAAGATTGTTGAGGGAACATAGATGATCTTTCATGTATTGCTGTCACTGAGGGTCTCAGTAAGGTGTGAGCTGGTTATGGTGGTTTCTCTGGACGCAGCGATACGTTACTGCCCTGCACCAACGTAACCTGTGCACATAAACACATTTAAGGAAAGCATCCGCCGTGATATACAGTTTCACAACATCTCTGCTGTGATATCAGTGATATGTGCCCAGTCCTCATTCAGGGAAGGTAGAAAGTGTCTCATTTATCAGTTTTGCTACAGATCTCAGCATTCTACTGTAGTGTAGGCTGGAGCTACGGAAGCTGGGGCCAAAACAAGGCTGTGTTCCAGTTAGGAGAGGAACAGGCAATGTTTTCAATCAATCAATCAATCAATCAATCTTTATTTGTCAACTACACATTGCATTTATAATCTAAATTTGAGTTCCAGTACATACATAAACAAACATTGTGGGGGAACGATTGACTAAAGCCTTGCATTGCCAAGGATCGCAGCCAGACGGCCGCTGCTGTTTCAGCGCAGCCATTAGGTGCGTTCCTCCAAACCGTCCCAGACCCGCTTTACACGGTGCCCACAGGGCGCTGCCTTTCAATCTGTGTAAAGATAGATTTCCACAATTGGGCAGAAGAGGGAAGATAAAAAAGACAGATGCGTCACATTTTATGCTCTCATGATACAGTGTGAAGCATCCGACAAAAAACCTCATTGCACCAGAAGCAAAGATATAACGAGACACATATAGCAGAACACTGGAGATTAGTCGTGTGTAAGTTCATGAGATAAATGAGCATCAGTAGTGTGTGTGTGTGTTGTGTGGAGTATTGTATGTCCATGATCGGCGTCCTGCAGGCAAGTGTCCTTGATACGTTGGAAAGTCTTTATCACTCCACGGCCCAGCTTGACGCATCCACGGATGTTTGCAGGGGAGGAGGGAGCGGGGGGGAAAGTTCTGTCCAATTTCACCATAACAAACCAGGGCAGAGTTTAGATAATGGGAAAGTCCGATTAGAATACACATTTTGTTATGAGAACAAGCTGAAACCGCTTTTCCTTCAGCTTTAAAGGCTTATCATCAGAATCCAAGATTCCAAATTAGTGGGCTGTTGTCACTACCAGATGTTATCCCATCTCCCCTTGAGTCCAACCACCGCAGCCAGCTTATGAAGCTTATTGTTCTGTTCTTTCACCACCTTAGTGATCACGTCATGAGCCGCCGACAGCCTCATCAAGGCCAAATTCACTGCCAGCAGTCTCTGAAGTTGCTGATACATCAGGAATCCTCCGAATACAATAAGAAGGAATCCAAGAATCAAAAATCTCACACGTCTTCAACGGAAAGAATTGAGAGGCACACCATGGACCATTTATCCCACGGATCCAAGGTTTTATCCCACAAAAAAGGTTCCATCGGGACAGGCAGGCTCCCATTCTTTGCTTTCCAGTTGCAAAAATTTGATCAATAGCGTTGAGAGACCAGCTGACAAGATCCATAATCTCCTTAAATTCGGCTTCCAAGCTATCGGCTGCTATGAAGAAATGGCACAAAGACACAAGACGAAGCAGAAGCGGAGAAGGGGGGAGGGGATAAGTGAGAGCAGAGAAATGTGACCGACGTCAAAGAGAGACAGAACAGTTTTAAGATGGGATTTGCAATTCTTTACATTTTCATGACATTTTAGCAACTGCGACAGACTGGCGACCTGTCCAGGGTGTACCCCGCCTCTCGCCCAGTGAACGCTGGAGATAGGCACCAGCAACCCCCGCGACCCCATGAGGGATTAAGCGGTTTGGAAAATGGATGGATGGAGGGACATTTTAGCAAATGTGTGCATATTATTTACATAATATTTATTTAGGAAGTGTAGAAAAAATTCTATTTAGTAGTTTCCCTAACCCCAACTCTCAATGGAAGCGGCTATTTTTTTTTTTTCTATTCAGTTCAATTAAGTTTATTTATATAGCTCTAATTCATGTCATCTCATCAAGGCTCTTTCCAAAGTCAGCTTCCATCAGATCCTCCAGGTTGGTGAGAAAGTTTCCTCTCTAAGGAAACCCAGCAGGTTGCATCAAGTCTCTCCAAGCAGCATTCACTCCTCCTGAAAGAGCGTAGAGCC
This sequence comes from Fundulus heteroclitus, assembly GCF_011125445.2. Lineage (NCBI taxonomy): Eukaryota > Metazoa > Chordata > Actinopteri > Cyprinodontiformes > Fundulidae > Fundulus > Fundulus heteroclitus. The sequence goes on along the minus strand of NC_046380.1, from coordinate 1,130,615 downwards.
ACAGTGGACAGTCGTCTGCATTGTTGATGGCTTTGCAGCAATCCCTCATACTGAGCATGCATGAAGCGACAGTGGAGAGGAAAACTCCCCTTTAACAGGGAGGAGAACCTCCAGCAGAACCAGAACCAGGCTCAGTGTGAACGCTCATCTGCCTCCACCCACTGGGGCTTAGAGAAGACAGAGCAGAGACACAGAAAGCACAGAAGCTCACATTGACCCAGGAGTACTTTCTATGTTAGAGAAGACAGAGCAGAGACACAGAAAGCTCAGAAGCTCACATTGACCCAGGAGTACTTTCTATGTTAGAGAAGACAGAGCAGAGACACAGAAAGCACAGAAGCTCACATTGACCCAGGAGTACTTTCTATGTTAGAGAAGACAGAGCAGAGACACAGAAAGCTCAGAAGCTCACATTGACCCAGGAGTACTTTCTATGTTAGAGAAGACAGAGCAGAGACACAGAAAGCACAGAAGCTCACATTGACCCAGGAGTACTTTCTATGTTAGAGAAGACAGAGCAGAGACACAGAAAGCTCAGAAGCTCACATTGACCCAGGAGTACTTTCTATGTTAGAGAAGACAGAGCAGAGACACAGAAAGCACAGAAGCTCACATTGACCCAGGAGTACTTTCTATGTTAGAGAAGACAGAGCAGAGACACAGAAAGCTCAGAAGCTCACATTGACCCAGGAGTACTTTCTATGTTAGAGAAGACAGAGCAGAGACACAGAAAGCACAGAAGCTCACATTGACCCAGGAGTACTTTCTATGGTAGATGGTGATAGGGTTAGCAAGCGCCCTGCAGCAAGGTCAAATGCATACGATCTGATAATGGTGCAGAGTTGACAGGAATGTGTTATCAAGCACTACTGAGTAAGATCGCCATCAGACACGAGGCATCAGCTGCCGAGCTAAACCGGTGCACACTTTCTGACATGGAGAGACGTTTGTTAATAGAGAGCATCTCACCTAAAGCGATGTGGGTGTCCGCAGTTCAGACAGCAGCCACGATAAGAAACGGATGTTTTAACAGACTACAGGACAAACCCTTATCTAATGACTAGGGCAACATTTATCTGGGATGAAGAAGTTTGGCTCTGCCTCTTACGCTTCTAAACAAGGAAAGGGAAAACTAGACTCAAAATGTGAGGAGGCAATTTTTGTAGGATATGACAAAAATAGCCCAGCCTAGCTAATTTATTTTCCTCTCAAAGGAAAAGTCCTAAAACCATCTTTTTAGCTAAAAAGATGGTAGAATAAAAGACACAAACCAACGTATCACTAGAGAACGAGTTTGCCATTCGTAACAGGACCAGGAAAGAACCAGACGATTGAGAGAAAGAGAGAATAAAAGAGGACAAACACAGAGGAGAAATACCTGAACAGAGTGCAGATCCAGCCGGGACAATAACAACGTCACGATCTGTGATCAAATACAGAACGTTAGCCTGTAAGCTGAGGAAAAGGCCGAGTTACCTGAATGAATATTTAACGGCAGAAGTGTTGACAGACATTGATTATTACTGCAGGCGTCTGTGTTTCCTGCCTTTATCTGAGGAAGAAGAAGAAGAAGAAGCTGAACATTCTCAGTGCTCAGAAGAAAGGAAAAACACCACGGATGAAGAAATGCTGTCATCTAGAGAAAACCATACATTTACTCTAACAGCTCTTCCTGAGGGTAAGCAGGGGGGGGGGGGTGCAGACGGAGCTGTTATTCAAAGCTACACATGTGGTGAAAGGCTTTAGTCAGAAGAAGAATCACCAGGAGACTTTCTCTCCTCCTGCCAGTCTGACCATGTGAGAGTTTTGATGCAGAAAGCAGCACAGAAACTTTATTCTGCTCCTAATAAACCGATTATCTTCACACACCTGTAAAAACCAGAAGGTTAGAAAGAAGAACCTTTTGGACTGATTGGCTGTTGGTCCATTCTCTGCTCCACCTGCTGCTGGTAATTATTCACCCCCCCCCCCCCCCCCCCCTGTGCGGTTCCTGTCTGGTTCCTATGTGTTCCTGTGCGGTTCCTGTGTGGTTCTGCCCTATGGGGCCCATCGGCTGCTACAGTCAGGACCTGGACTGTCTCTGTTGGTTAACCTGATGGTGAGACGAGGCATCATGACGCGTTGAACCAAAGCAGCCAGTTGGTTCAGGAAAGGGTTCATCTCACGAAGCTTCATTTGCACATGAACCCACCTAGTGGCCACTGGGTTCATGTGCAAATGAGAGGCTGAATCCTAATTAAACTAAAGACGCGTCCCTTTGCATGGACGCTGTGACAGCACTGACTAACAGGATCTTTCTGCACATCTAAACTCTCTTTTTTTGGTTTGTTTCTACATCCCTGACAAATTAGACAATGTTTTGTTTTTTATCAGTTTCTGTTTCTTTTTTGTTTTTTAATTTTATACTTTTTAACTTTTAATTAACTATTAATTATTTCCATTTATAATAAGTTTCTCTACCATCTTCTGTTTTTACTCAGCACCTTACAACAAAGGTTTGCTCAGATGTCCGTTGCCAATATGCAGTTAGATGATAATAAAATCTCAGGACTGTGTCTGGACATGCAGGCCTTTAAAACAAGTGAAAAAAGGCACCAACAGACAACAAGGCGATGCGGTGAAGTCTCAGGACAGACGGTCATCATGTCCTCTGTCCTGCCTGTCACTGCCGCCCCTCTTCTTCACCTGCCACCGATGGTCATCCTCACAGAGAGCAGGTTTGAGCCGCCGTGTGTCCGCAGACATCTCTGGTGCTGCTGTTAGAGTCGGTGAACAGAAAGCATGAAGGTGAGGCTTTATTGATCCAAACAGACGCTCACAGAGCAGATCAGAGCCCAGAGTGGCCTACAACAGCTGGCAGGGCCCTGAGGTCCCAGCCCAGGTGATTTCATCAGAGCAGATGCTGCCTGACAGCGGGTCGTGGCCCCACAGCCGGCTGGATGAACACAGCCACTCAGTTCACAGGAGGAGGCTGCTGGTGGTCCAACAAGAGACTGGAGCCGTGAAAAAGCTGAGATATTCAGAAAAAAGCTCCTTCTATGGTGGCACGAGTCCAGCAGGGATGCAGAAAGTTAATTATTCACACATATGCAACTAAAACCTGGTGTTCTTTTCATTCAGCTCTCCCTTTATTATCAGCCTGGATGCTCCGCTCTGTGAATGAACCCAGCAGGTTTGACGCCTCAGCAGAACGTGTGCAGAGAGTCTGGGTGGTTTGGTACGGTGGTGGCAGCACACCTGGGATCTGGACCAGGTGTGAACAGGTATGGCCGTGATATGAGCCCATCAGGGCAGGATTAGTCTGCGCTATATAGCAATGCTAGCGTTAGCTCGGTGATGAAGAGCGTGCATGAGGGGCACAGGGCCCGGTGGAAGATGGAAAACATGTAAAATCATTTATGATTATCAGCTTCATGACAGGAAGTGGTCATAATGTTCCAGAGAGCAGATATTTTCTGATGAAGTGAGATCTTCAATGTTAAGAGACCACAAGCTGGTTTTTGCAGTTTTGGCACCTTTGTAGGGTGCATGAAGCGACAGTGGAGAGGAAAACTCCCCTTTAACAGGGAGGAGAACCTCCAGCAGCCTCTAGATGGTAATAGAGGATGATCTGCCTCCCCTGATGATGTCAATTATTTTAGTTTAAATGGAATTACTTTACTTTAGGACTGAACTCAAGACGTGTGACACCTCCACACATTGATGTCCACCATCTACCATCATCAACAGCAAAGCTCCTCCCTGAGAGGAGGTTCCTGTCATGAACATAAATGTGAACGTGTTCATGGTTCAGTTCTAACGGTGTGAGCAGAGGAACCGGTTCATGACTGGCTGTCATGCTCAGGACAGTCTCCTCTCCATGAGGACCTTTATCTGCTGCTAGCAGAAGTCTCAGCATTAAAACTTTAGACGGGAGCAGAAGCTTTGATTCTGGAGGAGCTGCACATTCAGCTTTCCTCAGATTTCAGGTGAAACTTTAGTTTCAGCTGACTCTGACTGCAGGAACACTGTGGCTGCTGGTGACCCATCAGAACCTCAGCAGGTTCTCCACAGTGACGTCTGATGGTGGCTTCAGAAGGAGTCCGGTTCTGGTTCTGCCTGCAGCAGGTCGCTCTTCAGCCGTTGGAGCGTGTTCATTGGCTCACGGTGTCCATGGCGAGCTTTCTCACGCCGTGGCTCCACTCGGCGTGTTGTTGCCATGGCACCAGGCTGCAGGGCGGAGGAACTGGTGAAACCTAGTGGATTCTCGCGTGTCCCCCCTCCTCCTCCTCCTCCTCCCCCCCCTCCTCCTCCTCCTCCTCCACCTCCTCTTCATCCTCCATCCTCCTCTTTCTCATTCACACCTCAGCAGCTCAGGCTCTGCTTGTTAACATGAAATCGTTCGTTCTCTCTCAGCGTCTGCAGCTTCTTCACCTCCCTCTGGCTTCGTCATCCTTCCATTCATCTCTTTCCACATTTGACTTTGCTTTCTTCTCCTTTCAGAAGTAAATTCATTTCCTTTTTATCCACACTTATCCTGTAACCTGCTGTCCAAGCTTCTCCCCCTGGCCTCGTTTTATTGTGCTTAACAGCAGCTAACAGTACAAAGGCATCGCCGCTCCACCAAAGGCAAGTTAAGCTGCAGAAACAAAGTAATCCAACATCCTCCGCTGGGACTCCCTTTGTTCTCAGCGTTTCTGTTGCCTTGGCCTTCCACTCTTTCATCAGCACTCTCCATCCTCAGCTTCAACTGTGAATTCCTGCTTGGACAAACACTCACTTTCTCCAGCAAAGTCATGAAATTTGAATCAGGAGCCACAGATTATCACCACAGCCTCATTCAGGAAAGCTTCAGATCTTTTTTATTTGCATCATAAATCATGTAAAACAACCATTTAGCCGTCTGGTAGCACAAAGTCTAGAGGCGAGACGTCGTCGTGCCCTCAGAAAAGCAGCTGTGGGCGTTAATCACACAGGTTAGGGGTCATCAGGTCTTCTCCAAACCATCAGGAGTCCATCGTCCTGCAGAGACAGGTCCTTAGCAGAGGAGAACATCTCAGCAGCTGCCAGCCGTTCCAGGATGGACGTCTCAGCAGGTTCAGAGCGCTGATGGGCTTCAGCCATGAGAGGAAACAGAGATCCAGAGACGGGTAAAAACTCTAAATCCCAGAATGCACACGTGGCATTTTGAAACATTCATTTCAGTTTTATTTGTGTGGCTCTAATGTGAACAGCTGATTGTCTCAGGTCCTCCAGACAGGCTGGTAGAAGGTCCTGATTCCCCTCTGGGCTCAGACTGAAGACAAGCTGCTTAAAGCCGGTCCAGAACCGACATGCAGACCAGAACCAACACAACCTCCTGTCTTCTGAGACGCTTAGCGGCTTTTATTCAGCGTTTCTCAGCCACTAACCACGGTGGGTCTGGCTCTGCTTCAGTTCCTTTGATCTAAATGAAAACTGTACAGCCACTCCTGAATTAGAGTGAGACTTATTACCGGCTCAGCTCAGCCTCTATGTGCCCATTTAGAGTCAACAGCTGTATGCTGTCAATGCAGATGTTTAACATCAGGACTACTGGTTGGTGGCTTCAGCGACCAACCAGGCACCAACAGAACAAAGTATCAGATTATCTGGAGTTAGGGGGGGGGGGGGGCGATATATCGAGTATAAGCGATGTATCTCAAGTTTCCCTCTGCGCGATAGTTAAAATGACTTTGAGCCGCTGTATTTAATTCACTATGAATTTAGTTTTCCCATACGCTGTGAACGCATCACTCAGTCCTCCTCCTCCACACCAGTTGAGTGTGCGCGCATAGACAACTGATAGCAAAGCAGAACTTTAAAGAAAAGCAATCAGAGCATCTGGAAATGTCTCCAAACAGCTCAGGTTGTTGCACACAGAGGAAAAGTCCTCTGAGTCTCTTAAGCCTCAATAAAAGCTAAAAAGTACAAAAGCTGCATTAAATAAGTGAAAAGAAGCCAAAGTCAACAGAAGAACCAACTTGTTGTAGCTTAATATTTGAATGGAACCTCGTTTATAACATGATCTAACCTGATAAAGCCTTCAGCATCTTATTCTCTTCTGTGTACATCAGACATTGGATTAGAAAAGCTTAAACTTTCTGTCACTTTCTGGACTCCCGTCTCAATCCCTGCAAGAATTTAATAAATGCTTTTTGCATGAAGATCACACACCTCCTTCCTGATTATGCAGGAAACACGCTTGTTTTTTCCTCAGGCAGAAATGAGAAGTGGACCAGCAGCTTTTTCTGCACGTTCCTTCAACCTTTCTTTAGAAAAGCTTTAAGTTATTCTCTCTCATATTTTGTCCTGGTGGAGGTTCTCTGGATCTTTACCTCCCAAACATGGAGGCAGCTGTCCGGCTAAAAGCAGACGACTGTTGACCAAAGCTATGAGCTAAGAGTATAAAAGGACATTTGATCAGTTGACTTCATCTCTGCCTGATTATCTGTTTATCTGTTTCAGGCTGAGCTGCAGCCATGCTTTCATAATGACTAAATTATGAAGTTGATTAGAATATTCTATTAGATTAAACTTACTGTTGATGTAATAATCAGAGCTTTAATGTAGACGTGTCTCTCAGCCTCAGTGTGAACCATGTGTCCTTGGTTCTGACCCGCCTCGTCCTCCCGCTGCAGAGCGTCTCCTGCTAAATGTCAAGAATGAAATGTGTGAAGCTCCTTCAGAATATCAGTGTCTGGCAGCCTGACGGCGCTCCATTAACCGCCTAAAGGTCATCAGACGCTCCGTGGAGGTGTGCTGCTCCTGCTGCTCCCCCAGAGGCGACATCAGGGAAACACGGCGCCTCGTGGTCCTGGAAGCCCCAGACCTCAGAGTCCAGGGTGGACAACAGATCCTCAGATGGACAACAGATCCTCAGATGGACAACAGATCCTCAGGTGGACAACAGATCCTCAGATGGACAACAGATCCTCAGATGGACAACAGATCCTCAGATGGACAACAGATTCTCCTCAGTCTAACGCAGCGCTGTATGTGTCACATTTAGGGCTTTTTCTGCGTGTTTTTGGTGCAACGTTCCCAACGTTCTGCTGTCTGTGTTCTCAGCCTTCCTCTGGACATTCATCTCCATTTGCTCGTCATCAGCCTTCTTCATCTCTTCATCTTTTCATCTCTTCATCTTCTTCATCTCTTCATCTTCTTCATCTCTTCACACGCCGTCCATTTCTGCGCCGGACTCCACTTAATGCCATACAAACATGGGACAGAAACGTTGGTTATGTTTACAAATGGATCTAATCATCTATAAATCAACAGTTTTATTGTTCTGAAGTGAAAAAGAACAAAAAGAACAAAGCCAGTTCTAAATCTGATCCATAAGAGCCAAAGTGTCATGAAGCCACTTTTATTAACTTAACCTCTCACTGCGTTAACGTAGACATGCAAAATAACGTTGAAAAAAATAAAGATAAAACAAATAATCTTTAAAAACATAAAGAAGGGACCTAAGATTTTAATTAGCTTATTACTGTAACAGTTTCCTTCTGTAAAATGTATTTCTTCTCCTGGAAGCCTAAATGTCACGTTAGCAACATTATCTTAGCCAAATATAGTGTTAATTCTGATAAACAGCATTCTATAGTGATGTTCTCTGGATGTTTTATTTCTGTTAATAAATTCTTGAACTTCTGTCCCTCCTTTATTCTATGTGTGCAGAGTTTGCTGTTAACAGATCACCAGAGATGGAATCATTGCTTTCAACTATTGTCCTGATATCAGCTGTTTGGGTTGATATTCACCAGATAATACCTAACAGACAGAGTTATTTATTAAAGATTAAATAACTTTAAACATGCTTAATGGCACAACATCATCATTTAAGAACAGATGCAGCTCTCACACACACAGAAACCACGTCCATGTTACCTGTATTTAATGTAAATAGTGATTAAACGCTCTCATGTTGTCTCATGTGAATTATTTTCTTTCTGATGGATGATGGCGCCTCTTGACCATCAGAACTGGTTCTCAGCCGCCCTACCTGGTGAAATAAAGGTTAAATAAATGAAATAAAAGCCTAACCCAGCTCGGTTCCATGGTCTCCCAGACCGGCACATCCATGTGGACACGCAGCCTTAACGGCGTCGTTATAGGAACGCCTGATCTCACCTCCATGTTGAAACGAGAATGCTGGTTCTCCATCCAGCTGCCAGCCAGGCAGGAGGAGCAGAAGTCCCAGCCTGTCCGTCTCAGAGGACATCAGGACATCAGGACACACGGCAGAGCTTCCTGTCACCTGAGCGGGACACGCCCAGAGACAGTCACAGGTGAAGACTTCACTTCTTCTTCTCCTGTTTTATTTCTGTGTTCTCCTCTTTTATTTCTCCTCTTTTATATCTTCCTCTCAGTCTTCCTGATCCAACACGTGTGTCTGATGTCTTCTGTGAGTTCCTGATGTTTCTCAAAGCGTCAGCGTTCCACTCAGTCATGCTCCAGGTGTTTGGTGCAGGTCAGCTGACATGCAGCCAGGTGACCTACTGACGCTGGCCTCTGATTGGCTCACCACGTCTCCAGTGCAGCCACCTCTACCTTCAGATGCTGCCTCTCTGCAACCATCAATAACTCAGAGGAGGGAAGCGTGACTCCTTGGAGAAGGTCCTGATCAGACAGGCTGTCTGGGCCTGAAGCGGGTCACATGGTCCACGGCGGCGCGGCGTGACACGGTGTGACACGGCGTGGCGATGGCCTCGGCTGTCAGACACCGCATCATCAGATTTCTGCGCTGCAGGCTGGAGCTGTCTGCAGCTCTGTGGCGTCTCCCCCGTGTGAAGTGGACACTTGTCAGTGAAATTGATTTATTTCCCAGAGTGCATTGCTCTGCTGCTCTGTTGTTCGTCCTCATCTCTGCCGGATCCCGCGTCTCTTTATTTCCACTCAGGTCAGCAGATTCTCACAGAGAGGAGAAGGCGCTTCAGAGGGCTGATTGCAGAGGAGGAACCTGCAGAGTCTGAGGCCAGAGAGGAACGTCTGCTGAAAATGACAGGAGACACTGAGCCAGCTCAGCCTGGACTGATCCAGAACTCCCTGCTGGCCCAACACAGCCCGTCTCTCATAGAAGGAGCTTAGAGAAGTCCTGGAGCAGCAGATGGAGTCGCTGGTAGAGTGATCTCGAGGTTTCAGGCCGTCCTTTAGATTTAAAGAACGAGGAGAAGGGCTGATGTGCAACAATCACCAGGATTACAGACCGAAACGTTGCAGTTCAGCTTCATCTAGACCACTACTGGCTGATTTTAATGTGGAAATAAAGATTTAAAAAGCATGACATGTGGCCTTAAGATCAGGTGTGAAGGCAAACGGGTGATTTTACCAAAGTGTCCCTAATAAAGTGTCCCATTAGTTTCTAACCTTTATTGACAGCAGCTTAGCGGTTAGTGTCCATGTTAATTTCCCCAGCAGCCTTCAGGCTGTGATCAGAATGGTTTGTTGTCAGTTCACCTCTCAGAACAACACATCTTCAAGCTGAACCTTCATTTCTTGCTGCTCCATGCAGACTCTGAGAAAATCAGCGCTTTTCTGGTGTTGCTGGGCGAGCGCTGTCAGCTCTGTAACGGAAGCTGTAATTAGCAGCAGCAGTCGAGGAGTTCAGCTCAGATGATTACCCCTCATCTATTGTATTTAAATGTTGGAGAAAATGCTCTGCAATTAACGGCGGCCCATGTAAGGTTACTGTGAGCGGGTCAGACGGATAATGTGCCGCCTCTGCATGCTGCTTGTCAGAACTTCCTGTCTTCGCTGTGGATTTCAGTGAAGAGCGATCGGTGCTGAGACCTTCTACCAACCGCAGCACGCTGCCAGAGGACCCAGCGTCTGGACTCACCTTTAAAACAACGCTTCTGCTTTATGATGATAACTTCCTGTGGGCAGGATCAGAGCCGCCACGCCCTGGACCACCCAGCTGTTCAGCCCTGATTCTGGTTCTGAGTCACTTTGACCCAGCTTGTGTCTTTTTTTGGAGCCGCTCTGCTCAGATTGCCGTTTAGTTCACGGACCTCAGACCGTTCTAGGAGAACCGCTGACTCTACACCTGAGCGTTGGTTTCCTGCATATCCTCCACCGATCACAGCGGGTCATGGAGAGTAAACTGGTGAAGGTAGATATTTGTTTCAGATGTTCCTGATATTAACTTAAATGGTGGTAATGGATACGTTCTGGTTCTAAAGCCAGTGCAATAACAGGTTCTCTCTGCAGCTGCTTCAGGCTCAATGCTTCTTGGAAATCCTTCAATAACAGTTCTGGTTCTGAAGGGGTTCTGGTTGCATCAGGGCGGTTCCTCCTGTGGACCAGACAGCGATGCATCCTGAAGCATTTTCAGGGAGAAATACTTTCTGCTTCATCCTCAGCAAACGGGTCGGCTTTAAGGAGCAAAGCTCCATAACTGCCTCATCATGGGTCCTGCAGATGCCGCTCATTTCCTCTCAGATGTCAGACAGAAGATGCATCCTTCTGACCTTCTTCTCCGACGCTTTACTGCCGTATTGACCTTTTTATGCGGTTATTATTTCTGACATTTGTCGGGCTGCAGAGGATCGATGGCGGAACCACGAGCTGAGGCCATATTCTGCAGGTTAACATGACGGGCAGCTCACGTCACGCTGAGAAGATCTTTTTCTCTGCAGCCTGACTAACAGGAACAACCAGCAGTGGAGAAGCTCCTTCATTAACACATGGAGGAGTTCCTGTCCATACCAGAGCTCCTGCTCCCTCTGGGAAACATCAGAAGATCCTCTTTATTAGCCTTTGTTCTTAACGCATAACCACAAGCGTTTGTTCCTCCTACACACCAACAGCACGCCGTTAATTACAGGGGTGATAATTAGGGTTTGACACCCTTCAATTAGGACCTGAGCCCCTGTAAACGAGCTAAAAATGGCAGCTGCAGGTTTGTTCATGCTGAACTGAGGCTTAATCAGCTGGTGCCTGAGAAGTTCTGGGTTCAGGCCCTGATGAGCGGCTTTCCTCCCACAGACTGAAGTCAGACCTGCTGGGTGAGCAGCAGCTCTGAGCTCTGTAGGCGGCAAACGTCTCATTACTGAACGCCGTTTAAAACCAACCATACAGACAATATTAAGTTCTGTCTTTTACAGAAAAACACGCAGAATTAACCAGAACTTTCTCCTGGCAGGTCCCCAGGTCCAAAAGGTCCGTTTAGCTGCAGAACTGGGTAGAACCCAGCAGAACTGCTCAGGAACTAAACAGCAGAGGGAGAAAAGAGCAGCAACAGAACAAGAACTGTGGGTTTTCAGAGCTGCACCGCATCAAATGGCTTTAAACGTAATAAAAAAGCATAAAAACTTTTTATGTTTGTTTGAAATAATCTGCATCCGGTTTTATCGAGTGTTTCCTGTGATTTACTGAGTCGCTCCAGCTGGTCAGGGTCTAAAGCTGCGCCGGTTCCTCTCAGTCCGAACAGAAACCGGATCAAGCTGCAGGCCAGCTCTTAATGAAACGCTGCGTTCTGCTCTCTTCCTCAGTCCCACAGGAGGCTTTAAAGCAAAGTTAGTTAAAGCGTCGCTGAAATGCAATATTGACTGGTGGAGGGAGAGCTTAGAGGAGCCGGCGCTGACACTTTTATTAACATGATGAATGGCTTCTGGATGGGACATCTTGTCCTGCCTCCAACAGAAAACTCTGATTTATGATCACTTGTGAGGCCGCTGTCAGGAAACAAAAGCAGGGGGACTTATCAGGATTTGAGGATCTGTGCAGAACAAATGAAGGATGCCGTCCCACCGCTGGACTCCTGCTCAGCCCGTTTCAGCCTCTAATCACTTCACAACCAGCAGTAATTCACACGCTGAAGGGATCTGCCAGCGTCGCTCAGAGAAGAAATAATCGCAGCTTTTATCCTGCTAAGGAGCAGCTTCATCGCTGATGTGAAGGTGAAGAGCCGAGGAGGTCTGAGGCGCTTCTTCTGAGCACCACTTCAACTCTGACATCACTCGTCAGGATGGAAATCAGCTTCTGGCTTCATTTCATTCAGGAAAACCCTGAATTCATCTGGTTCTGGATCAGACGGATCAGTCACAGCAGACTGGCTCTGCTTCCTGAAACGGACCCGTGGACGTGCAGCCGGTCATGTTTTCATCCACAGATGCTCCTTCTGGGTTATTTCTGTCCAGCACCAGAACTTCAGCAAACCTTAAATCAGACCAGCTGCTCTGATCATCTAAACGCCTCCTCCTGCCCTTCCTGATGGATCTGCTTTCAGGCCATCAGGAGCATTTGGAGGATTTTAGGAACATATTTATGATTTGGTTTTATTCAGTTTCCATCAGAACCAGATCCTGTAAGCTTTGCTGAGGCTGCTGGAGGACATCAGGGCCTGTTTCTCTCTCTCTCTGCTGAGTTCTCCTACTGCTCTCCAGCATCATTGCTTCTTGTTATTTCAGCTTTTAACTTCTTGTTAACTTCAGACTGAAACCTTCAAACGTCTCTTTCCACACGGCGTTGGCAGAGAGTAACCTGTGGGGTCCTCTCTGCAGCGTTCAGCTGCAGCAGGGAGACATGAAGGGAAACTGCTGATGGAGGTGAGCATGGTTCAGACATTCTCAGGAGCTTTTAGATGGAAAGCTTTTAGGCGTACGCCCACATGTAATCCAGATCCTACTCACTGGTTCATGACTGACAGTTCTGGTTCACATGGTGGGAAAGTGTTCCTGCAAACTTCTCCTGCTCTCCACGACTTCCCAGCAGGTGAAATCCAGCCATGGGTCTCCAGCGTTGAGACATCATCCAGAGATGTTTCCATGCAGACTTCAGACTCACTTTCTGTTTGGTCTTGTTTGGTTTGAGACACTTTTGGCCTTCAGTTAAGCAGGAGAACGTGAACAAACCTGAACGTCTTATTTAGAAAGCTCAGATTTGTCTCTGAGGACGTTAGGACCAGGAAATGAAACATCTGGTGGTGCGTCTGACAGGACGGAGCAGAGACTCGGTCTTCTGACTCATCAGAGCACCTCAGAGTGGCTGTGCTCCAACATCAGCAGACCGCTCTTCTTCTGGACATCAGTCCTCCTCCTCTTCCTCCTCCTCTTCCTCCTCCTGCCGCTGCGATGCATCCATCCCCAGGGTTGCCATGGTGACAGAGTTACTGTACAGATGCTGCAGCGTCGTAGCATCTGTAAAGTCCAGCAGCTTCCTCCCTCTCAGCTTCTCCTGGTTCCAGAACCTGTTTTCAGTTCTGGGTGAACCGGATCAGAAAGAATGAATCACATGAGTCTCTGTCTGGTTCTGCCCAGGTCTGCGTGGTGTTAATGTTAACCACATCTGGTTAATGTTAACCACATCTGGGTCATTTAAAGTTAACTTCTCCTTGCCCTGCAGAGGGTTTAATGTCCAAAGTGTCTGAGGTTCTGGCTTTGGACGGTTTTACATCTGAGGGTCGTTCCTGGATTCCTACTGAGATCTCTGATTAGGTCTGTTCTCATGAATCTGCTGCTTCCTGAGATTCCTGTGTCTCCTCTCCTGTTCGTTGGGGCTTGGCGGTCCCGCTTTGCTCTGGATCCCTTTCTTCTCTCTGGCTTTTTATTCCTGTTGAAATTACTATTTCAGCTTTTATTGGCATCATTTTATCCTCTACTGATTTGTCATTTCTTATTTTTCTATTTTTTCTTTATTGCACTTTATATCTAACAGCCTAAGCTGCACATCCAGCCACCTCCTGCAGCTGGAGATGGTCCAGGTTCTGGCTGGACGCTCGTGAAGGTCCAGACGTTTCTTCTCTGCAGCTGAACCTTTCAGTTTAAAGTTCTTATGTAGAAAATTGTTCTTTCAGCAGCAACATTCTTAAAGTTCCTCCTCAGCAGAAGCTGTTTCCTTGATTTAAAACCATTCTGGTGTGAAGCAGTGATGGTGGAGTTCATTTCTTTGGAGGAAAGAAGATCAGCAGCTCTCTGTTTTCCTGATGCTGCACAGGAAAGTCTAATGAAGTGAAGTTTAATCTCAACAGGAGGCTGAGGACGAATAGCTGCAGCCTGCAACTGCACAGCTTCTCTGGGAATAAGGAACGCTGGTGGCCATCACAAATGTCAAGGTCATCCCGGTAATTACAGCGTGAGTCACTTCGTCTGTTGTCCCTCGGCAGTCACGTCCACAAATCAGTCTCACTGAGACACGGTCCATCAGCGGGAGAAATTAGCAGCTTCAGAGAAACACAAAGAGGAAAACCATTTCAAATCTGGTCCAGGGTCACAAAGCTGCAGAGAAGCGCTCCAGTTCAGCTTTTCCTCTTTTCTGCACACGCCATGAGGAGCTCAGGTAGACATTTAGGCTTTTGTTTCCAGGCTGTCTGCAGGTGAAGCTTCAGCATCTTCTGCTGTAAACCGTCAAACTAAAGGCTGCCAGAGAAGAAACAGCTGCAGAAATGTCATTTCATCACATTTTTAACCGTCAGGAGCAAAATCACATGAAATCAGGACAGAATAGAGTAAATAAGAAGAATGGGACAATGTTATGTATTTATTAATAAAAGGACAGTAAGCAAAGTGGAAAGTTACTAAAGTGACATCCAAAAAAATAAAAAGCAGAAAAAAAAGATGAAACTATAAATATGAGACAGAAACCAGACGACAAAACACACAAATTGAGGCTAAAAAGCAGAAAATTATCAACAATCATCTTCATATGGGACAAAATAGCAAGAATAAGATTTTTTTTCATTAATTACAAATATTGCTTTGATCTAGTTAATAATCTGGAATAATCCAGAGATAAACTCTTTAGAAGCAGGTTTCTCCATGAATCCTGTTCACCAATCACAGCTACAGAGAAGAGAGGCAGACGCTAAGAAACGCTGCAGCTGATTGGCCTGAACGCCGCTACAGACGCCAGCGTTGAACCAGCAACTGGTGACATCATCATAATGGACGTGACATCATCATAATGGACGTGACATCATCATAATGGACATGACATCATCATAATGGATGTGACATCATCACGGTGGACGTGACATCATCACGGTGGACGTGACATCATCATAATGGATGTGACATCATCACGGTGGACGTGACATCATCACGGTGGACGTGACATCATCACGGTGGATGTGACATCATCACGGTGGACTGGCTGGTATTGCATCATATCCTCCACTTCCTGGGTTCTCTCCTCAAACCCAGCAGCTGATGGGTGGCTGACTGGAAGCGGTTCTGTGGACCTGAGCCTGACGGATGCAGATCAGGTTGAAGATGCTGTTTCAGCCTGAGGGGACGTCTGTCTGCTGCAGCAACCTTTAACTCCTGTTCCTTTATGTCTTCATGTCTCACAGGCACAGCTGATCTGTTACAGACTGATTCTGAGGCAACAGTGGCGCTCTCTAGCCAGCAGATGATCCACAGGATCAGTATTCACAACTCTGGTTCTGTGAGCTTTGCAGAGGAATGTAGAACAGAAGGAGTCAGAATGTCAAAGGTGTCAGATTTAATTTCCTTTCCCTGTGTGCATGTTGAACTGAAGCTCCTCCAAATGTGTGGATTAATGTTCAGAGCAGAGACTCCATGAATATAATCTCTGTTTGCTGGAGGTGCTTGCTGTGGATTTAACCCTGATGTTGCTAATTAGGCTCTGGGATTTTACATGGAGCATAATCTGAGGAGGACCGTGCAGACCACTTCCAGTCTGGGCGGATTAAGATGGATTATATAGAATATTTACTCTGAGCTGACCTCACCGTGTCTGACCAACAGGAAGCTGTCATGACAGAACATTAGTTTACTTTCTGGTTTATTCCCAGTAGAAAGTTGTTGGAGCTGATTAGAGACGATGTCTGTAATTAAATCAGAAGCATCTTTGCTTCATGCATGCTGAGTATGAGGGATTGCTGCAAAGCCATCAGCAGTGCAGACGACTGTCCACTGTGGCTCTGCTCTACCATAGAAAGTACTCCTGGGTCAGTGTGGACCTCTGAGCTTTCTGTGGCTCTGCTCTGTCTTCTCTAACATAGAAAGTACTCCTGGGTCAATGTGAGCTTCTGAGCTTTCTGTGTCTCTGCTCTGTCTTCTCTACCATAGAAAGTACTCCTGGGTCAATGTGAGCTTCTGAGCTTTCTGTGTCTCTGCTCTGTCTTCTCTAACATAGAAAGTACTCCTGGGTCAATGTGAGCTTCTGAGCTTTCTGTGTCTCTGCTCTGTCTTCTCTAAGCCCCAGTGGGTGGAGGCAGATGAGCGTTGACACTGAGCCTGGTTCTGGTTCTGCTGGAGGTTCTCCTCCCTGTTAAAGGGGAGTTTTCCTCTCCACTGTCGCTTCATGCATGCTCAGTATGAGGGATTGCTGCAAAGCCATCAACAATGCAGACGACTGTCCACTGTGGCTCTACGCTCTTTCAGGAGGAGTGAATGCTGCTTGGAGAGACTTGATGCAACCTGCTGGGTTTCCTTAGAGAGGAAACTTTCTCACCAACCTGGAGGATCTGATGGAAGCTGACTTTGGAAAGAGCCTTGAGATGATATGATGTGAATCAGTGTTGTATAAATAAACCTTCGATGTGGTTGGCAGGCAGTATTCTGCAGAGCCAGGTGAGAAGCGATGCCAAAGCTCTGAGCTGACCCTGAAGTTAGCTGATAACATGCTGATCCCGCTGGAAACAGACGGATCTGAACTGGAGCTGCTGTCTGCGTCCGTAAGCGGCGGTTCAGATTTTTTCCAGGACTCTGAAGGTATCGTGGCCTTTCCATGTAATGAGGTGGAGCTGATCTCCCTGCCTGGCCTTTCTCTGCTTCTATCTGATCAGTCGTCCTCGCTGATGCAGCTCAGCCTCATCTCCTCTGCATCTTCCATCCCATCAGGGGGCAAATTAAACCGTCTCTCTGTTGTTCCCTTTAATCAAAGGACCATCAGACCTCCATCACGCCTCATCATTAAAGGTCAGCCGGCAGGTGAGGAGACAAGCAGGCAGTTGATTTACAACTATTTATGGGCCGGGGTTCATTTCCGTCTCTAAGTCAGGAAACAGACCCAGTGAGGCTGTTATCCCATCTGGAAACTCCTCACACACTTTGGTTCTCGGCTTTAGACTCTAACGCCGTCTGTCATCTGATTTAAAAAGAATAAAGGTCACAGACTCTAAAGGTTTTAGTCTTAATGTTTCACTTCTGCTTCTGTTTCACTGCTCATGTTTTATAAAAGCAAAGGTTGATGCTGGTTTGAAGGTAGATTCTAAAGTTAATGTTCATCACAGCATTTTTTCTTTTTTATCACTAGAGAACAAAAATGTTTCAGCATTTCCTCTCCAGGACGTTGGTTTAGACGACACTCATTTACCTGAAGCCTGATCTTCTGTGTCTGACAGTGTCTTTCACCAGTGGAGCATTACTGCTTTCACTACTACTCTGATCATTTAACGCACTGTCAGACGCTCCAGGAACTGCAGCAGGAAGATCCAGTGAGAAATCCTCACATCTACTCCTCTGACTGCAGAATATTCCTCCTCCTTCCTGCAGGACTTCACGTTAAATTCTGTCTTCAGTTTAGAATCACAGCTTTTTTACAACTAGATCAGGAAAACAGGTTGTTTCTGTTTCATGTATGAAGAACAAAGCAGCGAGGTGTCGGGACAGGCTTCTCTGAACTCGTCTGATTTTATCTGGTTTGCTGCGTGGTCATTGTACCTGCAGATAAAGACAATGACTGAGAATAATCCGTTATGCAGCGCTGAGACGCTCAGCTTCTCTCTCACTTGGTACGAACAGCAGAGCCTCGCTGACACAAACAGAAGGAAGCTGTTTCCATGTGATTCTGCCAAATTAGCCGTCCTGTTAAAGGGGAAAACACCGGTTCAAGCTGAACAGAAATCATCTTTCAATTTTCTGGCTGGCTGCCTTCTTCTCACAGCTCCTGCTGTAGGGAGACATTCAGTGATGATCTAATCAGCTCCTCCTGTGTTCCTGCTGAAACACTTCACAACAATCAGCTTCATAAAAACAATCCATGCAGGAACCTCCTTTCTCCGCCCGCCCGGCCCTGAGCTGGAGGAGCAGAGCAGTGCATTCTGGGTAGAGGGGAGAAGACTAGATCAGTCCAAAGTCAGTCCTCTGGGTCGGTGTCCTGCATGCTGGACCTACCAGGTGCTTCCAGAACGTCTGCAGACCGTGATGACCGACTGAGAGGTAGACCTTTAGCTGCAGACCTGCAGCATGCAGGACATCAGCTGGACTTCTCTGATCTAGCTCCTCTATTTCTGTAACCTGTGAGGTAGGGCACAAAGCACGCCTCAACCTCTGCAAACCCCGGCGGTTTTTCATGATAAAGGCTTTTATCTCTGGAAAACACTGAGATTTCCATCAAGGCAGCAGCTATAAGCAGAGCAGAGCAGAGAGCCGCATGGATGGAGACTAGAACTGATCACAAACCCATGCCACTGTGTTTCAGGGCGATGGGAGCTTCTTCGTCTTAGATACCAACCATCCGCCTCAGGTAGCAGGTCCAGGAGACAAACCCAGACATCAGACTCCGCTTGGAGCGTACCTGTCCAGGTGAACCACAGGGTTCTGGTTCTGTGTCAGCGTCTAGTCCCCGTGATGAAGTCTCAAACCCTCCCAGAGGATTCCTCCATATTACCCTGGCCATCTTTCAGCTGCTTGTCTCCACCATGATGATCTTTCATGCTTCATATCTTCTGACCACAGGCGAAGCAATAAATGCGTCTCAGCTGGTTCTTCATGGACTGAAGCGACATTCTGCTGATGTCTGGGTCTGATTCTCCGTCTCCTGGTGCACCGTCAGTCAGGAACAAGAAGATCTGTGTCTGAGGAGGTCTCAGCCGTTTGCAGAGAAATTGCAGCTTCAGCTGAAAAGCAGAAGCGTGTTCAGTCTAAGGTGACTGATAGATGTTCACTGATGTTTCTGAAGGTGTTTTTCTGAAATGTTCACTTTTTACCGACTTACTGCACTCAGTGTTGTTTAGATAATAAACGCAATTTTCACCTATTTGAAGCTTTATGGGGAATGGTGTGAGATCTCTCCTTCCTGGTAGCCCAGACTTTCCTTCAGCAGTTCTAGTTAGGTCATTATTTTACGTTTAAAGACATCTGAGTGGTTTAAGTGATGAGAAAATTATGCTTTTTTCCTCTTTATTAAATAAATCCACCAACGATAAATGCAGAAATGCTATCTAGAGATTGTCCATAAACGGTGAATCTGCAGAGCAGAGTTTATTTAGGAACAGAGGGAGGCTGGAAGCAGCCGAGGTACGCAGAGGTGGTTATTTGAGCTCTCCTTTAGATGAAATAAATGTGCTAACAGCTTAAACTACCCACACAAACATTGTTTTTCCTCTCTCCTGGGAGGACGAGTTAGAGGCTGGATCAGGTCTTCATTCAGGCCCCCGAGGTGGAATAATCTCTGGATAATTATATGCGACAAAGACAGGAGAGAGCAGTAATTGGCACCTGATATCCTCTCTTCCCCTCCTCTGACAGGCTGAATTTGAATAATCCTGACACTCGGGCACACACAGAGATAAGTGCTTCTTGGGGGAAAGAACTGGAGGTCTGGAGATAAACCAGAAAGAAACAGAAAATGACACATTCAGCCTCTGACGGCTGCAGAATGATTCTGTGATGTCAGAGTAATCAGAACTGCAGGCAGTCATGGAAGGAGTTCATCCCCCGCTAGCTTAGTGTGTCCTGGTATGCATCCCTCCATGGGTCCCCCTGACCTGGCAAACATGTCCCCTGGTCTCCTGGGGGGGGCATTTTATTCACATAGCACCTTTTTCAGGCAGCAGTCACAAAGTGCCTCGCAGTGAAATACAATTAAAAAACATTTAAAAGAGAAATAACAGCAACACACAGTCGGTCTTAGCAGCTTGAAGCTTGTTTTAAAGATAAAGTCATAAGACTTTTTATTTCACAGTTTTAGAGCATGAGAAATAGAAAAAAGAGAGGAAACAAAAGTTGTAGCTCACAGTGTGGGAACCCTCGGTTAAATAAGTACCGTTGATCACAATATTCTCCTAGAAAGACTTGAACATACTGTAAGGATTAAGAGGAAAACAGGCTAATTTAAATCTGCAGAGGTGCATGATGGGAAAAAACGGGAGAGAAAGAGGAAACTGGATGCTGCATCCAGAGATTTCTTTTAGCAGATAGGACACACGTCCAGGTTACATTTCTGATTGATAAAACTATGAGACAGCATGTCATTTAAATCCCATATTAAACAGGTTTCCAGAGTTTCCTTTTTTCACCTCAGGAATATCGCCAAAATTAGAAACATTCTGTCCAGGAGTGATGCTGAAAAACTGGTCCATGCATTTGTTACTTCAAGGCTGGACTATTGTAATTCTTTACTATCAGGAAGTCCACAAAATGCAGTTCAAAGCCTTCAGCTGATCCAAAATGCTGCAGCAAGAGTTCTGATGAAAATCAACCAGAGGGATCATATTTCTCCAATTTTAGCTTCCCTTCATTGGCTTCCTGTTAAATCAAGAATAGAAATAAAATCCCAGCTCCACAATGAACTGTCTGGGAGAATTCAGGACGGGAGCTGTAATAAATAATGATTGATCCTGATGGAAGCTCTGTCTGCTGTTTCCATCCAGATGAATCTTGACCTGCTGGAGGTGAGAGCGTGTTCAGCGATCTGGCTGTAATCCTGGATGACTCTGCTGCAGAAATTAGTAAAACCCAAAAACCTCTGTACCTGCTTACGGTCTGATGGAAGAGGCCAGTGGAGACATCAGCAGGAAGGTGGTGATGTGATGATGATGAAACGCAGAAAGGAGGTAGATGATTGGTGGAATTCACACTTCTCTTATAAAACAAATAGGTTGTTTTATAAAAGGTGGAAATAACGGACCAGACATGATGAGACTGCAGAACTTTGGATCTAAATACTGATTGACTGACTGACAGACCATGCCTCTGTTAGGAAGGCTGCTGGAGAATGAGTTAACCCAACAGGCCTAACCAGGTACCTGTGGCGTTCTCTAGGAGGATTAAATGTTCCTGTTCTCTGAGGTGATAAATGTTCCTCAGATCCAGCCTGGTGAGGATCCTGGCTCCCTGGATGAGAACAAAGGCCGTGTCCATGAGAGGTAGGCGGTAACCAGTCTTAGCAGCAATGGAGTTCCACGATAATCACCCCCCCCCCCCAGTTGCTTTAATAAAATGATCCCTGGGAAGTTCTGTGTGATTTGTATGCCAACACAATCGGCACCATGACAGAGTCCAGCCTTTTGAAAAATGGTGTAAAACTTTCTAAGCTGATTGGGTGAAGAGACCCCTAGAGCCCGCCTACCAAAGGTTGGTTTTAGCCAATCACGGTATCAATAAGAATATAAGCAGCCATGTGAATCCTTCTTGCTTCTTTGTGTGTTTGTGAACGCCGTGAGAATTCAGGCGAGGTTACATAGAAAATATTAAAAATATTAAAGCAAAGCTAGTCTGGACCACCTGACTGAGACCCAGGTTTTCAGGTGGTCTGGATCTGCTGCCAAACGGACTCTGGTGCAGTTCCCTTCTGGTGTGAATTAGAACCGGCCCCAGAAACCACCAACAAGCATAGAACCTGTGGCTTAGCACAGACATTTTCTGATGACGGTCCAAAGTTAGAAATAAAATGAAACCTGCATTGAATGATCTGCCAGTCTCCATGATCTAGCAGCTCTGCTAACAGCACACAGGATTCCTGCGCTAGTGTTCCTGTTTCTGGGTCAGTGCTGCATCCTGGCATCTCTGTCCAAACGCAGCAACGATCGTCACACATGGCTCTGTTTACGACTTATAGTTCACTTGTAAAAAGAACAATGTGAAAGCAAAGCGCTCCAAAGAGAGAAAGATAAAGTCCACCTTTGGTGTGGAGTAAACAGGCGGACTGAAGGACTCTCCTGGTGTGAATGCAGCTTAAATCTGAGTCCCTAACCTTCCCTCCTGATCGGTGCACTGATGCATCATTTCATTCACCAATAAAATCCTTCTCTGTTCAGTCAGCAGAGCTTTCTGCCTGGAGCATCCTTAACCCCCCCCCCCCCCCCCCCCCCACACACACACACACACGTACTATTCATCTCAGATGGGTTTGAAGGTAAAACAGTACGCATTACACCGCTCATCATTATAAAGTCAGATTTTCTGAGAAGAAACCACTTTGGGTTGAGAAGCCATTGATCGCCCACTCAGGCATTGATGTTCTCCCTCTCAATTATCATGACAGCATCCAAATGAGCCTCCAGTGGGAGCATGGCAGCCCTTATTGTCTCATTTATAGACAGAAGAGGTCGTGTAGTATCACAGCAGGATGGTTACTGTTCAGTTTCCCCGGAGGAGATCACATCCCCCCGTCACCACAGCCCCCCCCCCAGCCTGGTCTCATGAATAAATGAGCCGTTATTAGCAGGAGGAGGTTGTTTCCCTCTCTGCTCTGTCCAGACCATCACAGAGCTCACTGCCACCCTGGACCAACGTCTCACACTGCATCCCTGCATTATTCAGGCTGGAGCTCTCTCCGTCATTTATTGGCTGTAATGGTGTGAAATTCATCTGTGCTGTGGAACAGGGACCAGGAGACGACCGTGTTAGATAAGCGGTGAAGAAGACCTTAACTTTGATCCTCCTCAGTGAACCTGATGGTGCCACAGCATGACTCAGTTCAGTCTAACGTCATCCAACCTGTTTCTGTCCAATTAACAGGCTGAGCTCTCAGTAATGACGCTAATTGCTCTTTAATTAGTTTTCTTGGCACAGACCCAGAGCACTTTTCCCAAAGTGGTCATTGTAATAAAGCTTTTTTTCATATGTTCTGCATACATCATCATGGTGTGTGTGTGTGTGTTTCATCTCCATCCATCCAGTCTCTGCTGCCGTCCTGGAAAGGTCTCCAGTCCACCACAGTGCAGCACAGACACAGAAACAAAGCGTTCCCTCACACCTGAGGGACGTACAGAGACTAATTAAGATCACAGTTTTCCTGGCTTTATAAACTTTAGCAGATTTTACTACCAGGTTTTCAGGGCTCTGTTTCCAGACTATGTCTTCTTCTCAATCAATCAATCAATCAATCAACCTTATTGTCAATTTCTTCATATGCTCCAGACATACAAAGAGATCGAAATTATGTTTCTCACTGTCCCACGGTGAAGACAAGACATATTTACCAGACTAAGTACACAGACAACATAACATTCAGATAAAAGTAAATAAGAGGGCACATGCAGTGAAGAAATAAATAAAAGCAGCAAAATTTGGTTTTAAAATTGTACATGGACAGTCAATAAAATATTAATGCAAAAATAAAATATTAGTGCAAAAGTTCTGTTTTTTAGTATTAATAGGAGTCATTATGTAAGTGCTGGATTTTCTGGATAAAAACAACAAGTTTCAAAGTGCACAAGTGTGCAGGTGAAGTAACGCAATGCAAGGCGGCCATCTGTGGGTCAAATGTCCAGGATGTTATGTAGCTGCGGATGGAGGGTGGAGAGAGTTCAGCATCCTAACAGCTTGGTGTATGAAGCTGTTGCTGAGTCTGGTGGTGCGGGAGCGCAGGCTTCTGTACCTCTTCCCAGAGGGCAGTAGGTCAAACAGATTGTGAGCAGGGTGACTTGCATCACTCACAGTTTTGGTCGCCTTTCGGGTGAGGTGGGTGATGTAAATGTCCTTCAGGGAGGGGAGTGAAGCACCAATAATCCTTCCAGCTGTGTTCACTATGCGTTGCAGGGCTTTCCTGTTGTATTCAGTGCAGCTTCCGCCCCACACAGTGATACAGCTGGAGAGGATGCTCTCAATGGTGCCTCTGTAGAATGTAGTCATGATGGCTGGTGGAGCACTCGCTCGCCTGAGTTTCCGCAGGAAGTACAGGCGGCGCTGAGCTCTTTTTGCCAGTGATGCGGTGTTGGTGGTCCAGGAGAGGTCTTCACTGATGTGCACCCCCAGGAATTTGGTGCTGCTCACTCTCTCCATCACAGCACCATCGATGGTCAGTGGCAGGTGCTGGGTGTGACCTCTCCGGAAGTCAACAACCACCTCTTTGGTCTTGCTGACATTCAGCAGGAGGTTGTTGTCCCTGCACCACGTGGTCAGATGGTCGACCTCCAGCCTGTATTGAGTCTCGTCGCCCTTGGTGATGAGACCCACCAGAGTTGTGTCGTCAGCAAATTTCACTATGTGATTGTTGCTGTAGGTTGCAGTGCAGTCATGTGTCAGCAGGGTGAAGAGCAGCGGACTGAGCACGCTGATAGAGTTAAGTTTAATAACTCTTTGATTCTGGAAAGAAAGCCAACACAAACAAGTTTTTAGACTCTTCTCAAAGAGACAGAGGGCAGAAGAGCCAGAAACGTGAGGCCGTTTTCATCACAGTCTTGGCTCCATCTGCGCTGGTTACCTCTGTCCATTTGCCTTTATTATCAGACATCAAACAAGTGGCAGGCGGAGTCAAGGGTTCACAACATGGGGGTAGGAAACAAAACAAAAGGCAAGGGGGGTTTTACAACATGGGGTTGGCACACACAGAGGTGTAAGATTAACATATATAGCAAGAGACTCTTGGTCTAGGAGAACCATCTGTTTCTCCTGTGTGAAGTTAAAACAGTAGAACAGTCCTTAATAAAAAGATAAAAAGAAAATGATTACATTCACATTTCTTCTAACACACGCAGCCTTGGGGGGCCCCTGTGCTCAGTGTGATGCTGCTCGAGGTATTGTTTCCACCACGTACAACTTGAGGCCTTTGACAGAGAAAGTCCAGTAGCCAGTTGCAGAGGTAGGTACTGAGTCCCAGTTTGTCAAGTTTGCAGATGAGTTGTTGTGGTATGATGGTATTGAATGCAGAACTAAAGTCTATAAACAGCAGATGTTTCCATGGTGTTCCTTGGAGTATCATCATGGAGAAGAGGATGCTGCAGACATTGGCTGCTTCTGGATTACGCTCCGTAGACCTCTCTGTGTTTCTGTAACTCTGTTTTCTGCCGTCTCCCCACTGCTCTTCTCCTTCTGCACCAACCACTGCTCCTCAGGAGACCGTCTGTTAGACACCGGCCTGCAGAGATGAGGTCCATCAGCTCTCTGGACAACCTGGAGCTGAACTCGCTCAGAACTGTGCAGATGATCCTGGACTTCAGGAGGAGACCTCCATACTCCACAGTGTCTGCTGTGGAAACCTTCAGGTTCCTAGGATCATATAGAGCTCATCCACACCGTCAGCATTGTACAACCCAGGGTGGGGTGCACATACCTGGCAAATAAAGCTGATTCTGAAACAAAGGTGTTCCAGTAAAAGGAAAAAGTACAGTGCAGTAAAACTAAACCCAGGAGTCCAGTAGTTTCTCTCCACCTCTGCTCCGCCCAGCTGGCCTGCAGCTGAAGTCTGATGGTCGTACCTGCTGAGCCTCAGGTGCTGCAGGTATCTCCCTCCTCGCTGTGTGTGGAGGAAGATACGGTCCAGCCAGCTTTATTGGAGCAACGCTGCTCCTGTCCAGGTGGGAACGGACTCAGGTGAGTCTGACCTGTGTTTAATATTAGTACAGATCAGGTGGTTGGTTTTATTTCATAAACTCAGGAGGCAGATTTACAGGAAGCTGATCAGTCAGGATGGATTTTACTGCCATGAGTGAACAGCTGAACCCAAAGCTGTCCAGCTGTGTGAGAGACAGTCAGGATGCACTGTTGTGCCATTAAGCATGTTTTAAGTTATTTAATGTTTAATAAATAAATTTGTCTGTTAGGTATTATCTGGTGAATATCAGCCCAATCAGCTGATATCAGGACAATAGCAGAAAGCAATGAATCGAGCTCTGATGATCTTTAACAGCAAACTCTGCACACATAAAATAAAGGAGAGACAACTTCTCTTCAAGTTCAAGAATTTAACAGAAATAAATGAACATCCAGAGAACATCACTATAGAATGCTGTTTATCTGAATTAACACTATATTTCAATCAACAAATCCTCTCTACTAGGCTAGTGAAACTAAAACTACTAAGCAAAATTAAGATAAAAGAAGCAAAGACACTATGTACACATAAAAGAAACAAAAGACAAAATAAAATAGTTGATCATAATCAGAATAATTCAGTGAATCCTGGTTCACTGCAGATCTGAGTTAAAGAACCAAAGTTCATCTTAAAGGATGTGGAATAAGGTCAAATTAGCTTAACCAATTCAGAACATTTGGTGTTTCAACCCATTCACAATGCAAATCCTGAGTTAAATAAAACATTCTTTGATGAAATAACATTTTAAAGAAGGATTTTCTCAGTAAACGTCAGTACTTCTAGGACGCTCTATTTTATTAATGCAAATATTCCTCCGGGAGGCTAGAGGTCGCTGTAGCGACCGGTCACTAAAATCGGCTAATCCTAGAGTTATACAAAAATAACTTTAAATCGACAATAATATTCCATATTAATGGTGTAATAACGCTCATAGCATTATGGGACGATAGTGAAGCGAAACTAAACAAACTTTATGTCTGATACAAATCGTAGTCGTGCACCAGCGAATGTTACCCGGAAGTTAATAGCATTAGGCTAGCAGACATTTGGTGCTAACTTTAAAAAGCTTTGGCTTTATTTTAGTCGTAATGGGTACACCAGATAACACATTAATATCCCATCCATGTATGAAATCCTTGTGGAGATAACGTTGGTTATAACCATAAAAACAGACTCGAATTACATCGGCAACGGCATGGTAGCATCAACATGCTAATGGGGGCTACATCCGTCAGCTTTTAAAACGCCATGTAACGCATTACGTAAACCTTCTAAATAAACCATTTAACCCCGCTGAGAGAGGCTGTCTCTGCGTGGATGTGTGAAATTCCTTTGCTTACAACCCCCATGGTACATGTTCCCAATTCAGTCTGAACTCTAGTCCATGGCTAGATGGCACAACAACACTAACACCAGAGGGGAGCCGGGGGCAAACTGAGACTCGGGGAGAATAAGGATGGTTCTCCAGCTTACTGTCACCACTGTCAGCCTTTGGACTGTCAGCTGAGCAGAGACCACATGAAGCTCTGCTCTGCATGCGTTTCTGGGTCCACTGGGTCAGAGCGGTGCTGCAGGAGGTCAGCCAGGCGTAAGGAGACCCGGTCCTACGGACAGGTTCACGGCTGTGATCCGTCATTCATCCAGCATCATGTTCCGTCCTGCTGGAGGAACATGTGGAAGAAAAGGCTGGTAAAAAAAAAAAACCTGCAGCCGTAGTTTTACTGTCAGCTTCCACCTCAGGAAGGTGATTTAAATATTTCATCCACTTGTGACAGAGCTGAGAGGAGCTATTGTAATTATTAAGATCTTTTCTCTCAGCGTGCAGAATTCTCAGTGGTGTAAAAATAATCAGCCACTTTGTCTCCGAGTCTCTCCAGGTTCCTCTCAGACAAACAGGAGGACGACACTTCCTTTTTCTGAGTCAAAGCAGGCCGTCTGATGTCTTTGTGATGCGTTCAAGAGCATCTTCCAACTGGAGATGTGGAGCAGAGCGAGCCGACGGCAAGCTTTTGATCAGCCAGCTTCTGTCTGCTTGAATTCTTTGAGCTCGGCGTGGAGTGTCAGGGATCTGACGGTGTCAATTAGCTGCAGGAGTGGCGAAAGCTCCACGTCTGCACTGAGAGCCAGGATGTGACAAAGACGCAAAGACAGATCACAAAGCAGCAGAATGAGCAAAGACGCAGCAAAATCCTCCTACTGGGAGACACCTGAAGGTTTGTTCGCCTCTCTGCAGCCTGTTTGCTGCCTTTGATCGACTTTCCATCATGAAACATGGAGGCTAACAGCAACTTAATAATTAATCTACTTGATAAATGCATTGTTTTGTAAAGGGGAATAAATTCACCTGTAGCTGCGCGGCGCAGGAGCAGCTAGCTGTCTTGCTGTCACGCCTCAGCCCTTTGTTTCTCCTGTAAATCCAGTAAAGCCTCATTAGTGAAAATAAAGACCAACCTCCACATCTGTCAGGGAAGGATTTACAGCATGACACCTTGTTAGAGCTGATGAGCAGAACCAGCTGCTCCCTGAGGGGCTGCAGCGAAGCACACGTGCAGAAAAATCAACTACATCTGTATATTTATTTAATCTGCAGGGCTAACCAAGCGCGGCGCGCTTCATGATGGCGGTGCTTACCGCTGAGCTGCTGAGCTGCTGAGCTGTGGCCGGACTGCCAATAACCTGCACCGTCCTCAGCGTTACGGAGGAGAGCCTCTGCAGGTGGAGCCACCTATGTGGGAACAAACCAGAGGCGCTCTCACAGCTCTCAGCCAGGGTTCCTCGTGTTGGCCTTCCATTTCCAGGTTATTCCTGGAACTTCTTCCTGAAGGCGTACTGCCCGGCAGTGGTGGGAAGTAACGAAGTACAAGTACTTCGTTACTGTACTTAAGTACAATTTCCGTGTATCTGTACTTTACTTAAGTAGATTTAATAATGGATACTTTCTACTTTTACTCCACTACATTTAACAGTAAGTATCTGTACTTTCTACTTCACTACATTTCTATACAGCGTTTCGTTACTCGTTACATCCAAGACGCATTTCGGTTTTTTGATTTGTTCGTTAGTTTGAAAGTATCCAATAGCGAGAGCAGAATCAGTCCGCTGAACCAATCCAAAGCGGGAAATAACCATTAGGCCCTCCCTCAAGAAGAGCAGCACAGTACGCAGGACCTGCAGAATCATTAACTCCCAGAATGGAGTCCAAGGATAGTCATCCTCCAGAAGACCTGCCCCACCCATGGTCTTATTTAAAAGACTTCTTTGAAATAACTGGGTCAAAAAACGCTTCCTGGAGATTCCAATGCCGCCTTTGCCTTACCCGAAAGCATAAAATTCTATCTTTCAAAAATTCACCATCAAATTTGAAAAAACATATTGAGGTAATTTAAGTTGCTAAACACTATCGATATCGATCCCTGGAATTCTGATGCATAGAATAAAATATCTAAATCTAAACTGTCACAGGGGGTAAACACAATAAAAACATGCTTTATCTGCAGCATTGCTCATTAAAATGGTACATTACTGATTTATTAAAACTAAATACGATAGGTACACTTAATGACATTATATAAGCCGTTAGGTATTACGGTTGGCAAGTACTTTTACTTTTAATACTTAAGTAGTTTTAAAAGCTTGCACTTCCTTACTTTTACTTAAGTAAAATAATAATGTGGTACTTTGACTTTTACTTGAGTAAATTTTTGTCTGTGTATTTGTACTTTTACTTAAGTACATTGTATGAGTACTTTCTCCACCACTGCTGCCCGGCCTGTGTTAGACGTTTCTGCTCCACCACGGTGGAATCCAATGACTGCAGGAGGTCCTCAGCAGCCACCAGGCCTCTTCATCACCCGTTCAGTTATGTCCTGTGTGGTTGGAGGCTGGGAAACCTGCAGGACCCCTGAGCACCGAGGTTAAGACCCCGGGGACTTCTGACACAGAATCAGTGAACATTATAGACCAGTTCATTGCTATTGCTTTAATGCGGGTTTTTTGCGCATGCGCGCCGGACTGGAAGGCAAAAGGTGAACACAATGGTGGACGCAAACAGAGAATCTGACGAGTTCTCCACATATTTTTCTTCTTTAGATAACGAATCACAAGATGGTTTTAAGGGTAAGTTGATGGTTGATGGTATCAGAGCAACTGGGAGCACAACAAGTCGTAGACATTGTTTAGATTCCAGAAATAAACTAAAATTACGCTCTAAATCACCCGTTTTGTCACAGTAGTAGACGAGAACTGTTTCTGCCTACCAGCGTGACCCGGATGTAGCGCTGATGTAGCTCATGACGTCACGCGTGATCTGGTCTCATTCTAAAAGGAGATCCTGCCCAGCAGTGATGCCTTCAGGGGTTCCTGCAGATCTCAGATCATGTCCTGGTCTGCTGGATGTTAACTCTTATCGTCCTTCCTCAGCTCAACGCTCACCTCTGAGTGTTTGTTGGACTAACCAGCAGCACCGACTCATGGCCCCAGACGGGTGGATTATGGGTAACGTGGGCCTTGTTGGTGTGAAGTGGAACCATTAGGCTGACAGTGAAGGCGGGGTGGTGCACTTTCTGCTGCCGCCGCCTTTAAGGAGGGGGGGGGGGACCGTCTGGTCAGCAGTGACAGGATGACCTCCTGTCTCCCAGTGAACTCTGCTCAGTCCCTGCCGTGCTGCTAACAGGCTAACTTCTCACACGCCTGACCTCCTCAGACTCAGCCAACCTCACTGCACCAACCAGATGAAGCTTTGAAAAGCAAGAACATTTTATTTACCTTAACAGAGTTAAAAAAGAGGATGAAACGTTCTCTGAACAGCTTTTCTGCAACAGCATCACAGTTTTTTCCCACAACAGGGCCAGTCTGAAGGTCCGTATCAGGACAGGCCTGTGGAAGAACCAGAAGTTATCAGCCAGTATGGTTCCATGTTTGAAGTCTTTTAGAAAGGATGAAGCTACTTTTCCATCTCAGAACTCCTTCCCTGATGCAGCAGCAACTTTCCCTCATGTCTTCCTGTCCTGCTGTCTTTCTGCAGAGAGGATCCCTGGGCTGCAAAAAGTTCTGCAGAGGCTGAACGTACTTCAGACCCGGCTGCAGGTTCTGACTGGCTCCAGAACATCTTTCCACATCTTATTGCAATAGGATAACACATTTAAATAAAAGTTTTCTCTCCACAGCAGCAGCAGCAGTATCTTGCTGCTGGGACCTCAGGTTCTCCTGTAAAGGATACATTTGGTTCTGTGTTCTCTCTCTCTCCTAGACGTGGCTGCCACTTACTGCCACTGACTGGATGTGCTCTTTTTCATTATCCAGACCTCAGAGTTTACCTGCTTAACGGGGATTCTCTCCCAAGATGAAGCCACTTCAGGAGCTTCCATTGAAACCAACATTGTATTTTTTTTCTACCATAGAAAGTACTCCTGGGTCAATGTGAGCTTCTGTGCTTTCTGTGTCTCTGCTCTGTCTTCTCTACCATAGAAAGTACTCCTGGGTCAATGTGAGCTTCTGAGCTTTCTGTGTCTCTGCTCTGTCTTCTCTAACATAGAAAGTACTCCTGGGTCAATGTGAGCTTCTGTGCTTTCTGTGTCTCTGCTCTGTCTTCTCTAACATAGAAAGTACTCCTGGGTCAATGTGAGCTTCTGTGCTTTCTGTGTCTCTGCTCTGTCTTCTCTACCATAGAAAGTACTCCTGGGTCAATGTGAGCTTCTGTGCTTTCTGTGTCTCTGCTCTGTCTTCTCTAAGCCCCAGTGGGTGGAGGCAGATGAGCGTTCACACTGAGCCTGGTTCTGGTTCTGCTGGAGGTTCTCCTCCCTGTTAAAGGGGAGTTTTCCTCTCCACTGTCGCTTCATGCATGCTCAGTATGAGGGATTGCTGCAAAGCCATCAACAATGCAGACGACTGTCCACTGTGGCTCTACGCTCTTTCAGGAGGAGTGAATGCTGCTTGGAGAGACTTGATGCAACCTGCTGGGTTTCCTTAGAGAGGAAACTTTCTCACCAACCTGGAGGATCTGATGGAAGCTGACTTTGTAAAGTGCCTCAAGATGACATATTTCATGATTTGGTGCTATATAAATAAAATTGAACTGAATTGAATCGCTCAGTCCTCTGACCTCCTCACATGGAACCTCGGTTCTTCTGGACCTTCTGGTTCCTCTCTGGTTCCTCTCTGGTTCCTCCTGGTCTGACTCACGCGGCGCTCCTTCAGCTCTACACGCATCCATATTTAATAATGGATCATTTTCTTCTTCTTTGTGAGACTCCGGGCTTGTTTTGGCAACAGGAGTCTCACACTGACTCTTACACAAGACGCGCGTAGGTGGAGTATGCGCGCACACGCGTGTGCGTGTCTGTGTGCGGGAGAAAGCGCGCGCCCTCATCCCGCAAATTGTCCTCCTCGGACTGTGAGCGCAGACTCCGCGGCTCCTGACCACGCAGCGCGCGCACAGGTGAGGGGGAGTGGGAGGGGGAGTGGGGGAGTGGGGGGGAGGAGCCTGACTCACTCACGCACGCAGACACGCGCACGGCGCGGCGGTGAGCGGAGCGCAGTTATTTGGAGCTGTCGTTGCGGAGCACTTCAATCCCCGCGTTTCTGTGGTGCGTGGAAACTAACCTGCGTGGAATCCCCCTGCGCTCCGTGCTCTTCCTCTCCTGCTCTTCATCGGTACGTGTTGTGGATCATGGCATCAGTGCGGGACGTGGGCTGGGTGGGTTTTTCACGCCGCCACAGAAGGAATATGTGCGGCTGCTGCAGGAGTTAAAGGAGTGGAGCCGCTGTGATTCTGGGCTGGATCCTGGAATAAAACTGGAATAATTCTGGAATGATCCTGGGATGATTCTGGAATGATCCTGGGATGATCCTGGAAGGAGCCTGGAATGACGGTGGAGATGCCGGAGCAACAAGCGTGCCGCGGCTCTGCGCACACTTTGCGGCGCTGAGGCGCTGTTGAAGGCGGACTGTTGCGCCTGTCTGCGGGTTTCAGCGCTCAGTTTGCTCTGACCAGCAGGGATGAACTTGGCTCCGGGAATACTCTCACTCTCCTGAGAAGTGCTTCATTCCTGCGGTGGTCGTGCGTTTTCCCGGTCGGAGAGCTTTGATCGCTGAGCAGGGACGGAGGGAGCGGATCCGGCGCCATGGGCCGCCGGGCGAGTTGCCCCCCCGAGCTGAAAGCAGCGCTCATGCTGCGGATGCTGTGGGTGTTTCCGGCTCTCCTGGATGTGGCCGGGTCCCAGGAGATTTACGCCCCCCACTCTATCCGGGTGGAGGGCGACGTGACGCTGGGGGGGCTGTTCCCGGTGCACGCCCGGGGCGTCCCGGGGACGCCGTGCGGGGACATCAAGAAGGAGAATGGCATCCACCGGCTGGAGGCCATGATGTACGCGCTGGACCAGATCAACGGAGACGAGGAGCTCCTCCCCAACGTCACGCTGGGCGCTCGCATCCTGGACACGTGCTCCCGGGACACCTACGCCCTGGAGCAGTCTCTGACCTTCGTGCAGGCGCTGATCCAGAAGGACACGTCCGATGTCCGCTGCACCAACGGTGAGCCGCCCGTTTTTGTGAAGCCAGAAAAAGTTGTGGGAGTGATCGGAGCGTCTGCCAGCTCCGTGTCCATCATGGTGGCCAACATCCTGCGCCTCTTCCAGGTACGGTTCTTCTGCCTTCGTCACGACCCGCTCTGAGTGTGTGTGCTGTGGTCCTGCTGTGGTTCTGATGTGGTTCTGATGTGGTTCTGATTTGGTTCTCCTGTGGTTTTGATGTGTTTGGGTGAACTTGGGTTCCAACCTGTTGAACGATGTGACCTGATGTTCCTCAGAGAACGTCTGATGTACCTGAGCTTCTAGCTTCTGACTTTTCCCACATCATGCATCCCAGCTGCTCTTGATTTGAGTCTGAACTGTTTGATTGGGACTAGAAAGAAATATTCATCTTTCAGTGGTAATGAAATATCTTTATGTAGTAAAGATAATCCAGTTAATGTAGAATAAAAATCCTCCCTGGCTGTCTGCGGCTGAACTAATGAAGGAAACAACAACCTGTGACTCTGGCTGTGACGCTCAGCGCCACAGTTAGGACTAAAAGCTCTCCTTCACGTCTGTCGTCAGCAGCACAAACAAGCAAAATGTGCACAAACATCCCCCAGAGGTGTATCGCTCTCAATGAGCAGAAAGGCCGTTTCCTCTGATCCGAGCATTTCTCTGCAGGTAGAGCTGGAATTCATGTAAACCTGCTCAGACGGAGCAGAAACATTCCTCCTGTAGCCATCTCAGCAGCCCGGCCTGAAACGCACCAGGACAGGATCATAGAGAGCTTTCACCTTTCATCAGACCTGCCACGCCATGCGGCCCTGGCTGCGGGTTAAATTCCCTCTGACTGCATGGATAACTCATTTGTTCTGGAGAGTCGGGGCTACAGGAGACAGCCAGACCCTGAGGGGTGTGTGGAGGTCTGCTGGTGTCTCTGGACCCAGAACGTTGCCGGTTCTGCTTCACAGCGTGATGAAAAACTTTGTGACGGCAGGAGTTCATTTAAACAGCGAGGAGATGAAGGACCGTCTGAGGATTGGAGTTTTTGGGACTGTGTGAATGAATCAGCTGCAGATGGAGGTGCAGACGGCAGTTAATGAGTGGGAGGAGAGTTTTTCATTCAGCTTCCAACAATATTCATCTCACCAGGCTTTTCTCTTGCAGCAGATCTAGTCCTACTCCACAGCTGTGCTGTAGGAGCAGCGCTGAGAGCTGGAGCTGCCATAGAAACAGAAAGCCTGTCTTTAAACTTTAACTAACCCTACAAACAGCACCAGGCCCTTTTCTCCTATCTGATCCTTCATTCAAATGAAACCGTGTTCCAGCTTCACTCATTCATGGTTCCTCCTACAGCGAGAACGTTCCTCTGCAGCAGTTTGGCTGCTTCATCCCCAAAAACCTTCATTCTTTATTTCAGTTGGTCCCATTTTCTCTGTTGTTTCCCTGCGTTTACAAAGCGGGACAAAATTAATAAATCGTCTTTGTGTTATGTTTAAGATGGTGTCAGTTTTATGATGAAGTTGTGTAACTACATGTAGAAAAGAAGGTAATCATTTAAAGCGAGTGAAGATAGTAGAACCTCCGTGGTGACATGCTAGTCCAAGCCTTTAACGTTCTCTGAGGACTCCAGCAAACGATGTATCACTCTAACAAATATGGAAAAACACATTCCAGCTGATCTTGACTCTGACCACAGTATTCCTCCTGGGGGTCTGCAGTTGTAACCCCCGCCCAGCAGAGGGCAGTAGTGTGCGCTGGTCAGCAGCTGATTAAACGAGAAGAAATGTGGACTCAGGTGTTCTGCTTATAGCTGCTAGCTCTTAGCTCCTTGACCCGTCAGGGGGTTAACAGTCAGACCCGTTCTATAGCCTTTGCACATACACCAACAAAATAACTACAAGGAAGGTCACTTTTAGTTTTTCTTACTTTTTTTTCTTTATCTTATTGTGGGTTGGGTGTTCTTTTAGTATTTTGTTGTCTTTGTGTGAATATTGTGTGATTTAAAGGGAACACTAATAAAAATGGTTAAATTGCCTCTCTATGGACGCTCTGACTGCAATAAATACGTCACACAGCCATAATTTAAATTCATTTGAAGATTTGACTTTCTCTCTAATTAATTGTGCTCTCCAGCAGCGTTGATCACAGAATGGATCCGTTTGAGTCTTTTCTCACCTGCAGTTATGTTTTTGTGAGAAATAAAGGATGTGGCCACCGTAGCAACAAGGTCCTCTCTGTCTGTGACGGGTCACCAGAGGGCCAGCTGACAGCAGCAACAGCCAACAGCTACACAGCTTTAATAAACAATTTTCTACTAATATAGATTTTTTTTCACATAAAATAATGGTAGTTATCAAGAGGATTATAGTATGTTGTAGATTTCTGGGGAACACCTTGTTGACTGGAACGGCTTCTGTCTGTGACTGAATGATGGAGTCGTGGTGATGGAGTCATGATGACGGAGTCATGGTGACGGAGTCATGATGATGGAGTCAAGGTGACGGAGGCATGGTGACGGAGTCATGATGCAGAGTCATGATGATGGAGTCATGGTGACGGAGTCATGATGCAGAGTCATGATGACGGAGTCGTGGTGAAGGAGTCATGATGACAGAGTCATGGTGACGGAGGCATGGTGACGGAGTCATGATGCAGAGTCATGATGATGGAGTCATGGTGACGGAGTCATGATGCAGAGTCATGATGACGGAGTCGTGGTGAAGGAGTCATGATGACGGAGTCATGGTGACGGAGTCATGATGATGGAGTCAAGGTGACGGAGTCATGGTGACGGAGTCATGATGCAGAGTCATGATGATGGAGTCAAGGTGACGGAGTCATGATGCAGAGTCATGATGATGGAGTCAAGGTGACGGAGGCATGGTGACGGAGTCATGATGCAGAGTCATGATGATGGAGTCATGGTGACGGAGTCATGGTGAAGGAGTCATGATGATGGAGTCAAGGTGACGGAGTCATGGTGACGGAGTCATGATGCAGAGTCATGATGATGGAGTCAAGGTGACGGAGGCATGGTGACGGAGTCATGATGCAGAGTCATGATGATGGAGTCATGGTGACGGAGTCATGGTGAAGGAGTCATGATGCAGAGTCATGATGATGGAGTCATGGTGACGGAGGCATGGTGACGGAGTCGTGATGACGGAGTCATGATGACGGAGTCATGATGATGGAGTCATGATGCAGAGTCATGATGACGGAGTCGTGGTGACGGAGTCATGATGACGGAGTCATGATGCAGAGTCATGATGATGGAGTCATGGTGACGGAGTCATGGTGAAGGAGTCATGATGATGGAGTCGTGATGATGGAGTCATGGTGACGGAGTCATGATGCAGAGTCATGATGATGGAGTCATGGTGACGGAGGCATGGTGACGGAGTCGTGATGACGGAGTCATGATGACGGAGTCACGATGATGGAGTCATGATGCAGAGTCATGATGACGGAGTCGTGGTGACGGAGTCATGATGACGGAGTCATGATGATGGAGTCATGATGACGGAGTCGCGGTGACGGAGTCATGGTGACAGAGTCATGATGACGGAGTCATGGTGACAGAGTCATGATGACGGAGTCATGATGATGGAGTCATGATGACGGAGTCATGATGATGGAGTCATGATGACGGAGTCGCGGTGACGGAGTCATGGTGACAGAGTCGTGATGATGGAGTCATGGTGACAGAGTCATGATGACGGAGTCATGATGACGGAGTCATGGTGACGGAGGCATGGTGACGGAGTCGTGATGACGGAGTCATGGTGATGGAGTCGTGGTGACGGAGTCATGATGACGGACTCATGGTGAAGGAGTCATGGTGACAGAGGCATGGTGACGGAGTCGCGGTGACGGAGTCGTGATGACGGAGTCGTGATGATGGAGTCATGGTGATGGAGTCATGATGATGGAGTCATGGTGACGGAGTCATGATGACGGAGTTGTGGTGATGGAGTCATGGTGACGGAGTCGTGATGATGGAGTCGTGGTGATGGAGTCATGGTGACGGAGTCGTGATGACGGAGTCGTGGTGATGGAGTCATGATGACGGAGTCATGGTGACGGACTCATGGTGATGGAGTCATGGTGACGGAGTCGTGATGACAGAGTCGTGGTGACGGAGTCATGGTGACGGAGTCGTGATGACGGAGTCATGGTGACGGAGTCGTGATGACAGAGTCGTGGTGACGGAGTCATGGTGACGGAGTCGTGATGATGGAGTCATGGTGACGGAGGCGTGGTGATGGAGTCATGGTAACGGAGTCGTGGTGATAGAGGCATGGTGATGGAGTAATGGTGACGGAGTCATGGTGACGGAGTCATGGTGATGGAGTCATGGTGACGGAGTCGTGGTGATGGAGGCATGGTGATGGAGTCATGGTGACGGAGTCGTGGTGACGGAGGCATGGTGATGGAGTCATGGTGACGGAGTCATGGTGATGGAGTCATGATGACGGAGTCGTGATGACAGAGTCGTGGTGACGGAGTCATGATGACGGAGTCGTGATGATGGAGTCATGGTGACGGAGTCGTGATGAAGGAGTCAAGGTGACGGAGTCATGGTGACGGAGTCGTGATGACAGAGTCGTGGTGACGGAGTCATGATGACGGAGTCGTGATGATGGAGTCATGGTGACGGAGTCGTGATGAAGGAGTCATGGTGATGGAGTCGTGGTGACGGAGTCGTGATGACAGAGTCGTGGTGACGGAGTCATGATGAAGGAGTCAAGGTGACGGAGTCATGGTGACGGAGTCGTGATGACAGAGTCGTGGTGACGGAGTCATGATGACGGAGTCGTGATGATGGAGTCATGGTGACGGAGTCGTGATGAAGGAGTCATGGTGATGGAGTCGTGGTGACGGAGTCGTGATGACAGAGTCGTGATGAAGGAGTCAAGGTGACGGAGTCATGGTGACGGAGTCGTGATGACAGAGTCGTGGTGACGGAGTCATGATGACGGAGTCGTGATGATGGAGTCATGGTGACGGAGTCGTGATGAAGGAGTCATGGTGATGGAGTCGTGGTGATGGAGTCATGGTGACGGAGTCGTGGTGATGGAGTCATGGTGACGGAGTCATGGTGATGGAGTCATGGTGTGTGGAACAGCCTCAGACTGACCATCGCACCAGAACCTACCTGTTTTTAATTCTAGCTGAGTGGCCATCTTGACTTCATTAATTAGCTCATTCCTGTTATTGAATTATTTATGATTTCTGTGTTTCTGCACTTCACTCACAGTCAGGGGCTCTAGTCGGCAGAAAATGGCCTTTTAAACGTGTTCCATGAATAAACTTTGATTAATTGTCATCTTCAGACGGAGCAAAGATAACATCTAAGCTCAGAAAGACTTTCATTAACGCCAGTTTTCCTCTGAGCAGCGAGCCGTTAGAGGAGGAGCTCTGCCTCCAGCTCACAGAGAACCAGAGATGTTTTAGGTCCACAGTAACCGCTGCTGGACCAAGTCTGATCTGATGGTAAACGGGTCGGAGGAGCAGGAGGTTAGCATGGAGGCGCGTGAGGGGGGGAGGTAAAAGTAATTATTCTCCCCAGAGATGTAAAACTCATCTGTACCTCAGCTGCTTTCAGCTCATTAAGCCCCTGATGTGTCTGAATAAGCCGGCTGGCTCAGGAGGAGCACCTCCAGCGCATTAAGGCTGGCGGTTCTGGACCGCTGCGGTTCTGGACCGCTGCGGTTCTGGACCGCTACGGTTCTGGACCGCTGCGGTTCTGGAATGCTGCGGTCCCGTCAGAGGATCAGACTCAGGTCAGAGGTTTCTATGAAGCATCAGCAGCGATCAGCAGAGCCGCTGCTAACTGCTAATCGTCAGGTTCCTCCCTGTTTGGGTCACAGAACGACAGAAAGGTTTGAGGTGGGAGCAGAGCGGGTCCTGGGACCACTTTAAGTTAGGTCAGAGGATGTAACCTGGCTGCCCACTAATGGTCCATCACCAGAGGGTCTGCAGAGCCGCCTCCCACTATTGGTCCATCAACAGAACCGCCTGGCGCTGCGTGGATCACTGGGTTCTCCCAGGAGGAGTTCTGGTCCCAGACGTTCTTCAGCGGATCACAGGGTTTCATTCTCATTCTGAAAGCGCTCGGTCATTTCAGGAGAACTGGTGACCGCCTGCTGCACGGCAAAAGGTCTGAGCGCAGCTGGGACTGAGGAGAGGAAGAGGAGAGGAAGAGGAGAGGAAGAAGAGAGGAAGAGGAGAGGAAGAGGAGAGGAAGTGACATCAGGTGGAGGAAGAACAAACAGCAGAAACCCAAAATGTGGAAGCAACGTTTGACTTGAGGGGATATTTGCTCGTTGTGATGGTAATAATTATCCTCTGGTGACCTGCGGGTAATAATAATAATAATTAATATTATAATTATTAAAATAGATTCAGCCGTGCGGGTTTAAGCAGCTTAATTAGCAGTTATTCACTGATAAGGTCTTTGACCGTCTTTGTTCTGCTGCTCCTGTCTTTACACTTTGGAGCAGCTACACTTCATGCCACGTTCTCTCTGGGTTTAGGAGCAACGTTTGCTTTAATCTGCAGATATTATTTCTGCTTTTACAGAGTTGAGTGTTCAGACCAGCCTACAGAACCAAAACAGTAGAATTTATCATAAATAACTCAATTCAGGTCTTTATTTAAGCCCCGACCAGAAGAATCCGATCATTTGAACCTTTATGTTTAATAGTTCTGATGTTTGTTTTAACGAGTTCCTTCATTATTTACTGCGTCTTTAATATCTGAGCGTCTCTTTATGGATCGCCTCACATGTGATGTCATGTCCCAGCCGGCTTTTTATTGGCCGTCGGGTCGGTTCTTGCTATGCGACTGGGTCCAGGTCCCAGACTTATAAAACTCAATAGAGTGATAAATAAATGGAGTGCTGTGTCCAGTTTATTGTTTGTATTTTCTCTTAATTGCACGGCGGTCATGATGATGTAATTAATGGAGAGAGGAGGAGGCCTGGATGATGCTGCTGCTGTTTGCATGATGTCTGCTGCAGTGAGCTGCCGTTAGAACAGCGCCTAATGAGCCTTCACCTCTGTCCCACCCATTAACTCCCATTACCAGCAGCAGCAGCCGCCCTGCTGATGGCAACAAAACATATTTATCTTCTGAAAGCATATGAACCACCTACTGCTCCAATTATGGGACACGTTGGGTACGGGGGGCGATTAGTGACACTCTATTAGAAGCAGAAAGCAGCCAAATTGTGTTGTTTTGATCAAACGCTTCAGATTCGCTTTGTTCCCAGATTAACAGCTGACAGAGGCAGCGGGCGCTCCTCACCTGCTCACCTGGACCGGGCCGCGCAGGTGTGACAGGTGTGACAGCCGCGCCCAGACCGCCCAGAAAAGACCTTATTCTTAAGCTGGTTCCAGCTGTTCTGTGATTTTAACTGAACAGAACCAGAGAACATCAGAAAATCTAAATTCATTAGCACCAGAATGCTGACGTCTGTATATCATAGTTTAATAAACGAGGCAGGAAGTGTTGAAGTAAAGAAAGCCGACCAGAGTTTCTACACGCAGGAAATGTTTTATCTGATGGAAGAAACTAGATTAATTATGTAAAATTCATTAATTAACAACAGCTTTTCATTTAATAATGTCTTCTTATTTTACCCTTATTAAAGACCCGTACATGTAAACATGCTCCGTAGAAATGTGCTCAGAAGTTGGAAAAGAATCAGCTGGAATGCTTGAATGATGAATCCTGTCAACGTTTGCCGTAAACCTTCAACCCCGCAGAGCTGCAGGTATCCATCGCAGCGTTAGCAGCAGAAATAATAATAATAATAATAATCACATTTCCCCAGCAGCCAATCAGAGCAAAGCGGTCAGAGGACACGTTTAAATGCAGCTAAGCTCAGCTGGGATCATAGCAGGAGGTCCGGAGCTCAGGCTGCAGCTGGGGAATGTCCTGCAGAACCTCTGGTTCCTCTGGTGGACCCGTCTGGGCCCAGTGAGGAAAAGCATGAAGGTCTCCTGATAAAAGAGGCAACAAGTTGCTGTTGAAGCTGCGGTTGGTTTGAGGCCGCTGCCAGGTCCCTGAATGGCTGCAGCTGATTGGCTGCTGAGGAGCGAGCCGTCAGCCTGGATGAACCTGTGTGAGCCGTGATGCACGGCCTCGCTGTGAGGCTGAAGATCAAACGCAGCTCCACCTCAGCTCCTCCAGCTGATTGTGGGAGCGGATAAACGACGAGCGTCGGCGCCTCGTCTGATGAATAAACTTAAAGCCGTTAAATGAATCAGAGAGACACTGAACACTGATGATAGCAGCAGATTCACAGCAGTGTTTATTAATGTCTCCAGATAACGCTCAGTACAAACAGGTCACTGCTGTGTTTACACTCTTCTTCTGTGCTGGAGGACCCAGTGATGCTTGTTACCATGGATACGGCTCGGCGCGGCATGAAGAGCCTGTTAATTACAGGTCAGCGTAGCCGCTTGACAGACAGAAAACGATATTAACTGATGATCTGACGCTGCGGGAGGAGCTGAAGCTTCGCTGCTGGACTCAGAACCAGCGCCAAGTTCTCCTTCCTGTCGGATCCGTCTGACTGGATCAGAACCAAAGCTGGGCTCCTGCAGGGAAGTCTGACCTCAGGACACTTTACCGCTGACCGAGTGTCAGGACCAGGCCGCCTCAGACCGCCGCTCTGCGAGGTGATGGAGGCGGTGAGGCAGATTGATGGAGGCGTCTCAGAGACGCTCCATAGCGACGCTCCATAGCGACGCAGCTCTCTGCTGCTTGCTGACTGTTTCTGACCGTCAGGCTGGGCGTCCAGGCTAACCTCATCCTGATCAGACCTTTGCTGCTTCATTAAACCTCTCACCATCAAACAGGACGTCTTATCTTCCAATGCAGGTTCTCCTTCCTCTGACCTCCTGTAACAAGTGGAATAAAATGGACACCCTGACCCTGGCACCGACAGACATCCCATAATGTCAGGAAGGAGACGTGTTTGGTCTGTTGTGGGAACCTCCTGCTGACGTACGGCTCACAGACGCTGGTGCAGCAGACCCAGAGCAGGGGAGAGTATCAGGAGCGCCGTAAGGAGCCTTAGGGTCACATTTGGCTTCTGCTCTTAAAGGATTGCATAAAACCATAAAAACTAGAATCCGTCTGCTCATCTTCAAACAAAGGATATTCTCCAAGCAGTCGCCCCGATAGCGTTAGCTTGGCCTTCTTGGGCCTGAACAGAACTTTGCACCAATCAGCAACGTTCTGCTGCCGGCAGAACCTTGCAGCTTTCAGAAAGCAAGATGGCGCCAGCTGAGCGTCCTGCGACGCCTCCTCTAAGGTGACAGCGCCGCCGGGTCCAAGACCGACCCGATCTGCGGGGTGAGGGTCACTTCACCTCCTTCGTTCCTCCGCTGAACGGCGCCGACTCGCTCGGCTCCGTCACAGACGTGTAGACGCCTGATTGAGCGTCAGTGTCGCCGCCATCTTGGAACTGGCGTAGTGGAGCGGTTCAGAGCAGATGTCTGATTCATGAGCTGCGTGGATCGGTACCGACCGCTTCCAGAACGAGCCAGACGTACTGCATCACCTTCCATCCATCCATCCATGGATGTGTTTCCCTGCATCACCAGGGAAACACCGTCAACTCCTGGTGGTATTTTAACATAATTTATCTGTCTGTGGCTCCGTTGCTGCTCATGGCGTCACACTTCCGGTCACCTGGTCAGGTTGTGCTAAATAAACTCTGAAGCGCTCATTTACTGACAGAAAGCATGAAACAGAAATGAAATCTGATAAACCAACAGGGCAACAATTTAATCAGAGAACAACATCTTTCAGAACATCTAGAACTGTTCTAGATGGGCTCGTTAGGGTCAAGGTTCTGGTATCATCAGTGCGTGATGATGGACCTCACAGTTTGCCATTAATGATGATATAAAGAGAGCTCCAGCTAAATGAACCAGAGGATTCTGACTAAACTGTGAGCCTCAGGAAGGTCCTGAGTGGGTACTAGTTGTTCTGGTCAGGTTCATGGGTAACAACTGAGGAGAACCCTGCAGAACCTGGGTTCCTCTGTGGAGCCTGACTCCTGGTGCTGTGTAGAGGTTCTGCAGGCCTCGCTGGCAGCAGCAGCACAGCGGCTGGCCTGCCAATCAGCAGCGAGCGTTCCCCTGTCAGCACGGCTCACGTTGCCGGGCTGATCGCTGCGTCTCTCTCGCCTACGGTGCAGAAATGCTCCACTTTGACTTCTTCACTGAACGAGGACTTCTCTGGTAAACCTCCGTGAACTGGAGCGGATCCATGCAGACGGCCCGGCACCGTGGCTCACCTCAGCAGACATTGTTCTGCTAGAACCTGCCTGCGGTTCTGTAGAACATTCCTGTGGGACGGGCTGCGTGCTCTAATTAAGGGTTTCATTATTTCTGTGAGTCACTCCTGCTTGTTCTCCCCGCTCTGCATCCTGAGGTGAGGCTCATTATTCTGCTTCCTAAAGTCTTTAAAGCGCCGCTGGTCCCAGATCTGCGTCTGAAGCTCCTCAGCATCGTTCCTCAGAGGGAGAACCGTGCTGAAGCTGGAGCGCCTCCGTCAGGCCCAGCTTGGTAGGTTCTGGATGGACTGGGCCCTCATGAGGACGGCGGTGATGTTCTCTGATAAAAACCTCTGCCCAGACCTGGTTCTGCTGAACCGTCTGGGCAGAGATCCAGATGAATCCCAAGAACAACGAGCCAGCGGGCCGCTTTGGGTCGTCCGTTATCAGAACTCTGGACTCCACCGTCCCAAACTGACCCAGTCCGTTCCTCTGGTCTGTCACAGAGTTCTGGGTCAACTCGCTCAGCTTCTATAG
This sequence comes from Fundulus heteroclitus, assembly GCF_011125445.2. NCBI lineage: Eukaryota > Metazoa > Chordata > Actinopteri > Cyprinodontiformes > Fundulidae > Fundulus > Fundulus heteroclitus. The sequence continues at coordinate 1,086,821 of NC_046380.1, read as the reverse complement.
TCTGTCTGAGTTCTGGACCTGGACTGCTTTGCCCTCGGTGCCCGGCCCGTACTAGCTCAGTATCAGAGGAGCCCGATGATCCGGTCCAGATGATGGCATGTGCATGGGTTGGTTGCCAAGTCTGCTAATTCTAAGCCACTTTGGGCTTGTTTATCTCTGGATTGTCTTGCATATTTCATTAGTTGTGGTTTGCGGGTTTTTTAGCTTGTTTTTGAAAATGAAGTTGTTTGTTCGGGCTTTGCTTGTTTTCCTGGTTACCGCAGCCAGAGCTATGAAGTGACCTGTGTATTCATAATAATAGATGAGTGCAGAACACAATAAATATATAACTGGTGATTAGAAGCGGTATAGTACAGTCATGTACTACCGTGTGGCAGGTTGCTTGTTTCTCTTGCTAGATCTGGCAACACCAGAATTCAGGCGAGAAGAAATCTATTTTACAGAAGGAAGCCGTAACTTTAATAATCTTATTGAAATGTTAAGTGGGACTTATCACTTCTTTATGTGTTTAAAACTCTTTAATTCGATATCTTTTCATATAAACGCAGGTGTTTTCTTTAAATGTTGAGTTTTCTGCATAAAGTTCAGCCATCAGCAGCCATGTTCTTTTATTCTCTGGGGGATAGTCACATGACCTGATCGCACGCAAACGTAAATGATTCCACTGAGACTGATATAGTTTATTCATTTTTACAATCTTTAACATGTGATGCAGCGCCCCCTGCAGCGTGGAAGCTGCAGTCAGCAGATAAAGGCGGCTCTGAATCGTCTTCACAGAGATCTTTAGAGCTCAGTAACAGTGGTGGATAAATGAGTCCGTCGGGTTAGTTGATGATCATTGGAAGCCCATGCAGCGCTGTGGTCCTCCAAAAGTCTCCACCAGGAAACTGGGAACACAAACCAGTGCATCCTTTGCCTCACCTGAATCCGTCTGTCCCGGTTCTGTTCTGCAGGCAGACATGTGGAGAATGACCGGTTCAGCACATGAAACACAGTTTATACATAAAAGCCAAACAAGACAAACTGACATGGAGATAATGGGGCCATGACCCATAAAGTGATGCAGTAATTCACCTCTGAGGCTCCACGGCTGCAGCCGTCAGACTTCTTCCTTCCAGCAAACGTTTTGTTGAATTACAGCAGAAATGTCTGCATGAAGACATCTGAAGACGTCTGAAGAAATCTTCAGACATCTGAAGATGTCTGAAGATGTCTGTAGATGTCCAGGTGGACTTAAAGGGTGTTTGAGGTCATTCAGCCTGACTTTCAACATCTTTGTTGAGGCTGGACTGGATGGAGAAGCTAAAATTGGCTATAAAACTGACATCCACTGTTTCTTTAAAGTCGTCTTTAACCTTCTTCCTCGGCCTCCAGCAGCTTTGGAGCATCGGTTCTGAAGGTCAGAATGACTTCGTCTTTGTTTCCTCCATCCATGGTGGTGCCTCCTTCCCTTCTTTGTCAGCCAGAATCTGGGCTGATTATTCAACACGAAGCTTCCTTTCCTAGTGAACATTTCCGCCTCATCAGACTCCAAGTCACTCCGGGCCGACCAATCAGAACGCTGACAGCGAACAGACCTGAGACGGAGCAGCAGACCTCCAGCTGCTGGAAGCCTCTGAGTGTCTCTGGAGCTGAGCACGTTTAAACTTTAACATGTTATTCATCAGCTGTTGAAATATCAGTGAGGAAAAATGTGATGATTAGCAGCGTTCGTTTCCTCTGACCGTGGATGAGGCCGAAGTGTGGATGATGTTTCATGTTCTGCTGTCTTCACCTTCAGTTCCTGCAGAACATCCTGCAGAACATCCTGCAGAACATCCTGCTGCTTCCTGCTGTCTCAAAGCAGCAGAACTCTGTCTGTGACGCTGCCTCCATCCAAACAGGCAGTCGGTGACTGCAGTTCAGGTGTAAACCAGAGGCGGGGCTTCTGAGTGATGTCACAGGTGGAGGTGTTCACGTCAGAGATAAACGTTCCTGAAGCTCCCATTGTTGACCCAAACCGCTTTTAGGTGAAACAACGGCAGCGTCTTGGAGCCTGGTGGACTGGGTGGCAGGTTGTAGCAGGGTGGTGATGATGATGATGATGATGATGGTAATGAAGATGATAAAGATGATGATGACAACGACAACGGTGATGATGATGATGATGACGAAGACGACGGTGATGATGATTATGACGATGATGATGGTGATAACGATGATGATGAGGATGACGATGATGATGATGATGGTAATGAAGATGATAAAGATGATGATGACGACGACGACGGTGATGATGATTATGACGGTGATGATGATGAAGATGATGGTGATGATGATGATGATAATGATGAGGATGGTGATGAAGATGATAAAGATGATGATGACGACGACAACGGTGATGATGATGATGATGGTGATGATGATTATGATGAAGATGATGATGATGATGGTAATGAAGATGATAATGATGATGGTGATGATGATAAAGATGATGATGAGGAAGACGACGGTGACGATGATGACAACGGTGATGATGACGGTGATGATGATGACGACGGTGATGATGACGGTGATGATGATGACGACGGTGATGATGATGATGGTGATGATGATGATGATGATGATGGTGGATGACTGTGATCACCACCGCTTCAGAACCCTTTAGAACCGTGTGACCATGAAGAAGACAGAGAGTGAAACTCTAACAAACCAAATATGAATCAACTGCTTCTTGCAGCTGAGCACTGAGACTTCACGGTGTGTTCAAGGTCCACCTCGTGGTGCGTTCAAGGACGTGTCTTCACTTAATCTCTACCTAAGCCTGAATCTGGACTCTAATGGTGATGAGTGTTAGTTAAGGAGGCAGCAGACATGTTTGCCTCCTTCGGGTTGGAACCAGCAGGAGGAGAGAGACGCTGTGATGTGGCCGTTAAAACATCTCTATTGATTTAAGGCTGACTTCCTCTGAGCATCATCAGGGAGTGGAACCACACACAGGCTCGTTACGAGTCCTGCTCCAGGCGTCCAGAGACCGCTGCTGGTCCACAGCTCATTACTACCAGGGAAATAAATCAAACGCTCCAGCACGCTCATAAATCCATAAGAAACAAGCAAACAGGCTCCTAACGCTCTGTCACATGGACTTCCTGCCAAATCAACATCTGCTAACACAAGGCCGGCTGCCTTGCTCAGAGGCACTGATGACGTGGATCAGGTAGGGAATCTGCCACGTTCTCCAGGTGTTTGGGTTTCCTTTGAGCGTTTGTCTGACTGAAGGTTCGTCTCTCCTGCCTGTTTTTCCAGGCGATGAGACAAGCAGGCAAATAAATATCTGAAAGCTTTTAACCCATAAATGGATCAACAGAACGTTGATGAGGAAGAGCTGCAGGTTCTATTCACAGTGACCTGCAGGATGCTGCTGGATCTACCTGCTGTCCTCCAGCAAGCTGCACTAATATCCTCTGCAGGAAAACCCAACAGACTCTAAACAATAATTTAACTATACTCAAACATTTAAGGAGTTAAAATTAAATTAATGTAAAATTAAAATGTAAAAAGAAGGATTTTTAACTGATGTTCTACTGAACCAAACATCTGATTTAATTACATTTATTTCTGCAGCACATTTCTGCAGGGGGGGGGGGGTTCTTCTGGGATGGTTTACAGTAATGAAGGGTGTTATGTAAGATGGAGCCGGGCCATTATGGCCGGCGTGAGGAGCAGTGGAGTTCTGACCTGATGAAGAGGAGCAGAGGAAATGGGATTCCTCAGAGGTGAGCCTGTCAGCTGCTGCTGCTGCTGCTGCTGCTGCTGCTGCTGCTGCGTGTTGGATTAACTGTAACTGTATTCATAATGAGCTGTTTGGGCTCCCAGCCAGAACAGCAATAATGGAGTCTAACGGCCATGGAAGCATGAATGGACTCCTCTGCACTGTGAGGGCAAACAATGTTCCTCCGCTTAGAAATATTACAGAAATAAAAGAAGGCGGCTGTCGCACTTTGCTTGATGTGTGAGCTGAAAGTCAATTCCTGGTCCAGAATGAGTCCGAGGTTCGTTACAGAGAACCGATAAGAAAGCAGAGCAGGAACGAGTTCAGAGGACGAGGAAATTAAATTAGTGTTAGCTGAATTTAAGAAAAGAAAGTCATGATCCTCCTCCATGATGGATGGAAGGATGGATGGATGGATGGATGGATGGATGGATGGATGGAAGGGCGGGCGGGCGGACAGACGGACGAACAAACGGATGGATGGATGGATGGATGGATGGATGGATGGATGGATGGTGGATGGATGGAGGGATGGATGGATGGATGGATGGATGGATGGATGGATGGATGGATGGATGGATGTGTGGGTGGGTGGATGGATGGATGGATGGATGGATGGATGTGTGGGTGGATGGATGGATGGAGGGATGGATGGATGGAAGGATGGATGGATGGATGGATGGATGGATGGATGGATGATGGATGGATGGAAGGATGGATGGATGGATGGATGGATGGATGGATGGATGGATGATGGATGGTGGATGGATGGATGGATTGATGGATGGATGGATGGATGGATGGTGGATGGATGGAGGGATGGATGGATGGAAGGATGGATGGATGGTGGATGGATGGATGGATGGATGGAGGGATGGATGGATGGAGGGATGGATGGAGGGATGGATGGAGGGATGGATGGATGGATGGATGGTGGATGGATGGAGGGATGGATGGATGGATGGAAGGATGGATGGATGGTGGATGGATGGAGGGATGGATGGATGGATGGATGGATGGATGGTGGATGGATGGAGGGATGGATGGATGGAAGGATGGATGGATGGAAGGATGGATGGATGGATGGTGGATGGATGGATGGATGGAGGGATGGATGGATGGATGGATGGTGGATGGATGGATGGATGGAGGGATGGATGGATGGATGGATGGTGGATGGATGGAGGGATGGATGGAGGGATGAATGGATGGTGGATGGATGGAGGGATGGATGGATGGATGGATGGATGGATGGATGGATGGATGGATGGATGGATGAAGCTACATTTCCTCCATTTCTCAGGACATCTAAACTTGATGAAGGCCCTCAGGGAGCTCCTGCTGCCATGTCTGGTTCTGGTTCTGGTTCTAATTCTGGTTCTGCTGGAGGTTCTCCTCCCTCTTAAAGGGGAGTTTTCCTCTCCACTGTCGCTTCATGCATGCTGGTATGAGGGATTGCTGCAAACAGAAACTGTTTTACCAGTTCTCCATATTTCTGTAATCAGATTTTTGTAGTTTTTTGCAGAGATGATGTGAATCTGGACGATGGACACTAAATGGATCAGAACCTTCATTAAAAAACATAAAAAATGTCTTAAACTCAGCAGGCAGCACAGAAAACAGGCAGACAGGACGCTCTGACATGATCTAACATGATCATGTCAGATCATGTCATGTTTGTATCGATGATGCAAAGCATGATTTCCTTTACTGACTGGTGAGGATGACTGAGGAGCTGTGATGAAGATGGAGGCGCTCTGATTGGAGCCCGTCAGCAGGCTGTAAATACAGCTTCTGTTTGTGGACCGGGTCCCGTGGGCTCCACTGGCGTCTCGTGAGGAGGGAGGGAGGAAGAGGAGCAGACAGACGAGGATGAAGAAGAGATAAACAGAAGTGAAGCAAGAGGCCGATTAAACAGAACCTGCTGACAGCAGCTGGTCAGGAGCTCCTGATTGGACTGTTAAACATGGAGGACCTTCATCGTTTAAAGCTACTGTAGTCGTTAGCAGCAGACAGAGTCAGCGTGTAACAGGCATTTAGAAAACCAGCAGAACCTGGAACTCCAGGAGGTCCAGAGGTCCTTAACGAGCCTCAACACCAGAGCTGCCAGCTGGAAGCCTGTTGAACTCCTTCATGGAACCCAGCGTGGAGAACCATGTCAGATGTTCCCATCAGATGCTGCAGGAACGTTTCTGAAAACTCAAAGCAACGTGGTGGAAGACAGGAGTCAGTGTTGGGAGCAGTTCAGACAAACCAGCAAAACCAGACTCAGGTCCAGAAGAGCCAGTGGGGCCTAAACAGAAGCTGAAGATGGACCAAGTGATGAACGTGGTGCACTGGCTGAGAAGATGGTGCTGAAACACCTGTAGGTACCTTCTGATGAGGTCCAGCCTCCATCTGCTCCATCACTGGTGCTTCATCAGGAGGAGCTTCTGGGTCTTCTTCAGGCCTTCAGCTCTGAGCCCAGCAGGACGTTTCCTTCCAGCAGCAGAACCTGGAGAGAGACTAATAAACATGAATGAAGCTGAAGAAGACCTGAAGAAAACTTCTAAGAGAAAAACAAACTAGGCTGGAATAAACCAGGAAACTAAAGATTAACCTGAAAACTCCAAATGAGAAGATCCCAATAAACTGCAATGAAAAAGTCCAAAGAGAAGATCTCTAAATCCAGACTCTGCTGTCATTCTCCTCCTCTGATGCTCCTCTTTCATGGGGGGGGTCATTTCCTTACCTCTGGTCCCCCTCATTACCCAGACGATTCTCAGATTTATTCCCTGTTAAAGAAGCCAGGATGTAGTGATCCACAGCATCGTCTCTCTGCCTCTGTGTTAAGCAGTTTTCTTTCCCTGTGAGTATAATGATAGTTTTCAGCACTTTGGTTGGCATTATTGTGGATAATGCTACAGTCACATGTTCTGTTTCTTAGCTATTAATGAACACAGAGCAGGAGACGAACCCGTCTCTGATAGAAAGTAACTTTTTATCAGAGTTTTTACCTGTTATTGATCTACCTTTCAGTGAATTAGAGCTTTTTATCAAATGATTGCTGTATTTATTATCTCTGTGAGGCTGTGGAAGAGTGCATGGAGATAAGTCCTTCATGGGGGGGTGCATGGCAGCATGGAGACCCCTGACCCACATAGGATGGTTCCAGCAGGGAGGAACCATCTGCTGGGGAACCAAGCCTCCATCCTGGTTAGAGCAGAACGTCTGGATGGATCCTCCTTTACTGAGAACAATGTTCCTAAAAGAGATAAAGACCTGAAATGGTTGATTTTTAGGTGGAACAGTTTGAAACTTTAATAACATGTTGGTTGTTTTCCTTTTTTTGATGAACGGATCTGGTTTAGAACCTGCAATCAGGAACGTGTTAGAATCACATTGGGTTGTTGTTCTAAATATTGAAAGAGAGAACATGTTGATTTTCTCCATTGATTATAAGCTGAATTCTTTATTAATTATAAGCTGAATTCTTTATTGATTATAAGCTGAATTCTTCATTAATTATAAGCTGAATTCTTTATTAATTATAAGCTGAATTCTTTATTGATTATAAGCTGAATTCTTTATTAATTATAAGATGAATTCTTTATTGACTATAAGATGAATTCTTCATTGATTATAAGCTGAATTCTTTATTAATTATAAGCTGAATTCTTTATTGATTATAAGATGAATTCTTCATTGATTATAAGCTGAATTCTTTATTGATTATAAGCTGAATTCTTTATTGATTATAAGATGAATTCTTCATTGATTATAAGCTGAATTCTTTATTGATTATAAGCTGAATTCTTTATTGATTATAAGCTGAATTCTTTATTGATTATAAGATGAATTCTTCATTGATTATAAGCTGAATTCTTTATTAATTATAAGCTGAATTCTTTATTGATTATAAGATGAATTCTTCATTGATTATAAGCTGAATTCTTTATTGATTATAAGCTGAATTCTTTATTGATTATAAGATGAATTCTTCATTGATTATAAGCTGAATTCTTTATTGATTATAAGCTGAATTCTTTATTGATTATAAGATGAATTCTTTATTGATTATAAGATGAATTCTTCATTGATTATAAGCTGAATTCTTTATTAATTATAAGCTGAATTCTTTATTGATTATAAGCTGAATTCTTTATTGATTATAAGATGAATTCTTCATTGATTATAAGCTGAATTCTTGATTGATTATAAGCTGAATTCTTTATTGATTATAAGATGAATTCTTTATTGATTATAAGATGAATTCTTCATTGATTATAAGCTGAATTCTTTATTAATTATAAGCTGAATTCTTTATTGATTATAAGATGAATTCTTCATTGATTATAAGCTGAATTCTTTATTGATTATAAGCTGAATTCTTTATTGATTATAAGATGAATTCTTCATTGATTATAAGCTGAATTCTTTATTGATTATAAGATGAATTCTTCATTGATTACAAGCTGAATTCTTTATTGATTATAAGCTGAATTCTTTATTGATTATAAGATGAATTCTTTATTGATTATAAGATGAATTCTTCATTGATTATAAGCTGAATTCTTTATTAATTATAAGCTGAATTCTTTATTGATTATAAGATGAATTCTTCATTGATTATAAGCTGAATTCTTTATTGATTATAAGATGAATTCTTCATTGATTATAAGCTGAATTCTTTATTGATTATAAGCTGAATTCTTTATTAATTATAAGCTGAATTCTTTATTGATTATAAGATGAATTCTTTATTGATTATAAGATGAATTCTTCATTGATTATAAGCTGAATTCTTTATTGATTATAAGCTGAATTCTTTATTAATTATAAGCTGAATTCTTTATTGATTATAAGATGAATTCTTCATTGATTATAAGCTGAATTCTTTATTGATTATAAGCTGAATTCTTTATTGATTATAAGATGAATTCTTCATTGATTATAAGCTGAATTCTTTATTGATTATAAGCTGAATTCTTTATTGATTATAAGCTGAATTCTTTATTAATTATAAGCTGAATTCTTTATTGATTATAAGCTGAATTCTTTATTAATTATAAGCTGAATTCTTTATTGATTATAAGATGAATTCTTTATTAATTATAATCTGAATTCTTTATTAATTATAAGCTGAATTCTTTATTGATTATAAGCTGAATTCTTTATTGATTATAAGCTGAATTCTTTATTAATTATAAGTTGAATTCTTTATTATTTATAATCTGAATTCTTCATTAATTATAATCTGAATTCTTTATTAATTATAATCTGAATTCTTTATTGATTATAATCTGAAAACAGCCAGAGCTCTGAGGTATAATGAGGCTAACTGAGGATGCGGCTCTGACTCACAGGTCAGATCACATCTCAGAGTAAAGGTGACGTCTTTCCTCTCAGAGCGTCCAGCTGGAGATGTTCTCTGTGGCCTGTGGAGCTGCAGAAGATGGAACCAGGGTTCCTGCAGGGTTCCCCAGCAGACGCGTAGTAAAGCCTGATGAGTCTGGACCTTTATTAGTTCTGATAAAGCGGCGCTGAAAGCTTCCTGCAGCCTCACTCCCAGGCTGCAGATGCTAAAGTCAGACAATAAAAGACGGAACGTTCCTGCTGCTCTGCAGTCGTTTGGTAAACGCAGAAAAGCAAAAGTCATTTATCTTCCACAGGAAGTTAAAGCTGCAGCACTTTTAAACGAATGTTCCTGTCAGCACTAAAAAGCCGACTCATCAATTATTTCTTTCTGGTAACGTCTGCAGAGAACCCTGCGTTCACCTGCTGCTGTCTGGACCTCGTTAACCTGGGAGAACCTGCTGGGTCCGCTTCCCCGGGTTCCTCAGAGGAGGAGGCCTCTCTCTGTAGAACCTCAGGATTTCATGGACTTCTGGAGGTTCTGCGGCTGATTCATGGTTCTTACTGGGCCCAGCCACCAGGTGGTACCACCAGGCTCCAGACCAGGGCCCAAAGCCTCACAGATGTAGGAGGCCATGCAGGGGTTCTCTGAAGGTTCTAGCATGGTCCTTCATGACGTTGACTGGAGCACCACAGAACCTTGATGCTCTCCTTTTTCAGCCATTGGGTTCTAGATCTGAGGATGTGGAACCTGGGCTAAAGCTGCTGAAGTCCTGCTCTCTCCTAGCATGGTCCACCTGAGCAGCTCTCTGAAGGCCTGAGATGTGAAGAACGTTCTTCCCAACCAGGTGAACTCTGGTTCTACCAGAACGTCTCTGAGCGCTGCTCTTGGTGACGTTCTGCAGCCACAGCTGTCTCCACTGTGACCAGCAGAACCAGAGGACGTCAGCTCTGGACCCTGAGGAACCAGCGCAGATGTTAGATGTTCTCCTGGTTCTGGTGGACCAGGGGAACATCTACAGGCTGGAGAACATTGCTTCTTTAGGACCTTCCATCCAGCAGGAGGTCCTGCAGATAAAGCAGGACCTCCTGATCTCCTCCAGGACCTGTCCTCCTCCTCTATCTCTCTCTCTCTTCTTCTCATCCCTCCATACTTTCCTTCATCCTCTCAGCTCTCCATCCTCCTCCTCCTCTTCCTCCTCCTCCTCTTCCTCCTCCTCCTCTTCCTCGTCTGTATTCAGATCAGCTGCTGCTGAAGCAGCTCAGCAGGATTTCCATTTTCAGCCTGATGTAAAATTTATTGCTCGTCTGCTGCTGAGATCAAATACATGTTGGTGAAGCTGGCCTGGAAACCGCTGGCCTCACACACACACACACACACACACACTCACACACTCACACACACACACAGTAACACACACACACACACACACACACAATAACACACAGTAACACACACACAATAACACACACACACACACACACACATGGTTACACAATTACACAATCACACACACACACACACTCAGTAACACACAATAACACACACACACTCACACACACACACACAATGACACACACACACACACACAGTAACACACTCTCACACACACAGTAACACATAGTAACACACACACACACACACACACACACACACACCCACACACACAATAACACACACACACACACACAGTAACACACTCTCACACACACACACACACAATAACACACACACACAGTAACATATTAACACACACACAAACACACACACACCTACTGTGTTACCAGCGGCTGATCCAGGTCCAGCCTGTGAAGATGTGTTGGTTCTGCCGGGTCAGCAGCAGCTGGGACCTGGTGAAATGGTGAAGTGGTGAAGTGATGAAGTGGTGAAGTGGTGAAGTGGTGAACGGTACCGGGTCGGTCCTGGAACGGGTCAGAACCGCTGACTGAGAGAATCAGTCTGATTACAGAATTCTGCAGATTTACTCTGAGACACTGTGGACACTGGTTCTATGGACTTTATTAGCGGTTCTGGAACCAGCAGTGAGACTTGTCGGACCTGCTGACAGCGCCTGGTTCCCACGCCTCCAGAATCGTCAGAACCGGTTCTGGAGCAGCCTGGGAGTCAGAGCTGGTCAGAAGGCCAGTGGGCTGTAGGTGTGTGTGCTGACTGAACCCGCTAAGGTTCTGTGGGTTCTGCTGTACCACTGAAGCCAGAACCAAAGCTGTTGTATGGAGCGGGCTGATGCTTCAGTCCTTGAACCAGAACCGGGCTGGACTGAGCAGGTCCGAGTGGGTTCTGAAGGGTTCTCCTCCTCTAAACTCTGGCTCTGTGCAGCGACTGTAGAGCAGACTCAGCTAATTATGCAGATGTATTCTGACCCGCAGACCCGGCTCATTAGAACCTCCTGCTATCCTTGTCAAGCCGGGCCCGCTACAAACGAGCCGGGTCCGCTTCGGCCCGGCTGCTTGCATAATGGATGCAGGTGGTGCCACAGCGAGACGCTTGTTCTGCTGCCGCCTTGGTATGCGGCGCTGCAAACACCAGCAGCGCATCAGAACCCATGCTGCAGGTTCTGCTGCAGGTTCTGCTGCAGGTCCTGCTGCCATGCTGCAGGTTCTGCTGCAGGTTCTGCTGCAGGTTCTGCTGCCGCCTTGGTATGCGGCGCTGCAAACACCAGCAGCGCATCAGAGCCCAGGCCGCAGCTGCTGCACTGCTGCAGGTTCTGCTGCTGCAGGTTCTGCTGCAGGTTCTGCTGCCATGCTGCAGGTTCTGCTGCAGGTTCTGCTGCAAGTTCTGCTGCTGCAGGTTCTGCTGCCATGCTGCAGGTTCTGCTGCAGGTTCTGCTGCACCTTGGTATGCGGCGCTGCAAACACCAGCAGCGCATCAGAGCCCAGGCCGCAGGTTCTGCTGCAGGTTCTACTGCCATGCTGCAGGTTCTGCTGCAGGTTCTGCTGCAGGTTCTGCTGCCGCCTTGGTATGCGGCGCTGCAAACACCAGCAGCGCATCAGAGCCCAGGCTGCAGCTGCTGCACTGCTGCAGGTTCTGCTGCCATGCTGCAGGTTCTGCTGCAGGTTCTGCTGCAGGTTCTGCTGCTGCAGGTTCTGCTGCAGGTTCTGCTGCCACCTTGGTATGCGGCGCTGCAAACACCAGCAGCGCATCAGAGCCCAGGCTGCAGGTTCTGCTGCAGGTTCTGCTGCAGGTTCTGCTGCCGCCTTGGTATGCGGCGCTGCAAACACCAGCAGCGCATCAGAGCCCAGGCTGCAGGTTCTGCTGCAGGTTCTGCTGCCATGCTGCAGGTTCTGCTGCAGGTTCTGCTGCACGTTCTGCTGCAGGTTCTGCTGCCATGCTGGAGGTTCTGCTGCAGGTTCTGCTGCCGTGCTGCAGGTTCTGCTGCAGGTTCTGCTGCCATGCTGCAGGTTCTGCTGCAGGTTCTACTGCAGGTTCTGCTGCAGGTAAATATTCAGGTAGACGACATCCTGTGGAATAACGGCCAGGTAAACGTCCTCCTTTGGGCCGCAGGTGTTTGTTACACGTTAAACATTTCTACGTTTATTTATGTCACCTGGATGTTTACCTGTGAGGAACACCTGAGCAGCAAAGCTCTTCCCTCATTCCTGTAAAATACTGTCAACAGTAAAGCTGGTTCTGAGTCATTCGGGTCGAGGCCTGGACTTTGACCTGCTGCTGTGACAGGAAATAGAAACATCACTTCCTGTTTAGCTCCTGCAGCAGAGAAAGGAGCTCCTGTCCTCCTCAGGAGCAGATCTGCTGGAGCCTCCTGCAGCCTCAGCCTCCCTGATCCAGGAGTGTTCTCCTCATCCTCTAGAACCAAGCCTCCCAGGCTGCCTTGAAGCTGGTTCTGGAGGTCCTGTGGGCTCCTTTCAGAGGCTGCAGTGTCCCTCCAGGACCTGAAGACACACCTGTCCTCCTCTGAAGCCTGAAGACGTTACGTCTCCATCAGAAGTCCTAAAGCTGCAGTCAGTCAGAGCTTAGCTTCCAGCATGAAGAGAGGAGACCAGGATTCTGCTCACTTCCTAAATCTACGCTCGTTTAAATCGTTTCCTCGTCTGTGAGGAAGACTTTGCGCTGCGGCTGCATCAGGGAGCAGCTCAGCCGTCCTCTGAAGGCCGCAGAGGGACGCTCCATTGTTCTCTGCAGCAGCTATCTGCTGGAACACGCCCGGCGCCGAGCCGGACGACATTTAGCACGGCTGCAGAGAACCCGGCGCTGCTGAGAGGTTCATGTGGGAGAGAGATAGGAACGGCCAGAGAAGGTCCGCTCCACGCTGGAGGGTGTGAGAGCAGCTGCTAGCAGACCTGTGAAACAGAAAGGTTCTGCTCAGGTTCTACGACGAGGATCCAGAGACAGGTGGCTCAGGTGTAGGTGAACGTCACAGAACATCACAGAACGTCACAGAACGTCACAGAACAGAGACTCTGGTTTCATTTAGTCAGAAAAACAGCAGAAAACCCGGAGAAGCCGTTCAGGTTCTGTGAGAAGTTCCTCCTGTTTTATCGGCTTTTTATCTGCAGAGTAAAGAATGGAACAAAGCAGAAGCCCAACGCTCCTCATTCATCACAGCTCGGCCCAGAAGAACCCAGAGGAACAAATGGAGAACCAGCGCCGCTGGTGAGGAGGACCAGAGCTTCTCTGAGGAAGTTCATCCTGTCTGCTGCGCTGAGGACGGAGCAGGAAGGTGAAGCTCCAGCTTCACTCCGTCTAACCGCTGAGATGAAGCTCCTCTGTGGGACCAGAGGGAGGAGCAGAGTGGTGGACAGAGGTGGAACGTGTCCGTCAGGTCCGCTTAGGAACCCAGAGATGTGACCCCACAAGAAAACCCTGAAGGAATCACCTGGAGCTTCTTTCCAGCAGGGGGCGCTCATCAGACCCAGACTGCCTTACCTCCACCTGAACCAGGTTAACTGCTGCCTGCAGACCTCCTCCATGCCCTGCTGCATGGCTGTGGACAGCGTCCTCCTCTGCTCGGGTTCTGCTGGAGAACCCATAAGTCCGTCTGATGGTTCCACGGCCGTGACGCTGAAAACCTCCAGGATCAACCTGTGTTCAGGGAACCTCCAGGTGGTAACGTAGCTCTCATGGCTGCTCGCCCTGCTGGGTTCTGTGGGGTTCTGTGGGGTTCTGCTGGGTTCTGAGGTCAGGCTTCTGACAGCAGGACCAGAACCAACCGTAGGAACCAGCCAGCTCAGCCGTTTGGTCTGAGACGCTGGTCATGAGCAGGAAGCAGGTTTATCCGTGACCCGGCGGCGGTACTTGTGTTCCCAGCGCAGCGCTCCTAGTCTGGTTCCTAGTCTGGTTCCTAGTCTGGTTCCTAGTCTGGTTCCTAGTCTGGTTCCAGGACGTCCCTCTGGGCTAAAGCTGCAGCTGTGGAGGATGGAGGGAACGTTGAAGTCCTTCAGTGAGACGCAGTTAGAGCTGATGACCACAGGAGCAATGAGGAGGACTCAGCTCCGTTCCTGTCCTCTAGTCTTGCCTCTGTTTCTGTCTGAAGTCTGATCCATGAAGTCTGCTCCTGGAGACCCAGCACAGCTGTGTGTTACTGTGTGTGATTAAGTGTCACCAGGACTTGTTGATGTCCAGGCTTCAGTCTGGATCCAGGTACGCACCTCCACCTGTAGGTTCACCTGCAGGTTCAGCTGCAGGTTCAGCTGCAGGTTCAGCTGCAGGTTCAGCTGCAGGTTCAGCTGCAGGTTCAGCTGCGGTCACGCCGCCTCTCAGGTTGTTTCATTGCAGCTGCTCAGGTGGCGACCTTTCTGTGTCCAGGGGAAGAAGGAGCGACAGCAGCAGGCGTGACAGAGACGTTTATGGGTCTCATCAATCATCTGGTCTGCAGCCAGGCTCCATCCTTTATTTTTCTGTTTATCCCTCTGGACTGCTCCTCAGAAGCATTCTGAACGTTTTATTATCCATAACTCTGTGACCACAGACGGTTCCTCTCAGACGTTCTGCTCCGACGTGAGAACCAGTGTCACTGTGGCAGAAAGCAGGCTGCTGCGTCTGTGACTGGGTCCAGCAGGTTCTGAGGGGCTGAGCGTGACTTCTGACAGCAGGTCCTGCTCTCTTCACCACGAGTGTTTGCTTCAGGGAGACGTGCAGCTCATCGCTCCCATGAGGCCGCGGCGCCGTGATCAAGAGCTCAGAGAGCGAGACGTCAGGTCCTCAGATCTGCAGCAAACGCCCCATGGACCTCCAGGGTGCTGCCGGTACCGACGAGGAGAAAAGCATCTGTTCAGATGGAGAGGAGCAGAAACTACGCCTGAAAAGCTCAGGAGGAGTCAGGAGCACAGCGAGAATCTGCAGCTGCTCCTAATCCAGCAGAAGGTCTTCTCCCAAACAGCCAGGAGACACTTTCTACCCTCAGGTTCCCTCAGCCGCCGACCTTCTCTGGTCCTGACAGGATCAGAGTTCAGTGGTTAGACGGTAGAGAGACCTTCTGCTGGTGGACACCTGCAGACCCTGAGGATGAAGGTGATGCCAGAGGCCAGAAGGACTCAGATGGTCTTTGTTCCATAGCTGCACTCTGACCTGGTACCACATCCCAGCTGTGCTGTTCTCTGATTTCAGGAAGCTAAGATCCTGGAAACAAGATGCCTTCAGGTCCACCTGGCAGACCTGGCACCCCCCCATGGCAGACCCCCATGGCAGACCCCCATGGCAGCCCCCCATGGCAGACACCTTTCAACCACTTCCTGCCATTTATTATCTATACTTAAAGCATTTCTCTTGTAGATAATAACAAGAGTAGAACCAAACGTGTGTCAACCTGGGGGCATGAAGGTGGTTCTGAGGAACATCAGGTTCTGTGGTGGCTTTGATGTTTACTGGGTTTCTGCTGTTCTGCTGCATCAGGGCTGAGTTTAATGGCGCTGTATTAATAAAACTGAACCGATGTAGAATAAAGAAAGTTTGTTGAAAGTTTCCAGGGAACCAGTGAAGCTGGAAATGAGACGTTTTGATGGAGATTGCTGGTTTTAGTCGCTTTGATCAGACCGTGTTCCACTTCTGGTGATTCTGTGATCATCTGGAGAAGTTCTCCATCTCCGGGTCACTGAGGCACAACGTAGAACAGGTTCTGGTTCTGTGGTCTGTCTTCTTTGGGTTCAGGGTTGCTGACAGCGAGAGGCAGAGCAGCACCTAAAGGCCACACAGTCACATGACAGGAAGTGACCTGTCTTCTTCTCTGGTTCTCCTTTAATTATTAGCATTTTTTATTTTTGGTTCTGTCAAATATCTTAAATATATATTCATCATTCTGATATATTTATATGATTTATTTGGAGAAAAACACTGCACAGATAATCACTGATAACAAAACCTTTCAGACTTTTTAAACGTACATGTTAAGTAGCAATGTCACAGTTAGTAGTAGTAACTTTTATTTGTCCCAATATGGGCAATTCTTGTGCAGTAGTAATAATAAACATTCACAGTTATGACCGGTTATAGTTCTGAAATGTTACAAGTTGTGATGAGATGACAAATAAAGCATAAATTGTGGAAGATTTCTCAACGAAACATGAATAAACCTGAGTTTTTCCATGAATTATACTATAGTTGGCTGGTAAACGTCGCTGTAAAGCTCAGGTCTTCTTTAGATGCACCAGAACCTTTAGAGCTGATCCTGGGTTCTGCAGAACCTCTGCTGACCTCAGCTTTTCTTTTCCTGAACCTGCTTCATGCAGATTAGCTGCAGACTGTTTGCAACAGAGATCTGAGCTACGGCCCAATTTACCACCAGTTCATTCAGGAACGTGTTTATTAGGAGGTGAGAATGAAATGAGTCCAGTGACCTTTGACCTGCTGGGAGCTTTAATCCACGCTGGATGCTAGCAGGATGGAAGGAGCAGCTTTAGGAGTTTCTCCACAGCTTTCCTGAACGATGGAGTTCATTTGATGGAGGCATTGACTAATCCCCTAACCTTTCACAGCTCTGCTGTAATTACTGGGACCGGGTCCACTCTGAGCCGGGTCAGAACCGTTTCCAGCTAACAGCGGCTTTCTCCTTCATAACTTTGATGACCTTCCAGAAATCCACAGCAGCTGACTGGAGAACTTCTGCCTGATAACAACACACCGTTTGGGTTTAATTAGAGCCGCTCAGAGGGCTCGGCCCAGAAGAACCCACTTCCTTCAGCGGGTCCAGTTAGCTCAGGAGCTCCATTGAGAGCAGAACTCTCCATACAAGAAGGTCTACAGGCGGATTGGGCAGCGCTAGGAGGACGGAGAAGACGGGCCGGTGCCGCTGGGTCAGGACAGATAAAATGACGTTTAATAGAATAAGTCCTGATTAGTTAAGGCATCACAGGGTCCAGATGATGATGAGTGGGTCAGAACAAAGCAGCAGAACCTTC
The DNA here is from genome assembly GCF_011125445.2 of Fundulus heteroclitus. Lineage (NCBI taxonomy): Eukaryota > Metazoa > Chordata > Actinopteri > Cyprinodontiformes > Fundulidae > Fundulus > Fundulus heteroclitus. Next base: position 1,069,363 of record NC_046380.1, on the reverse strand, counting down.
TCCTCTGTAGGACGCTGAGCAGCTCTGACAGGAACCGTCTGTCTAGAGAGTTGAACTGATTTCTGGCTGTTGAAGAAGGAGATGGTGGACCTTCAGTAACTTTAACCATCTTCTGCTCCAGCCTTCAGGGCCGACGTCTTCCTCTGGCAGACGGAGAAAAGCTGCTGCTGTAAAAATAAAATAATACAGTTCTAACCCAAGGCTAGAGTAACAGTTTTAATCTACATTAACCTTCTCAGTCCTACAGAAGCTTTTCATGTGTGATGGATAATCAATCTAAAGCTGTTTACCTGAGAAAGAGGAATGTTTGCTTTGCAGGAGGCAGGAGGTCTTTCCAGTGAATCTTTCCAGTGAATCTTCTCCTGGTGGTCTCACTGGGAGGAGCTTTAACAAACAGGATAGTTATTCTTCTCCATTCCTCCTTCCAGATCCCTCAGGTCAGCTACGCCTCCACCGCCCCGGAGCTGAGCGACGACCGCCGCTACGACTTCTTCTCGCGGGTGGTTCCTCCAGACAGCTTCCAGGCCCAGGCCATGGTGGACATCGTGAAGGCCGTGGGCTGGAACTACGTCTCCACAGTGGCCTCTGAGGGCAGCTACGGGGAGAAGGGGGTGGACGCCTTCATGCAGCTCTCCAGAGAAGCAGGTGAGCTGCTCTGTGGTCTGCCTGCCCGGATTTCAACCGGCAGCTCTGTGTGGTCCCAGCAGTCTGTTTGCTGGAGCTCCAGATGGATGTTTGAGGGCTGAAACGTGTTGTTTGTGATATTAAAGCTGTGACTACGTCTCCATGAGTGAAATCTGCATTTATTAGATTTACTCAGAGAAAAACAAGCAGCAGATTAATGAAGATTTAACGCCGTCCGTCCGTCCGTCCTGCAGCTGCTGCTGTTAAGGCTGCTGTTGCCACGGCAACACCGCCTCCGGCTTGCGTCGCAGACGTCGGCCGGCTACAGGTTCAAAGTCTGTTCCCTGCAGCGGTTGGTCAGTCGGAGCAGAACCGGCGCCTCGGAGCCGCTGCCTGGCTGCCAGGACTGTGGCAGCGTTGAACCAGCAACCGCTCTGCGCTCCAGGAAGGACCGGAGTCCACCTGGAAGCCGTTGATGCCTGCTAGTTGAGGCGTTTCTGCAGCAGAGGGGATGCAGGCTGACGCAGTCGTTCAGAGAGCTGAAGCATCCTGATATTCTGAAACTGTGGAGATGTTTAAGGAGTTTAAGGAGAAACGATGTGAGACGATGTGTCTGTAGGTGAAATGTTGCTGTTTGAGGCTCTTTTAATGTGTTTATTGAATAATAGTTGAACTCGTTAAGCTGTTTACTTCCCAGGAGGGAATTAGAGATTCTCTTCTCTTTAATAATCATACAGATGAAATATTATGAGTGAAATGGTTAAAGCAATGTTTCACATTATTAGAATGAGCAGAAAGAGCTTTTTGTGTTTCAGTAAATAGAGCAAAACAAAAGCTGCAGAAAGTCAAATCTGAATGGAAGAGAAATGCTGCCATGCAATATGTAATGTAATAATTCTAATCATTGTTTTATTCCATGAATTAGCTCTTTATGATACAAGGATTGTTTTTACAGGTGATGTGGTTATAGATTTAAGGTACGTTCTGCATGTAGGAGCATATTTATTGAAATCTTAAGACCAATTCAAGATTTATATGAACGATAAATAACCAAATATTTATTCTCTGCATAATTTAACATGATAATATTCAATTTATGTACTATATAGATCAGTGCCTCCTTGGAATATGTGAAACTAATCTATAACACATACAGTTCTATGTTATTCTATGTTCTACTGTGGATAATCTGCATTTATTCCAGTAAAACAAGGATGGGATGCAAATAATCTGTCATTAATTCACATGTTCAGTTAATTATTGTGACCTGTCTGCAGCAAAGTTACGCTTTCAACCAGCAGGAATCTTTCCAGATGTAAAAAATAAATCAGATTAATGAAGCAGAGTTAGAAAGATAAAAAGGATGCGATGCTGAACTCAGAGTGAAGATCAGATTTTTAAAACAAATCAGAAGGCTTTGACTGAAACGTTGTCAGTGATTAAAGCGTTTTATTGAGAGAAACAGCCATTTGGCCTGAATTTGACGACACATGAGCAGCCGTTGGTTCAGGTTTCCATCGTTTTGTGTGAAACGTGGCTCAGAAACCTCGGCAGTGATCTGAACGCTCCCACCACTGAAACAAAAAGCGCTTTGCTCCTAAACGAGCTCAGATCAAACTGTTGACTCGCAGGAGCTTGAAAGGAATTAATTAGAGCTCCTGGTGTTGTTGATTGCTCTCTGAATAATCTCGCTGACATTTGCAGCAATCTGATGACTCTCTGCAGCTCAGCAGTTAGGAGGCGTCCTGACATTTGCGTGCAGGAGTTTTCAGGGGATTATGAAAGGACACGGCGGTGCCAGGGAGCATGGAGGACGCCCCACAGATCTTTCAGCTCCAGACGCCGGGCCAGTATTTCCACCCGGATAAGCCGTGGAGCATTGATCTGTGGCAGCTTTTAAACTGGGATTGGATTAAATGAACTTCACAGCAGTCCCCTGGTGTCACCGGAGCACGGCTCCTTATCGGGGCGGCGGGGTCCTGCTGGGGCGGGGGATTCAGCCTCAGTACGCTCAGATTTAATGAAAATGTCACAAGAAACAGTAATCAAGCTGGAAGAGCTCTGAAGCTTTCAGAAACACCAGCAGACATGTTGCTGCAGCGGCAGCCGAGGCAGCAGGAGTGGGAGACTTTTCTCTTTCTCCACTTTGGGTCAACGACCGATCCCTGCTGACCAGAACCAGAACTGCAGAATGAAGCCGGTTCTGCCCATTTCATCGTCCTCCTGTGTAGACGCTACACAGCAGCTGTTGTTTCAGACCCACATGACCCACAGATATATATATATATATATATATATATATATATATATATATATATATATATATATATATATATATATATATATAAGGAAAACCCAGCAGGTTGCATCAAGTCTCTCCAAGCAGCATTCACTCCTCCTGAAAGAGCGTAGAGCCACAGTGGACAGTCGTCTGCATTGTTGATGGCTTTGCAGCAATCCCTCATACTGAGCATGCATGAAGCGACAGTGGAGAGGAAAACTCCCCTTTAACAGGGAGGAGAACCTCCAGCAGAACCAGAACCAGGCTCAGTGTGAACGCTCATCTGCCTCCACCCACTGGGGCTTAGAGAAGACAGAGCAGAGACACAGAAAGCACAGAAGCTCACATTGACCCAGGAGTACTTTCTATGTCAGAGAAGACAGAGCAGAGACACAGAAAGCTCAGAAGCTCACATTGACCCAGGAGTACTTTCTATGTTAGAGAGGTTAATTGCAGACCAGCTCCAGGCGTCTAGGAGAGACACACAGCTCAGCAGATAAACTCTGAGCCAGTTTTCAGGTCTAGAGGATGAAAGAAGCTCAGCCAGCAACAGGTTTAGACTCTGAGGTAACCTGAGATATTAATGAGATAATAATGATATTAATGAGATATCAATGAGATAATGATGATATTATTGAGATAATAATGATATTAATGAGATAACAATGAGATATCTGAACGTTTCTGCATGTTTGGTTAAGATCAGCTGGACTGGGTGGGTTTTCTGCAGATTAGAGGAATCCAGTCTGTATCAGTTTTCTCTAATCAGACGGAGGATCTGTTCGCTCTTCCAGATTTTCTTCAGACGATCTAACATTTTCCGTTATTTTAACACCAAAGCAGATGTGAAAGAGGATTAAACATTTAAAAAAGACAAGATGAGACAAAGGTGAATCTATTCTTTTATTCACAAACAGTTCACGGTTCCAATCCACAAAGTACCGGATCACACTTATGTTAGGATGGTCCTGTCACGCACCCACCAGCTGTTTCCTCTCTCCCCTGGAAAGAATCCTTATATAACTCTGAGTCCTCAGAGGTCCACCTGCAGCAGGCCTTCCTGGGGAGGCCCAGGCCTGAAAGTCTGAGTGGGATGAAAGCCTCCAGAGGGAGGTGCTCCATGTGCTCCATGTGCTCCATGTGCTCCTCAGCCAGAAGAACAAAGCTCCTCAGCTGAGAGGAGCAACGTCTCTGCTTCATTTCTGTCTGGATGATGGAGCTGCTCAGCCTCTTCTAGAATAAACCCAGCCGTCCATTTTCAGCTGCTTCTACCCACATCTGGGACCGGGGGGGTCACAGGTTTATCTGCTCCTGACATCTCCACTTCCACGCCTCTGTGCAGTTCTCTCTGTAACCGACTGACTGCCATGTTTCCTCACGCTGTGAGACTGATGGCAGCAGGCAGGTAGACTGCAGCTTTTGGTTCTGTGCTTCATCTTTATGAACCATTTGGGCGGTTCTCAGTTTCAGACTCAGCTTTATTTGCATGAACAGGTACAAGGAAAATGCCCAGGATGTGCTGACTTCAATAACTCAATGCAGGAATAGGAATCAAACACTTTACTGTAAAGGAAACACTTTAGACCAGAGGACAGATTGAGCCGATGATGCTGGATGCTGTTTTCCTGTGGGAGGTGGAGGTGAGACTGTGGATCTGCAGGGATGGTTCTGACCCGTTTCCTGACTTTAGCGATGTACAGGATGGAGGGCAGGTTGGTACCGAGGATCTGCTCTGACCCGGTTCCTTTTTGGTGGCAGATTAATCATTTAATCTGGATGGCATTAACTTGGCCTCTGGTAATAAAGTTAAAAATCTTGGTGTTATTTTTGACCAAGACATGTCATTTAAATCCCATATTAAACAGGTTTCCAGAGTTTCCTCTTTTCACCTCAGGAATATCGCCAAAATTAGAAACATTCTGTCCAGGAGTGATGCTGAAAAACTAGTCCATGCATTTGTTACTTCAAGGCTGGACTATTGTAATTCTTTACTATCAGGAAGTCCACAAAATGCAGTTCAAAGCCTTCAGCTGATCCAAAATGCTGCAGCAAGAGTTCTGATGAAAATCAACAAGAGGGATCATATTTCTCCAATTTTAGCTTCCGTTCATTGGCTTCCTGTTAAATCAAGAATAGAATTTAAAATTCTCCTTCTAACGTATAAAGCCCTTAATAATCAAGCTCCATCATATATCAGAGCTCTGATTACCCCGTATGTTCCTAACAGAGCACTTCGCTCTCAGACTGCAGGTCTGCTGGTGGTTCCTAGAGTCTCTAAAAGTAGAATGGGAGGCAGATCCTTTAGCTATCAGGCTCCTCTCCTGTGGAACCAACTCCCAGTTTTGGTCCGTGAGGCAGACACCCCGTCTACTTTTAAGACTAATCTTAAAACTTTCCTTTGTGACAAAGCTTCTAGTCAGAGTGGCTCATGTTACCCTGAGCTACCTCTATAGTTATGCTGCTATAGGCTTAGGCTGCTGGAGGACATCAGGGTCTATTTCTCTCTCTCTGCTGAGTTCTCCTACTGCTCTCCAATCTGCATTGTTTATTGTTATTGTTTTGGTTCCTGAATAGATGAAAGAGATTTATGAAGGGAACAAACAGGAACAATGGTGCATTTCTTAGTTTGTTCCGATGGTCTGTGTGTGTGTGTGGGGGGGGGGGGGGTCCTGTGGGAGGGGCCAATAACTCGGGTTCTCCCAGACCCCCGTCGTCTTGCTGTCATCAGTCTGCAGAGCCTCATGGGTCACTGCAGCTTCCTGCCAGAATCTGTCAGCCGGGTTTGGACCTTTCAGACTTTGACCTCAATGAGGAAGAGGAGAAGACCAGTTTTCCTTCATCAGAGGTTCTCCTTTCTGGTCTGAAGGAGTAAATCACAGAAACGTTGATCTTCTGCTGGTTCTCCATGTTTCACTTTGTTCTACAAATCCATCCTTTCTTTTCTGTTCGGATCTGCCAGCTGTGATTCCCCCCCATCACCCCCCCCCCCCCCCCCGACACGTCCCTTCATTCTCCTCCCCTCCTTTCATGGCAGCAGCAGAGTTAATCCTGGATAATCTAAGAACAAGCGTGTTAAAGAGAAGCTTAATGACGTCCCGCAGGCCGTGGTTTTAAAGCAACATGAATATTTTAGTTGGCCGCTTCATGTGAGCCGCAGCTGCTCCTTCACATTAAAGCACTCCCTGCTTCAGATGCTGATCTGACCAACAGAACCTGCATGGTGTCTCAGCCCTCACCTAAAACACCTGACAACATCCTGCTGCCTGAACGTTCTGGATGAAGATCCTGCAGATACAGCAGGTCCAGAACCAACAGGAGCATCTTCAGAAACACCGAGGATGCTCCCTGCATCTCAGAGACAACAGCTGCTTGTATCCAGGATCTGCTTCAGCCACGATTCAGGTCTGTCTCTGCTGGATCAGAGCCAACATGACCTGGAGCATGGACTCCTGGATGAAGAGCAACACTGAGCCCCTTTCTTCATGGCTCTGAGCTGTGGGGGGGTTGGGTCCATCCTGCTCCTCCAGGCTCTCCCCTGAAGGTCTGAGGAGCTGCCAGGCATGGAGGCTGCCTGCAGGTCCGTCAGGAAGGCCACAGATGATCAGACAGACGAAGCTCTGACTCATCAGCTCAGCGGCTGAGAGTCGTGACTGCTCTGATCTCAGCTGCAGGGAAATGCTGGAGCTGAGGAGAACCGACGCACTGAGGCGCTCCAGTTTCACATGGGGAGAAGTTCTGACCATGGACCATGGTCTTTGCTGCAGTAGCTGACGTTCCTGTGTAGCAGTGGTGAATTATAGACGCTCAGGTGGAGCTTGTCTGGAATACAGAGCAGATATGCAATAGTGTGATGGACCATTTCAAATCACTTTGGTTTCTTTTTAATACTAAGTTTCGTCTTGGGTTTTTTTTTTTTCAGTTTTTGTGAAACCCTTTGTATTTTAGCTTTTGCAGTGCTCTTTGGCAAGGAGAGAATTTAGTTTCCTTGTTGTAATTTTTATCTAAGTTAGGCTCCTGCTTTCAACGGGTTATCCTGCTTAAAGTCCTCTCAGTCTGCTAGTAAACGCTGAGGAACGATAAGACATGAACCCTGGGCTGCTGCTGGATGCTCTGGATAGAAATAATCAGAGAAGCTGAACATCTGCATGAAGGCAGCCGAGTTAAATCCAAAACATCAACTAAACAGTTTTTATAAGTGTTTCTGTTGCCTTTCAGCTCTCATCATCACCATTACTCCCATCTGACTCTCCTCCCTCACAAAGAAAGCTTTTTAACATATTAATGACTGTTTTAACATGTTTAGGGCTGTGATTTTAACATGTATTAATTCAAGTAATTGGGTTTGGGTTCTTTGCTTTTTGCTTCTCAAGACTAAAGACCCACTTGTTCACTTTGTCTCCTGTGGCTTATTTCTACAGTTATATTTTGCTGTTTCCTCTTTTATTCATTTAATCATACTGTTGTATTATTTTATCCTCTAGTTACTGTTCAGCACTTTGTTTCAATCGACTTTATAAATACAGTTATTATTATTATTATTAGTAGTAGTAGTATTGGTGTTGTTATTATTATTATCATTTTATTATTATTATTATTATTGGTGTTATTATTGTAATTATTATTATTGGTGTTATTATTATTAGTAGTATTACTTTGTGGTATTTTATGGTATTTTGTGTTGTGAATATTTTAGTTTAAAGCTCTGAAGTTGTTTGACTTGCAGTATTTTTAGTATCTTTGCTGTTGTTGGGTTAGCCTGGAGCTCTCATTGCCTCTCTAATCTTTTTACTGCCTGGTGATTTTAGGAAGTGCTTTATTTAATTCTGTTGGAGTCTTTTTTTTTAGTCTACATGGAGGTTTTCTGTCTCTTTGCTGCAGAGTCTAGAGTCATTGCAGCGTTTTTCTGTGTCCTCGCAGTTGTTTCGCCTCTCTGTGGTGGATTGGCATGTGGCTCATATTTTCTTGGCTTCAGGCGTCATGAATGAGTCGGAAAAGAAAGTGCAAACTGTTTCAGTATTTTGCTCCTTGCAGGGTTTCAGAGAAGAGGCTGACTGCAGTCTTTCTGAAGAGCATAATGGCATTTTTGTGTGAAAGCACTCAGACGTGGCTTTAGTCCTGCACACATGCAGACGTTCCTGAAGCTGAGCTTTCAGTCTGAATGAAGCTTGTTTTCAGTCCTGCGTGTGCGTGGAGTCTGCGTGCTGCTTGCTATCTCTGGCTGTGGACGCACAGCCATGCCAGGAGCAGACCAGAGCTCCTGCTGCACGGTTTGATCAGCAGGAGCGTCTGTCTGACCTGCATAAGAGCGTTTTATCCTCAGTGGTCCCACCCTGAGCAGCACTCCAGACTTTTCCACCAGCAGCTGCTCTCTGTCTGCAGAACCGATAAGAGCAGAAAAGGTGCTGTGAAGTTCTGCCTTGTGATGCGCTGGGAGCTGAAACGGCAGCCTGGCAGTGTGACTGGGAGTAATGGATCTGATGTGGTATTTATCTGGGGGAAGTTCCCCGTTGACAGGTTTGGCTGTGAGAGGGAGCAGCAACCTGCTGGGAACAACAGAAATGCTGTTTTATTAGCATCGTTGCTGCTTCATTCAGCGTTTGTTCTGCAGAATGTCATGCCTCGGAGCGCCACGCAGCAACACAAATGCAGAAATGATGTTTGATCATCCGACAGAATCAATAACTGATGGAGCTGCAGGGAGTCCTCAGTGTTTCCCTCTGAGTGCATTAAAACGTTAAAGGAGCGTCTGACAAGGCGCTCATCCATCAGCCTGCTCCTCCCTGACATCACAGCCATAACACCACATATCAGCCCATCCATCAGCCGCGCCGCGCCGCGCAGCACGCTGCGGCCTCCTCACAGACACCAGCTCCACGCACCGGGCCCGCCAGACCCGGTCCAGTCCGGTCCAGATTCTGCAGGTTACCCAGAACACGGCGCTGAGGTTAAAGGATTCATGGAGCTAACCTGCTGACACCCATGGAGGATCCTCCACCAGAGCCTGGTTCTGGACCAGTGTCTGGTTCTGGACCAGAGCCTGATTCTGGAGCAGAGCGGGTTTTTAGTCCGGTTCTCTTTGAGCTGGGTCTACAGAAAGTGTTCTGGTTCTGCTCCACTGTTCCTGGATCTGATGCTTAATGGCCTCTAAGGGAAGATCTGGAGATCTTCCAGAAGAACATCTTCCTGGTTTTCTGGGTTTTCTGCCAAAAACGTGTTTAAATCTGTGAAATATTGTTGAGTTTCATGTTCTGGTTTGGAGGTGAAAGTGGAACTGAAGGTGTTTCTGTCCATATTCACCTCCTGCTCCATGGGGGGACCTCCTGTGGTCCTGGGGCGAGGCCCAGACCAGGGGGGTTCTGTTCTACTGGACTTTTGCTGATTTACTGAAACTATGAAGGATTTCCAGTAAGAATAAATTTTCCATATTTTGAAGCATTTTTCTATCATCTGCAAAGAGATGTTCTGATAACTCTGACTGGAGAGGAGAGGCTGGAGATCCTCCAGGTGGTTCTAACCTGAGCATCTAACGTGAAGCTGCAGGTTCTCCGGCTCTCCGTCACGTTCTGGAGGCCTCACCTTGTTCTAGTTCTCAGACTAAAGATGGATCTGAGCTCTGAAGCCTTTCAGAACATCTGTAAAGCTGTGAGTCTCACCCTGGCAGCTGATTGGTCTCCTTCTGCTGGTCCAGCACCAACATGGACCTGAGACAGAACCACAACTGAAGCCTTAGAACTGGTCTGGTGCCAGAAGACCTGGTACCTCAGGACAGCTGCTGATCCGGACCCGATCCAGCAGATGCAGAACTCCATGCAGGATCCGTTTGGCGTGCAGCTGGTCTGAGGCTGGCAGGAGAAACCACAGAAGAAGAAGAGGCTCATTGTGGAAGGAGATTCTCATTCAACAGCCAACAGGTGGTGGGAGTGGTGCACTGTGGGTAATCCAGCAGGCCCGTGCTTTTGGAGATGACCTCCTGACAGAGAGCAGAAGGCAACGCTCCTCGGTTCTCCACCAGAACCATGGAACATCTGAGCGAGCCCAGATCCGTGCGGCTGCTAACGGTCCAGGCAGCTGCAGGGAGACGCCTGCGGTTCTTCCTCCTCTGTGCGTAAACGTTGGAGAACGTTCTGCAGGTCAGATTAGCAGAATGAGCTGCAGGTTCTCCAGAACGTTCTGCCTCCCCTTCATCATTTCTAACGAGGCTGAGTGCTGCCAGGAGGAAATATCTCCTCAGCTCCAACACGTCTGGTCCTCTCACTCACTCCAACCCCTCCTGGGGTGATGCATCACCCGGAGCAAGGCCTCATGGGAAATCTGCCCTCAGAAAGCTTCTTGTTCTCTGGACAGAATTTCTGAGCTCATGTCAGAGGCTGAGCTGTGGAGCTGCTGGTCATCCTGAGGTTCTGCAGCCCAACCCGTACCTCAGGCTGCAGAACCTCCATGGAGAACCTCCAGGGGTGGACTCTGCAGGTCTAATACCTGGAGCTGTGTGGACGTGGCTACTTCCTGTTTCTGAAGGTTCTTGGAGGCTGTGAGCTGCAGAAAGCTGCTGCAGTGGTTTCCTCACACGCTGACAGAACTCCCAGCATCTATGGAGAGAAATTAAACCAGAATCCTCCTTTGATATCAAAGGAAAACAGGTTTTTATTTTTAGCTGCTGCCGTCAGATCCACTTTGTCGGCGTGAAGACCTTCTGCTGTGTCGTAGCTTCCATGAGGCTGAACTGTGAAATGTTAGTGGTGAGGTGCCAGAGAACATCCCAGCTTCTCTCCCACATCCCTCCTCTCAGCTGCAGGTCTTCTGCTGCCTCTCTGTTCTGGTTCCAGACGCTCAGAGGGTTTCCACCCACCTCCAGGAGAAGCACCTTATCTTCATCCAGAACCTTCACGCAGCGACCCAGCCGTCTGACCGGGTCTGGATGCAGGGATGCTCCTCCGTCACCTTCTGGTTCCTCGTCAGGCCACCCAGCATCACCCAGGTGGCAGGAAGCTCTTTTCAGCCGCTTGCTTCCAGGATCCCGTTCTGCAGGTCCTGGTCCAGACCTCAGGACCGCAGCTGAGGGTCAGAACCTAGATGGACCCGTAAATCCAGAGCTTTGCTTTTTGGCTCAGCCTCCTTCACCTCATCAGAGCGGATCAGTGCTGATGGTAACGTTCCACCAAGCTGCTGGAGAAGCCTCCATCTTCCTGTGCGAGCACCACCAGCTCCTGCTGCCTCTCAGCTGGTTCAGGATGTTTGGTACCAGAACCAGCAGCAGGAGGTCAGGGAGGTCTCAGGATGATGCAGATGTTCCCAGCTGTGAGCTGGAACCAGATTTCCTCCGTCGCAGCAGAACCTGAGCTGCTAAAGATGCTTTCTGCTCCGCCATGATGAAAATTCATGTGTTTTGTTCCTCAAACAGCAAATAATTCCCAGGAGGGATGAAGTTCTCTTCTCAGAAACAGCAAATATCCACAGACTCAGCAGGAGCAGCTGCAGCAGCAATCTGATCCACACCAGGAACTAAACTCACGCTGCTGAACTAAAGTATTCACACCCCCGACCTTTTCCACTAATAACCTCAGATCTGCCAGTTTTCCATCAGAACTGAAGGACAGCAGAGAGGAAGGAAGTTTGGGTCAGAACATCTTCTGATAATAAATAAGGACGTCTACTGTCTGCAGCCCCCCCCCCCCTATAATCTGAATCCCCAGAGGTAGTGGGCCGCCTTCCTGCTCCCTGGTTCTGGTCATCCATCATGTCTGGTGTTGAGCGTTGAGAGGAGGAGGAGGAGGAGGAGGAAGAGGAGGTTCCTGGTCAGTGGGAACCAGGAGCTGCAGCTTCACAGCATCTGGGCTCCAGCAGTAGTTAGAGACACGAGGAGCCTCCTCCATCCCAGCGACTGCTCCTCCTCACTGACTCCTCTCCTGGACTGTAGGGAAGGAGCTGCTGAGGCCTCTTCCTCCTCCTCCTCCTCCTCTTCCTCCTCCTCCTCCTCCTCTTCCTCCTCCTGCTGCAGGGCAGGTTGTAGCTGTCACCTTCCCGCCTGGTGTCCTGGTTCTTTAGGATTTCTCCTGACATTTAACCCATACATGCATCTTAATCCCAAAGATTTCCCATTTAAAGAGAAATAACTACTCTGTCCCACTTTATGAGCTTTATTACCCAGAATTACTGACGCAGCAAAGAATCGCTGATCTCTGTGCGCTTTGCGTTTAGTATTATAGACATTATTATAATCCAGTTGTCTTCATGTGTTTATCTTTCATTACATAAATCCAGTGGAAACAGTAAGGGTGCTCTTAGTTATTCACACAGCGTTTCCCTCGTTGGCCCAGTCTTTGATAAATTGTTGTGCTTTTTAAAGGTTGAGGGTGAAAATCCCTCTGATGTCTCTGCTTTGAAGAGTTTCAGCATGACGGTTCGTCTGTTGCTGCCTTGCTCCTCCCTGGCAGCGAGGAGCAGCGACAGCGCAGACGAGTCAGCTGATGAATCTTTGCCATCAGGATGGGAACAGATTGAATTTAATTGAGAAATGATTTCAGATTAGATTATCAGCAGAAACTCACAGATTGGCTTTGAGAAATGTGATTGGATTAAAGCGAGACGGCGCTCCGTCATGAATCAGAACATTTTCCCTGAAACCGTGAGCAGCTCCTGCTCTTTAAAAATGTAGAAACATGCAGAAGCATCATGAATATTTCAACAGGTTTGATCAAATGAGTTCTAAAAGGTTTGCAGAGCGAGACGAGGAATCAGAGAGCAGCGCAGCCGGTTCATCAGAGGCGTTTGAGGCCCAGGCTGCTGCAGGACATCAGAGCTCTCTGAGCAGACCTCTGCATGGTGGAGATGATGCTCTGGTCAGCTGCAGGTCACATCTTCTACTGCTGGATCTGCAGATGTCCAACCCTGATCTTCCTCCGTCCATCTGAGCAGCAAACATGTCGGGGAGAGCTTCAGCTGGACTGGTAGAGTTCCTGAGAGGAAGATTCTCCTGAAACTGTTGAATAGACCAGAAAGTCCAGCAGAGATCTGCTGCCTTCAAGGCCAGTTCTGAGCTAGGACAGACATCACGCCTGTGCAGATTCCTCCGGGTCAACAGCAGTCAGGCTTAAATCAGACCTTCGTTCACTTCTTCCTGAAGACGTTTCCTGTCCAGGACTCTGAGCAACATGCAGGTGGAGCGCTGCTGTTTCTCAGCACATGGAGGTCCGTCCTCCTGGGAGCGTTCTCAGTCAGATGGAAATCAGCAGAGATCTAAGCAGAGATGCCCTCAGCCCTGCAGCACTGCACATGTCCACCATGCATCTGTAATCTGAAGACGTGCGGCACAGACTGAGAGGCAGGCCTTTGTTAGCGGTTAGCGGCTACCGTTAGCTTCCTCAGATTTCCCTATTTATCTTCAGTTTAATTTATTATTTCTGTGTGCAGAATGTGAGTTTGTGAGGTGAAGCTTTTGGTTATCTGTTCCACCACTGGTTTAAAACTGTGGCTCTGTGACAACTAGCAGCTAAACTCTGATTAGACTGAATGAGACGCAAATAACTGCAATCAAGCAACATCTTGCAGTTTTGAGCTGAATTAGATGATGTTGGTGCTTTTACTCCGCTTTTAATTAACATCAGTCCAGTTTTCATCTCTTCCACCGGCTACCGCTACGCCTCAGAGCGCTGGGCGGTCCGGCTCCAGCCTGGATCTCCTTCCTCCTCGCAGGCTGAGCCGCTCCAGTCAGAGCTGCTGATGGTTCCACCAGCGGCCCTTCAGGCCCAGACTGTGGAGGCCGCTGCCTCCATCTGTTGTTCTGCTGCAGGAAACCTCAGTGAGTCCATCAGAGAGGAGCTATAAAGAGCTCTCTGTGAGTCGGAGCGGACCGGTTCTGGACTAAGCCCGGCACCTCTGATGCAAACATTCACTGCTGCCGCCCTCTCCTCTGCATCCCAATGATGAGGAAACAGCAGGAAGTGATGTCAAGAGGGAAAGATGTGCCCCGGACCTGCAGGAGTCACTCAGATCACAGCTTTCATTGGATGAATTTGGTGATTCTGTTCAGGAAGACTTTCTGATCCACAGGTCAAATGGTTCTTCCTGACAGCAGAAACTAGTTCATGCTCTCAGAAACAGGAGGTCAGGAAATGTCTCTGTGAGCTGCAGGCCTGTAAAAACTATGTTCTGGTTCTGGTTCCAGTTTGGTACTGGTTCAGGTTTACACACTTTTCCATCACATGTGCATTATCTCAGTCCAGAACCTGGGTGTAGTATTTACAGAACCAGCGTGTCGGCTGATCATTTAGTCCTGATTCGCTTCCTGCCATCTGACCTTGTGCAGGTTCCTCTGGGCGGTGGTTCTGCAGCTGCTTGCCCCCCCTCCCTGATCAGAGAGTAGCTAGACGTCAGCAGGACTGAGCCGGGCCTTTGCTGGGACGCCGGGTCTGGACGGCGGGCCTCAAACGAGCAGCAGAGAGCGGTCTGGGCTCAGAAAGGCGTTCTGGTAACGGCGCCATGGATCAGCTGCAGCTCAGCACTTTAAAGCTCTTGGCTGCAGCGAGCCGCTCCGCCGTAAGAGCTCTTCATCACTGAAGGTTCAGAGAATGATTGCAGCGCTGCGCCGCCCACTGTGGCGGTGGTTACCCTGCTGGTCTGGTTGGTGTGGACGTAGCGGCTGAAACACGGTGATTAACCGATTAAATGGAGCTGCTGCTGCCGCTGACTCAGCTCTTCTCCCTTCTGACCGCTTAGATCAGAGTAAAACTCCAGGGATGTCTTCAGGGACTGCAGTCACAACAGGTGGAGATCTGCTGAACATCAGACCTTCAGCAGCTCGTAGGTTTAGGCCTGAACCAGTACTGGTCCAGATCTGAGGCGTCCACACCTTTACCTGAAGGAGGAAGGGTTCAGGTCTGGAAGCTGCTGGTGATCAGCCAGGAGCCAATCAGAAGCTGAGGACGGTGAGAGACCCAGAAGCTCCGGATCAGGAACGTTTCCTGTGAAGCGGACTGCTGGGCCGGGTTTAGCTGAAAGCCTGGATGTCCACCAGCCTGCAGCGTCCTGCTGGCCACACTGTGAAGGTACCGTGGTCCTGATGCAGGACGCGTCCTGGTGCTCTGGCTGCTGAACGTATGAGATGTGACGGGGGCAGCGTGGAGCTGGCCGCTGCAGTGCCTGATGTTTAATTCATTTGTTGACTGAGCGCAGATCAGCACGGCCTCATATTTGATGCAGAGCGCTGCAGCTGAATATCAGATGAGGAGCGTGAGATGGTGCTGAGGTCTGCACGGACGACTTAGCAGCAGATTGGTGTTGGAGCCGGACTCAGATCAGAGGGAAGCGCGTGTCGCTGTTGAAGCTGATCCTGGTGGAACGTTTCATTATTCCACCCTGGAACAGAGAAACGTTCAGTTAGAGCCTTAAAAACCTGAAACCAACGGCATGCTGAGCTCTCATGGTGGGTCAGAGAGGGTCAGCCCCCCTCATGGGTCACAGTCACCGCCCACTGCTCAATCATCCGTGGATGAGGATTTATTCTCCATATGATGTGTTTTTTTCCTTTAGTCCTTCAGAGAAGTCTGAATGTGAATATTTGCTCAGCTCCCTCCAGTCTGAGCTGATAGATAATGAGAGATGTTTATTCTGAGCAACGCTGCAGCTCCTCGTTAGGTCAGGTGGTCCATCAGCACAACGTTGGTGGGTCACAACGTGTCCGCTGAACGCCAGGGAGCAGCAACCTGCCTGCAACCTGCCTGCAACCTGCCTGCAGCGGCAGAAGGCAACGCTGCGTGAACACGATGCTGCGTGTTCATGTGAAGTCAGAGCGGGAGTCCTCATGGTGTGGAGCAACAAAAAGACAACAATCCAGATGAAATGACATCATCCGTGCGTCTATCTTCCAGTGGGCGTGACTCAGGCGTGACTCGCAGAGAGAGAGGCAGAGAAAAGCCTCAGCGTTGCTTTACATGTTTCTTTATTGTAGTTTGAACTGTTGTCTGGTTGCTGCTTTGTTTCATGTCAGCAGGTAAACGTCCTTAAACAAGGAGGAGCTTGTTGGAACATCTGGGCATCATCTGCATAACATCGAAGTTCAGATCTGCACTGAGATGGATGCTGTTGTCCTGCACCTGATTCTTAGGGAGCAAATCTGTTTCCCCACATATCAGATGTTAAGGCAGCCATGTTGGATTTCTCACCATTCTTTATGCTTTTTTTCCTTTTTTTTTTTTTTTTTTTCAATCCACTGTATATATGTGGACGCACTGTATATACATCATGCACTTTTTCCTCCTTTTGGCTCCTTCTTTTGATTATTGAGCCAATGTGACACGTGAATTTCTCCACTGTGAGATCAATAAAGTCTATCTTATCTTATTCTAGCTCAGGAGGACTGCAGAGCTCAGTTCATTTAAACGTCTGTGATGTAGATCAGAAGTTTATGACATCGTTTCCCTCCTTGATGGTTTGTGGGACAGCATCCATTGTTTAAAGGGACAGCGTCCCCATCAGCTGCAGCAGCTCGTTAGCCTCTAACAGCTCGTTAGGCGACACTTTAAGGAGCTGGCCTCGGCACAGTTAGTGGCACTGTTGTCTCAGAGCAGAAGGTCCTGGGTTTGAATCCTGGTTTGGGGTGTTTCTGCATGTTGTCAGCCTGTTTTCCCCGTGCTGTGTCTCTCTAAGGTGGGAGTGATAAGCGGCTCTGCATACCAGAGGAACTGCTCCTCGGTGTCCTCGCCTGAATCAGCTCAGCAGCAGCAGCTGAGTGACATTTCTTCCTCAGAGCGAGGAAGAGACGCAGGAGTTTGGTGAAATGTCAGAGAGCAGCTTTCTTCTGCTACGTTTCTTCTTTTTTATCTCTTCAGTGGCGTTTAGAGCAGCTTTCAACCTTTAGAACAAACTCAGAAGGAGCCTTTTAGGAACCTAAATAAATCTCTGCCTGAAGCCAGCCGTGCGTTTTTATTAACCACGTTTTCATCTCCTCAGGTGGAATCTGCATCGCTCAGTCCCTGAAGATCCCCCACGACCACAAACCTTCAGACTTTGACAAAATCATCCGTCAGCTGCTGGACACGCGCTACGCCAGGGCGGTGGTCCTCTTCGCCTCGGATGAAGACATCAGGTAGCTGGAGCTGCTCATCAGCAGCGAGCGTGCATGGCGCTCCTCGCTACTTTTATTAGTCCTTTACTTTGTGTTTATTCATCAAACCATTTATGTGTTTTTAGAAAGCATGATTAAAGTTGTTTTCACTGTGCTGCAGGACATTTTAGAGAAGCAGTGATTGTTTATGTGTTTATTTTATAAGAAAAGGTGGATAAAATGGGCCTTCCAGGCTCCTGTAGACACTCGTCAGTCACAGAGTCTGGACGTAACTGCGGCTGTGTCCCGCTGCAGGGGGATCCTGAACGCCACCAAGCGAGCCGAGCAGGTCGGCCACTTCCTGTGGATCGGTTCTGACAGCTGGGGGTCCAAGAACAGCCCCATCCACCAGCTGGAGGAGGCCGCCGTGGGCGCCATCACCATCCTGCCCAAGAGGGCCACCATCAGCGGTGAGTGCAGCTCCACACAGCTCCATCCATCCCTCTGTCCATACATCCATCCATCACTCTGTCTGTCCATTCATCCATCCATCCATCACTCTGTCTGTCCATCCATCCATCCATCCCTCCATCCCTTGCTGGGAATCCTAATGTCTTCCTCCACATCTTGGTTTCCGGAGCTTCTATCGTTGCTTTTATTCCCTAAAGTCTAATCCTGGGAGAGCAGACGCTGCTTTTCCAGATTATTCCTCCATGAAAAGCGTCTCTCAGTGAAAGTTTGGTGGTCAGTCTGATCCCAGAGCAGGAAGAGTTTACCTTGCAGGTCCGTGGGTCCAGAGATGTGAGAATATCCCCGTTTGATTGTTAAAGAGCTTTAAATGTTTGTGAAGCAGGAGTTCAGGGCCAGGACTCATCAGCCTGGGTCAAAATCAGCTTCTAATGAACAATTTAACCAACTGCCTCTAATGAAGTATTTTCATTCAATGGTTTTACTTTGTTTTTCAAATGGAGTAGTGCTTTTTGTGAGGGCTGGTTTTAGATCTTCCTATTTAAAGCAGACCCTATAGACTGCTTTGTTTTGCATGCTTTAATCTCTTAAAAACACACATAGTGTGTTATTTCCTGTTCCCACTGTTTATTTGGTGCTTGTTGTTTATTGGGCGCTCCCTAAGCCGCGGTGTGACCCAGAAAAGATTTCCCCTCGCTAACGCACGGTGACGAGAAGACATTCTTGATCTAAGTGGAGTTACGGCGATGCAGGAAGACTCTCAGTCCAAAGTAAACTCTGACTTCTAAATGTGTCTAAAAGCTAGAGCTGTGCTTCTGGTCTCTGAATTAGCCTTTAAAATTAACAGGCAGTAAATAAAGATGCTTGGGGAGCAGCAGGCAGCAGAGTCACCAGTTTATTAAGGTGTGAGACGTCCAGACATCCGTCACTCCGCCTCATTCTGCACATGGACTAAGGTCCGCTCCATCCTAAATGGACTCAGTAACCTGCTGCATGCAGATCAGAACCAGTTCTGCAGTCTGAATGTGAGCATCAGACTAAATGTGAGTTTCTGGGAAGTTCTCTGCAGTTTGTTCTGGTTTCTTTTAAATGAAGCGGACCTCCTGAGCCGGCTCATCGGGCCTCTCTCATTTCCTCCGCTGTGTTCTTCCTGACACGCTCTTATCTCTGCTGCTCCTCCAACGCCCTGAACAGGCAGAGCTGCTGGGAAGCTGAACGCACGCTCCTCGTTTGATGCTGATTATGTGCCGTGGTTATTCCGCCTCCATCAGCACTGCTGCGTCTGCAGGAAGCAACACAGACGGAGTTTATGATTAAACTTCCACAGAAAAGTGGGATTTTTATTGTTGGCATGTCCACTGAGGACGAGGAATTAATTAAGTTTGTGTTTAAAGGATTTCTGACGGGCTCCACCAGCGGTTCCATTTAGGCCAGCTCTGCTTTAACCTTTAACTCAATCAGGATGAAGCGGCATTTACAAGCGTTACAGACGAGCAGACTGGAGAAGACCGAAGTTTCCATCTGGTCCAAGTTTGTGGAGGAAGCTGAAGGTCCTCCACAAACTCCACCAACCTTCTTCCTGACATGATGATTAAAAATGTAAAGGCCAAAGGACTTTTCTGACCTTTAAAGGGAAGCTATCTACTGATGCTTCCTCTCAGGAGGAGGGAAAACCACGCAGGCTTGTTCTCTGGCTGTGCACACTGCAAAACGGATCTAAAAATTAGTAAAATGTTCTTAACATTAGTGTTTTTGTCCTTGATTTGAGCAGATAAATAAGATTATCTGCCAATGGAATGAGTGTTTTCACCCCTAAAATAAGATAATTAGACATCCTGCACTTAAAATAAGCAGATGGAGATGAGTTGTTCCTATTTTAAGTGCAAAATTCTTATTCCATTGGTAAATCATCTTATTTACCTGCTCAAATTAAGGACAAATACACAAATTTTAAGAACATTTTACTTATTTCTAGTTCCGTTTTTGCAGTGCAGCTAGTTGGAACTCCAGCAGTTTCTGCATTATGAGTCGAGGGATGCGGCACAGTTGTGTTTATGAACTTAAAGAAAATGCTTGTTTTTCTCAAAGATGCTAAAAAGCCGTTGGAAGATCAAAAGATGTGCAGAAGTTCTGAAGCTTTTCTGCAGAGCGTGCACCTCCCGCCACACGCAGCGCTTAAAGCCCAGGGTTGAAAGCTTTTCATGCTTCTGTGTTTATTTGTGAGCATTTCAGAGAAAATGCTTCCACCCACTCTGCTACTGAGCATGCTCAGTGGAGCTCAGCGTGTCTGTGACAGGATGTGAGGTATGCAGGTGAAGAAGATGAAGGTGAAGATCAGTGCGGGATTTGGTCCAGCAGTACCAGTATCTGATGCAGATGAAAGATTTTAGTTTTTGATTAGGGAAAATTATTACAGAAAAATCTTCCAACTGAAATACAGCACCAGGTATTCATCTTTTAATAAACACACTCTCTTTAACTTCATAGTAACATCTATCCAATGACATTTAATTACTCAAATGCAGACGTTGGTGCATTAAAATCTGCTTTGCATTAAACTATTAAAACTGGCTAATTACAGCAAATGTTTTCAGAGAACCAGAAAGAGTTCAGTTTATTATCATTAATAACTGGATGAAAACAACAAATGAGCAAAACTCTTTTTTAAATTTTGGATCCACAATAATTAACACAATCTGACTCATTTATTTATTTCAAATCATCATATTTTGTAGAGCACATAAAACATTTACATAATTTATTGTTATTTTTTAACATTTCTTTTCATTTTTTTAACCCTCGGGTTCCCTTGATTAGCCCTTTTTTCTGGTTTATTGTACTAGGTCTTTTTTTCTAATATTAGTAATTTTATATGTGCATATATAGATTTTCAAGTATTCTAAATAAGCCAAATAAATAGCTGTGTGATTATATATATATATATATATATATATATATATATATATATATATATATATATGTATATATGTATATATATATATATATATATATATGTATATGTATATACATGTATATATATATATATATATATATACATGTATGCTGTATGCCAGCTAAAAATCTTGAAAAAGAATGGTCTGCACAGCTTTTTTTCTAGTGTTGCCACTCTGCAGCTTTAGTGTGTCCAGTTTTGCAACATGGTGCAGCCTTAGTTTATAGAAGACAGATACAAGTAGTGAAATCAGCCAGAATACATTTCCATGCAGCACAGGAATGAGGCATCTTCTCTGATCCACGTTCACAACAACAGAACTCAACTTTCTGCCACATACAATATGGCGGTGACGTTGACATGCGAACCTGCGCCCTATGACGCGTCTACGTATATGATGTCTGTGGGTCCAACCCCCTGCATAGACGGTTCTCCTGCACAGATGGTTCTCTTTCAGCCGGTTCTCCTTCAGCCGGTTCTCCTTCAGCCGGTTCTCCTTCAGCCGGTTCTCCTTCAGCCGGCGTGTGACATGCTGGCGGCGTCTCATCCTCTGAGAAGAGGGTGTGAAAGCAGAATCAGAGGTGAGAAGCGCAGAGGTCAGCTGGCAGGTTGTCCTCCTGATGAACCCTCAGCGTCTCCTCTGGCTGCTGCTGACGCTTTGGGCTGAACGTGGAAAGGTGGCATGCAGGTTGTGTTTGTGTTCTGCAGCAGAACCGTCGCTGTTCTGCAGGAAACAAGCAGCAGGAAGGACTCTGAAGGTGAGCAGCGGCACCAGAACCTCAGTGAAGCACGCTCTGCTCCTTACACTCTGCTCCTCCTGGAACATCTGCAGAACCTTCCTTCTGGGACTTGGGTTTTAAGATGGTTCTGCCAGGTCGGGTTTAGATGAGATGGACCATCTCACAGCAGCAACAGGTTCTCTGGTCAGGTGGATCCGTTCTCCAGATGTTTGGTGGAACAGGAGCATCCAGCCTGTCAGCTACCGATCCCTGCAGCCAGGCGCTGTGATGTTGGAGGTCCTGGTTCTCCTCCCTGATCCTGTGGTTCTCCTCCCTGACCCAGAGCAGCACATCTCTCGGCGCCTCCTGACTCTCAGAAGTTTCTCCAGCAGCAAAGCAGGAGGAATGTAAAGTGTTCCCTGGTGTCTTCTTCTCCTAGCGGCGCTTGCTGAGCGTTTCCTGCCGCCGCGGCGTGGCTGGAGGAGGCATCGGCGGTGGCGCAGCAACGTTCCCCTGGAGATGAACCACATCCCCTGCAGCGGTGAACGTGGGAACGAAGCGTGACGCTCAAACGTTTTACAAACGGCTTCAGATGTGTTTCTGAGGCGCAGCCTGAAACTGTGAGCAGCTCTAAACGCTGCAGCCGGCGAGGCAGAACAGCGAGAACGAGCTCCTCAGCGTCTTCCTCAGCGTCTTCCTCAGCGTCTTCCTCATCGTCTTCCTCATCGTCTTCCTCAGCGTCTTCCTCAGCGTCTTCCTCAGCGTCTTCCTCAGCGTCTTCCTCACATTTCATGCAGAGATGGAGATGAAGAGTTGAGCCGATCAGCCCTTCATCATCGGCTGGTTCCTTCTCCAGACTTTGATCCGTTCTCCACCTGAACAGAACCAAGCACTTCCAGCCTGCAGACTGCAAACATCCATACGCTCTGAAGCGGTGAGCGGCGCTTCAAAGTCATTATTTTCCTGCGTTCGTGTCCCAATTAGGAGGTTGGAAGTCCGTCCTGACAGGTCAGAGCAGCGGCGCTGAAAGTGGAGTCAGACACAAGCTGATTAATGGCGTCATTAAGGGAAGACGGACTGTGTGTAAATGTGCAGCAGCTCCAGGGTGGATCGATGGAGCAGCAGCAGAACCTCCTCCTCGCTGCCTCGCAGGCCTCTCCATAATGCCTGCGCTGTAATTGGCTGAGAGGAGGCGCTGCTGCAGACCCTCACAGTGAAGACCCTCAGCTGGAGGCAGCAGCAGGAACTGGAGTCTTTTCTGGAAAAGCGCTCCAGACGTGACCCTGAGGGAGAGTTCACAGCTTCGTGTGATTAGTGCTGCATCTATTTCTGGCTCAGCGCTGCTCGGTCGCCTTGCCTCCCGTTGCATCATCGCCGGCGTCCTGCTCACCTGCCCTGAACTCTTCCTGCTGACTCTTCCTGTCAGCTCGTCAGGAACGTCTGACGTTCTGCTCCAATCAGGGAGAAAGAAGTTAAACACAAGCAGAACCTCTTCATCATCCACAGAATAAATCCTGAGATCCTCCCCCGCCACCTTCTCGTTACCTTTGACATCTTCAAGCTTATAGTGCTGATATGATGAGAGTCTCTATGGAGGCGCCTGATCTCAGGATCATGACCCAGGAGCTTCCTCAGCAAGCAGCGGGGAGGCCCACCGCGCTTTGACGGACAGGAAGTCAGCCACCCATCATTTCCTGCACGGTTACCGACTGACAGAGAGACGGAGACTGGAAGGTTCCCGCTGAGACAGGCTGGTGGTCAGACAGGAGGAGGACCAGGGTCAGGTTCTGGTGGTGCTGATGAGATGATGAAGGTCTGAGCAGAAGCTGGTAATCACACCGTCTCCCTTCCAGCATCTCCTGCAGACCTGAAGACCTGAAGACCAATCTCTGGTAGCATCCCAGATCCCGTCAGAGCCTCGTTTGACTTTGGATGAAACAGACCCGCTGCAGAGGCCGGTCCAGCGCTGGTCCAGACCAGCTCCAGATCTGTTCCTGCAAACAGCTCCAACAACTAACTTACCAGCAGCTTAAACTGTCCATGACCTGCTGTAGAGTCTGAGGTGGAGCTCCTGGGTTCTGCTCAGTTCTCTGAGCCTCCCGCTCCGACTTTGGGCTGAACCTCCTGAGACGTTCTCCTCTCTGGGAAGACCTCTGAGCCTTCCAGGTTGAAGGCCAGCAGCTGCTCTGCAGCCAGTGATCTGGAGCCAGTGCTCTGGAGCCAGTGTTCTGGAGCCAGTGTTCTGGAGCCAGTGTTCTGCAGCCAGTGTTCTGCAGCCAGTGTTCTGGAGCCAGTGATCTGGAGTCTCTCCTCCTGGAGACACAGTGCTGCTGGCCCTGGTTCTCCTGACGGATGTGGGGAATCGTTGTGGAGGATTAAACTCCTCCTCTGCTCTGCGTTTCTCCTCTTATCTCTGCCCGTCCTCAACCTTCATCACCTCCTCGCTGACTCCTCCCCCTCGTAGCCTCCTGCTGACTTGCAGCTCCGCGCAGAGAAACCCAACGAGGTCAAGATCCTAATTTCATCCTGTCAGAAATTATTAAGATTTATGCGCCTCTGGGATCATTTCAGAGCCAAGGACATGGGAGCAGAATGTGTGACGGTGAGACGACGCTCAGCTGCTCAGCTGCTCGCTCTGACCACGGTCCTCCTGAGCAGCAGATCAGGAGCTCTGCTCTCCATAAAGCCTCATAACTGATGCTCAGCAGACCAGCTGGCAACAAAGACACTAATCAAGTCTGGAGACGATGATCAACTCTGATTCTCCACTAAATCCTCCTCATCACAGCTCCAGTTCTCACGGATGGTAAAGGAAACCTGTTTATTCCAGTCAGCTGAGGTCAGACATGCAGACAGCTGGTCTGAAAAGGAGAACCGGAGGAACCAGAACCAGAGACTGGATCATCAGGTGTAGTTTCTAGCTGAGCTCAGAGCTGAGCCGGATGGTGGATCTGGTTTAGGAGACACGCTGGGATTCACTGACAGCTTTCATGTGCTGAGCTCTGAGCAGAAGGAGGCGATCAGAAACCAACATAAAACATCTAAAAGCTGCTCGTGTCCGTCTGTTGGTCGTTCCTCTGGATTATCCAGCTAGACCTGCTGACCATAGCTGGACTTTTATTTCCTTTTTTCTTTGGAAAGCAGCGTATGTTTAAAGCCCAAACATTCACACCAAAATGTGAACTCTGCTTTTACTTTATCTGAGTCAGACGTCAGCACAGTGAATCACCAAAGGCCAGATTTCAGACGTCTTCATCTGCAGTTTAGTGAAAACTAAAAGACAGAGCTGAAGTTCTGGGACAGAACCAAAGTGGATGGAGGATAAATCTGATTTTAGGAGGAAACTCTCAGACCCAAGCTGAGATTTCTGAGCTTTGATCAGGATGAGGAAACGCTCGTTCCTGATCGGATCCCCGCTGATTTATCTCTGTTGCTTTTTGCCTTCTTGTCTTAGACTGCAGGTGTTAAAATGTTGTTAAAATGTTTGACAGGATCTCTCCTGATGGTTATGTAACACCGTCTGGGTGTGTGAGCGTTGAGCTACAAAGGGATGGAGTCAAAAAGATGTGTGCACGTTCTAATAATCCTGGGTATCATCTAGGATGAGCCGATTTGATACGATTCTCCTTACATCGCTCAGCTTGATTTGATTTCACTCCAACAAAACCAGCCAAATATTATATTTATGTTAAATTTATTGAACACTGATATATTTACAGGAACATAAAATTTGGTTCAAAGCATTTAACGTATCACAGGAAACAAAAATGTGCCAAACGTCTGATTTTAGGGATGAAGGAGCTTCTAAAATCCTGCTGGCCGTTCTGCAAACTCGTCTCACTGCACTTCCTCAGTAATGGCTGTAATAACGCCCCCTAGGGGTTGGGAGGTATATTGATATTGAAAGCCAGAATATAGATATTAAATCATTTTTAAAAACATCGATATTAATCTTTGTATCGATTTTTAGGCACAACCCTAGATTCTACCAACTGATATTAGCTTTTATCTACAGAAACTACAATACTCAAAATTCTGCTGTTGTTTTTATGTATGAATGTAAAGCTGATAGTTCAAAGTCTTGTGAATATAACTCTGATTTCTACGACTAGTCTTCACAGCTGTGGACATAAATTAGTAGAAAACTGTTGCAATGACGTCAGGGCGGGGTGGGGTCATTCTCTACAGCTGTATGGCAGGCCATTTGACATAAAATTGGCTTTACTTACATTCCAGATATCTGAAATTAATTCATGGCTAGACATAGTTAATTATGATATCTAATTACATTCTGCCTCGTATATACAATGTCAGATTAACCACTAAGTTGTCAACAAATCTGCAATAAATCACTGACTATCTGAAGCATAAATTTCAGATATCAACAGTTAAATTATGACTAGTCATAAAGTGAACTGGTTTGCTTTTAGTTTTGACTAATCAAACAAATTCTCAGTGTATTTTTTAGAAATACACAAATTAAATGGCAGATATATTGAAAGCAAATAATGACTAGGAAAAGCAGTTATCAAGAATACAGGCTCACAAATATGACAGCAAAATTTTGTATTTGAATTTTTGTTCAATAATTTTATTGACATATGAATTGTTAAAATCTTTTTGACAGCTTTGTTGCTCCATAGTGTCTGATTTATTTCATTTCTTCATATCATTTATTCATTTATTTCATTGTGTATTCAGAAAAATTTGGTTAAAAAACTATATTTTTGCTGGAGCTACAGTTCTGTAAAAACTCTGACCAATCCCTGCAGTTTGGTCCAAAGCGCAGGGATTGGTCAGAGTTCTGGTTCTGGTTCTGGTTCTGCCCCCCAGTCTACCTTTAATAGTTCTTGTTGCACTGCTGTGATAACCAGGAAAATGGGATTCTATCAGGAAAACAAAGCCAAGCCCAAATAAGCAACCTGACTTTTAACAACGACCCCAAAAATAAAAAAGTAACCCGTGACTGACGGAAGTAGAAAGATGAGCAGATAAACTCCTCCATTGATCAGAGGAAGCGGCCTGGCTGCACACGCTCAGTGTGTTTGTGTGAGGGCGGCTGTCAGCTCTGATGAAACCTGCTGCTGGTTGTCTTTCAGGCTTCGACGCCTACTTCATGTCCCGCACCCTGGAGAACAACCGCAGGAACGTGTGGTTCGCCGAGTACTGGGAGGAGAACTTCAACTGCAAACTGATGAGCTCCTCCAAGAAGGACGACAGCAGCAGGAAATGCACAGGTGAGTGTGAAGGTCGCATTCTTCCAGTCAGCATGTCTCCTGTTTGATCACATAACAGTTTCCACATTTATTCCTTTATTATCTGCTTAGCAAACTAAACGTTGTTTAAATGCTGAACATTAAAGTGGAACTACAGGCCAGGATCCAGCAGGAAATGAAACAGGCGGGTTAAACAGATCCTGGACCAGCGGTCTGGTTCTGTCCCCTCCGTTCCTCACTGGGCCACCGTCAGCAGGTTCTGGTCCCAGGCCAGAACCCGGCGCTGGTCCATGAAGAACTCTAACGAACTCGTGACTGGAGCCAGAACTTTATCTGAAGCAGCAGAACCTGGACCCGTTCCTGGGAGGTTCTGCTGCTGTTTCATCTTTAAGACGGTCAGAATTCAGGAATTCTTCCATATTTTATTAGTTATTATATATATTGTGCATTTTTATGTATTTATTTCATTTCATAGCTTTTTATTTAGTTTTATCCCATTTTATTTTCCATTTTTCCTTATCATGGTCTCTGCGCTGCGTCTGGAGAGGCGGATCTCAGAGGAGGGAAGATACTGCCTGCTCAGAGCTGCTCAGCAGGACCTGAATGCAGAAATCCAGCCTGACAGGAAGTGAAGGATGAGGAGATCTCTGCCCTCTGCAGCTATCAGCCAATCAGTGATGATCAGAATCCAAACTGGTTCTTCTTAACCAGACGGTCCATCATAGGATCCAGAACTCTGCAGAACTCTGCAGAGAACCTCCACCTGGGTGCTGCCCGCTCAGGAGGCGAGCTCCATCCCCAGGAGAGCTGCTGCTCCTCCATCTGGTCAGGAGGCCTCATCTGGGCCCGTCGGACTGGGAGAAGACTCCAGAACCCCCTGGAGGGACCAAACGTCCTTCTGGCCTGAGGAACACCTGGGATCTCCCTGGAGGAGCGGTAGGACGTTCTCCAGAGACCGTTCAGCACCCAGAGGATGGACTCCAGCTCCCAGAATCCTCCTCTCTCAGAAATATGGATCAACAGAGTGAGCGGTTATTTCTGCAGAACCTCAGCGATGGTTCTGACTGGCTGAGCTGACGCCGCTGGGACCGATGCTAACCTGGAGCTCCTCTGGACTCCAATCAATAAAGCTTTGCAATTAGTGAGTGAAGGTGTGAACGGGCCGTGAACACTAATGAACCTGTTCTCTTTAGAGTATCGACTGCACACACAAAGCCACGTATTATCTCGTCGGGCTTATTTTCCTCGGTGTCGCCGGGCCTCGTTACAATCAGCCTCCTCCATTATTGGCTCTAATTTCCTGCTCTGACTGATTGATTCTGGAAGATATGAACTTTAGAAGCATTCACACAGTCAAACCAATTAATTTGCTCCATCTAATTTATTGTCACAATTCCCATTTCCCTGAAAGCGTTTGTTCCCCCCCCCCAACCAGACCTAAAGCTGCCACGTCTCCAACACGACAGCCAATCACCAGCTAGGATCTTTATTCTAAGGAACCCTCAGACCCACTGATCCAGCAGCTGGAGAACAGAACCAGGATTTATGGTCAAAAAGGTTCCTTTTTATCTGAGTCCGTCCATCAGGACTCCAGGAGTGATGCGTGTTTCTCTGAGCCGTCAGAGGGAACCCTGAGGAACCCTGAGGAACCCTGGGGAACCCTGTGGTTCTCATATTAACTCAATGTGTTAATAATATTCACCAGCATGAGGAACCAGAACCTAAATCTAAAGCACAGATTTATTCATCCAGTCGACTCTCCTGAAAACGCTGACATCCTGCTTCAGCGCGTCTATGGCAGCTCCAGGTGCATTCTGGGGGATGTAGGCGCACATTCATTGTGTGTGTAGATTATTCTGCTTTTCTAATCCTGTGGTCTTTGTGAATGCATGTAAAGCTGCTCCTGCTGGGTTCTGCTGGGGTCTGCTGGTGTTGCTGCTGGTGTTGCTGCTGGGTTCTGCTGGGCTCTGCTGGGTCCTGCTGGGTTCTGCTGGTGTTGCTGCTGGTGTTGCTGCTGGGTTCTGCTGGGCTCTGCTGGGTCCAGCTGGGTTCTGCTGGGTCCTGCTGGGTCCTGCTGGGTTCTGCTGGGTCCTGCTGGGTCCTGCTGGGTTCTGCTGGTGTTGCTGCTGGTGTTGCTGCTGGGTTCTGCTGGGCTCTGCTGGGTCCAGCTGGGTTCTGCTGGGTCCTGCTGGGTCCTGCTGGGTTCTGCTGGGTCCTGCTGGGTTCTGCTGGTGTTACTGCTGGGTTCTGCTGGGCTCTGCTGGGTCCAGCTGGGTTCTGCTGGGTCCTGCTGGGTTCTGCTGGGTCCTGTTGGGTTCTGCTGGTGTTGCTGCTGGGTTCTGCTGGGCTCTGCTGGGTCCAGCTGGGTTCTGCTGGGTCCTGCTGGGTCCTGCTGGGTTCTGCTGGGTCCTGCTGGGTTCTGCTGGTGTTACTGCTGGGTTCTGCTGGGCTCTGCTGGGTCCAGCTGGGTTCTGCTGGGTCCTGCTGGGTCCTGCTGGGTTCTGCTGGGTCCTGTTGGGTTCTGCTGGTGTTGCTGCTGGGGTCTGCTGGGTTCTGCTGGTGTTGCTGCTGGGTTCTGCTGGGTTCTGCTGGGTTCTGCTGGGTCCTGCTGGGTCCTGCTTGGTTCTGCTGGGTTCTGCTGGGTTCTGCTGGGTTCTGCTGGTGTTGCTGCTGCTAGGCTACAGCTTGCTGTCGCTGTGACAGCCTGCAGGCCGTGGACGTTCCTGATAACGCGGCGCTCAGCGTGCATCCATGGCTGCAGCCTGATAACATTATGCGGCTGTGTCTGGGGGGCGAATGGATGAAGGAGAGATATGCGGCGGTCATTGAGAGCAGAAAGGAGCTGAGGGACTCCTGGTGAGGAGATAACATTCAGCTTACGGTCGCCGTGCCTCAGGCTAGGAAACGTGGAGAGGAGAGAGAGGCGTCTGGAGGATTTCTGCCCAGATCCCATCAGCTGCTGCTCTGACCTGCAGATCCTGGAGGTGTCGGCGCTGATAACGGATCTCCCAGCTATCTGCTCACACTGGATGACGCACCGCTGACCGTCAGTCTGAGTCGTCTTCTCATTGTCTTCAGAACATGAACGTGTCCCTGCAGTCAGCGGGAGTCAAACCAGCAACCTCTCCAGTGCTCTCTGACCGCCCTGCAGAGTCAGAACACGGTCCAGACTGAGAACAGTCTGACCCGGCTGCTCCGCTAACACACAGCTGCTGGTTCTGCAGAGGACCAGAACCTCCATGCAGACCCGCTGGTCCTCCTGCCGCTGAGGAACCCTGGTGCAGGTCTGGAGTCTGAAGGGTCCTCCTTCATTTCCTCTCCTCATTTATCCACGACCCGGTACCCAAAGACAGAAACGGGCCGGTACCGCTTGGAGGTCTGAGCCGCTGGAAGCTGATGCTGCTGGCTGCAGGTCTGGATGAAGGCACGGCTCAGCACACGGCTGTCAGCAGGTCCAGCTCTCTGCCACCCGTTTAAACTGTGACCGGTGGTTCTGATCGGACCTCAGGCTGAGAGATGTCTCATTAAGGTGTGACTCAGGCAGAAACTGGGTCAGAACCAACTGAAAGCGGGTTTCTCTCCAGAATCCATCTCTGTGCAGGACGAGGCCTCAGATTCTATGTTTTCATTTCTGCACAAATTTCACAAAGAGATGTTTGATCTGCCTCAAAGGTCAGGACGGTTCCGCCCAGCCTCCAGTGGGTCCGGTCCAGAAGCCGTCCAGAACCCGTCCAGAAGCCGTCGCTGCTCTCACCGCCCTCTGTCTGTGTTTCAGGTCAGGAGCGCATCGGCATCGACTCCAGGTACGAGCAGGAGGGGAAGGTGCAGTTTGTGATGGACGCGGTGTACGCGGTGGCCCACGCGCTGCACAGCATGCAGAGGGACCTCTGCCCCGACGGCTCGGGCATCTGCCCCGACATGGAGCTGGCCGGGGGCAAGAAGCTGCTCAAGTACATCCGCAGCGTCAGCTTCAACGGTGAGTGGACCCATGGCGCCGCCCCGCTGCGGCCCATAAAGTCCGAGGCCTCGCCGAGCTCCAAGGCTGCAGAACGTCAGGGTGAGAAACGGCGAGCCCAGCGGCGCCTCCTGATCGTAAATACTCTGAGAGGAAACGTGACTCTCATGTAGAAATCTGCCATGGTCACGGTTCTGCTGGCCAGAACGTCTGCTCAGAGGTCAGAACCGAGAGGACGCTCCCAGAGAGGCAGGTCCAGGTTAAAGCTGCATGAGACAGGCAGGAAGTCCATCAGTCAGCAGCGCCGTGATGAGCCGTAATTAGACGTAGCGCCTGAAGCACAAAGCCAGCGCTCCACAGCTACTCGTTAAATCAGCCGGCGCCGCTGCAGCGCTTCTGGAGCCCAAACGGCTGCAGGGATCCATCAGGCTTCTGTTAGCACGCAGCCAGGAAACCAGCCTCTAAAGACGGCGCCCTGCTCCACCACAACGACATAAACGCTGCAGCGGCAGAGCGGCGCGCTGCGGGCCGGGGAAGGTGAGGATAACGAGGCCAGGAGGAGGGAGGAGGTGACTGTAGGCAGGCTGAGCTGCTGCTGTCTAAGCAGCCGTCTCCAACCTCAACGTTTCTCCTCATTAAAGACCTCAGAGGGACGCAGCAGCAGAAAGATGCACCAGACGACCATAAAGAGGAGCGGTACGACAGCAGCTGGACACAGCTGGGGGGTCCTGGTGTCCGCTTCCACCTGGAGGCCCTTTGGATCAGAACCGTGTGCAGAACCACCTCCAGGCAGCAGAAGAGGACAGTGGACCATCAGGTCCTGGGTCCTGGTCCACTGTCCTCTTCTGCTGCCTGTCCCTTTAAACGTCAGACACGCTCTGCTCTGATGCTCTGACCATTTAACCAATCAGCAAAGATTGTAGTTTCTCATAATGAATGAATCCCTGATATTATTCCACCCAGCTCTCAGGGGGTAATTAGGGCCGAGGCTGATGTGGAGAGCGGCTCGGTTCCTGCAGCCAGGAGCCACAGACTCTCATCTGTGACTGGAGTTTCTGAATATATTGAGGTGCATATTAGGCTCAAAGGAGAGTTTATTAACAACGTAACAAAAATGCATCTAAAGCAAACTTGGTATAAATACTAAACATGTTCTGTGGCGCCTTCGCTGCCTTCTGCCTCCAGCCACTGGTGGATGGACCTGCTTCTTTCTGATTGGCTTAGATTTACTGTGAAGCTCTTCCTCTGGTTGGTGGATTGCTCCCCTCTGTGTTAATAGCGCCACCTACTGTCCAGGAGGGACCTGCTGCTGAGACGTCTCAATCATCGGGGGGCCGGGGCCCCCAGCTCCCTCCTCCATGATGAACCTGCTAGATGTTTCTGCTCAGGCTGGATCAGCAGCGATGACTGAAAGCCATGAAGGGAGGAAAGTTTGATCTCTGGAGGTGAAGACGAGTGACTGGGAGGAAGAGCGCTCCTCATCAGCGAGGACCAATCAGATGCCTCCACAGCCTCACCTGTGTCTGACGTGGTGGAGATACTGGTGGAGCAGGAGGATGCACACCTCCAGTGCTCTGCTGGTCTCCACGGTTCTTTCAGAACATGGAGACGGTTCTGTTCTGCTCGGGTCCAGTAAGGACTGTGGGCTCAGCTGTAACATCTGGGCCAACCAGGCGTGACCTTTAACCCTTTCTCTCCGCCACAGGAAGCGCCGGGACTTCAGTGACGTTCAACAGAAACGGCGACGCTCCGGGCCGCTACGACCTCTTCCAGTACCAGAGGAGCAACGCCACGGGGGCGGGGTACCGCGTGATTGGCCAGTGGACCGAGACGCTGCAGCTCAACGTAAGGCTGGTGGGAGGAGCCTCAGAACCGGTGCCGGTCCAGTCTGAGTCAGCACCAGAACCGGTGCTGGTCCAGTCTGAGTCAGGACCAGAACTGGCGCCGGTCCAGTCTGAGTCAGGACCAGAACCGGTGCCGGTCCAGTCAGAGTCAGGACCAGAACCGGTGCTGGTCCAGTCTGAGGGTCAGGACCAGAACCGGTGCTGGTCCAGTCTCAGTCAGGACCAGAACCGGTGCCGGTCCAGTCTGAGAGTCAGGACCAGAACCGGTGCCGAATCCAGTCTGAGAGTCAGGACCAGAACCGGTGCCGGTCCAGACTGGACCAGGACCAGAACCGGTGCCGGTCCAGTCTGAGGGTCAGGACCAGAACCAGTGACGGTCCAGTCTGAGGGTCAGGGCCAGAACCGGTGCCGGTCCAGTCTGAGGGTCAGGACCAGAACCGGTACCGGTCCAGTCTGAGTCAGGACCAGAACCGGTGCTGGTCCAGTCTGACTCAGGACCAGAACCGGTGCCGCTCCAGTCTGAGTCAGGACCAGAACCGGTGCCGGTCCAGTCTGAGAGTCAGGACCAGAACCGGTGCCGGTCCAGTCTGAGTCAGGACCAGAACCGGTCCAGTCTGAGAGTCAGGACCAGAACCAGTGCCGGTCCAGTCTGAGGGTCAGGACCAGAACCGGTGCCGGTCCAGTCTGAGTCAGGACCAGAACTGGTCCAGTCTGAGAGTCAGGACCAGAACCGGTGCCGGTCCAGTCTGAGAGTCAGGACCAGAACCGGCGCTGGTCCAGTCTCAGTCAGGACCAGAACCGGTGACGGTCCTGACCCTCAGACGGACCAGAACCGGCGCCGGTCCAGTCTGAGGGTCAGGGCCAGAACCGGTGCCGGTCCAGTCTCAATCAGGACCAGAACCGGTCCTGGTCCAGTCTGTCGTGTTGCTCGTGTCGGCAGGATCTCTGAGAACCAAGCAATGGTTCTGGATCATTCTGCAGGAACCGGCTGCTGGATGGTTCTGACGGCCCAGAAAGAAACGTGCTGCAGAATCAGGGAGCTCAGGGCAGCTATACGCTGCTGGGCCCGTTTGGGTCAACAGAACCATGCAGGGCCCAGATTCTCCCAAAGATCCACACATAAAGAAAACATGAAAAAACTCAACAATAACTGGACTGAGAGCCACAAAGAGCCTCCAGCTGATCCAGGATCAGGGAGCTTCTGCAGACCCCCCCCCCCCCCCTCACAGTAGATACGACTACATGGACGAAAGTAATCAGAATAAAAATGCGTCACATAAACAAGCTAATCAGAATATTGTGATCATCTTCAGCTCCATCAGAATGAAATTATAATCTGAGTCAGAGAGCTGCTTTATGCTGATTATCTGATCATCGTTGATCTAAACTCTGGTCAGGATTAATTATTCTGAACGAGGCAAACTGACCAGAGTAAACGTGACGTATTTCTGCTTTGAGCGGCGGAGAAACGTCAGGAAGTGAACCTGATCCAAGCTTTCTGTTGGAGACGTTAAAGATTTAGATTAAATTATTAATCCAGAACCGTTTCAGCAGAAATTAGAAGCTGCTTCAAGTCCAGCCTGGGAAGACAAACTGCTAGAAAACTGCTGAGTTTACATTTTATTGTTCAGCAGAGATGGAAGTTCTTCTTCTGTGGTTTTTTAGGGACATGTGATAACGGCGCATGTCAGAGAGGCTCCCATCCATCCATCCATCCATCCATCCATCCATCCATCCTCCATCCATCCATCCTCCATCCATCCATCCATCCATCCATCCATCCATCCATCATCCATCCATCATCTCCACAGAAATGAAGCTCTGGTCCATCTTCATCCTCTGTGTCCTCAGCAGTTCCTGCGTTGAAGAAGTTTGATTCAGAACCAGAACATCTCTACCCGACCTTATATACGTCTGGTGTTTCTGCCCCCGTCACTGTGTCCCCCCCAGGTTCTGGACCCGGGTTCTGGACCCGGGTTCTGGACACGCCCACACCTCTTGTGCATTCACACATGAGTTAGCCGTCTGAAGGGGGCGGTGCTCCCCCCCAGGCCTCCATCACGGCTCCTGGTGCGTGTTCCACGCTGCGCTGCAGGTTCCTGTGTGACGGTGGAACCTGCAATGAATTAAGTGAGGAACATGTAAAGTGATGCTGGAGGCTGGCAGCAGCAATCAGCAGAGTGAGCTTTGTTAGAACCGGCTGTTAGCAGAGCGGGAGAAGAAGACAGCGCTGCTCCTTGAGGCCCCCTCCCTGAGCACCCCCCCCCCCCTGATATGTGGCTATTAATTATCCTAAAGGGCTGCAGCCACACATCACCTCTGTGACACGTTCACAGGAACGTCTCACGTTCTGATGCTCAGTGCCGCTGGTTCTGATGGATCGCTGCCGGCTCTCTGCTCCAGGACCAGCAGAAACCCTCATCAGTGGTTCTGCCTGGGCTGGACCGACCCGGCTGGACCGACCCGCAGTCAGAACTTCTTCACCTTAATGCACACAGTCGAACAGAACCGGCCTCATTAGCCTCAGGCTGATGTTCTGGTCCAGCTGCTGAGGTTCTCAGTGGGATCTGCTTCTGACTTTCACAGAAAAATGTGCAGATTAGGACTTATTCTCATCCTCCAGCTGATCTTCAACTAATTAGTAAATCATGAATTTATGAATGTAATTGATAAAAGAAACGAATCCAGATGATCAGTGAATAGAGTCACTGCACAGAGCGAAACATTTCACACGTTTATCTCTGCCTTAAAGCTGCTGGAGTTCAGTTTCTCACATTACATCAGAGCAATAAACAGGAACCACAACTGGACAGTCCTCAGGTCCAGAACCTCCTGGATGCCCAAAGCCTTCCTGGACCAAGGTGGAACAGAACCGGCTGGTGCTGCTCAGCCCAAAGTTCTCTTTTCAGATTAAAGTTTGCATTTCATGAGGAAATCAAGGTCCAGACTCTGGAGGACGAGTGGAGAGACCCAGAATCCAGAAGTCCAGGAGGACGTTTCCACCCTGACCCATGTCATGTACCGGTTCTGGTCCACCGGGTTTTGGGTCCACAGCCATCTACCAGGACATTTTAGAGCTCTTCAGGCCTCCTTTTGCTGACAAGCTTTGTGGAGATGCTGGTTCCGTTTTCCAGCAGGACTTGGTACCGGTCCACCCTGCCAGAGGTACCAAAAGCCGGTCCGATGACCAGGGTGGTACTGGGCTCGACTGGCAGCAAATGGGCCTGACCAGAACCCCGTAGAGACTCTGTGGAGTTTTGTCCAGAGAAAGATGAGACACCAGAACCACGATCCAGACGAAAGCAACCTTCCAGAACCCCTCAGCAGAACCGTAGGCTGGTCTCCTCCATGCTCCGACCCAGACCCGGTTCTGAATGGAGATACTGAACAGAACCTGGACTGACTGCAGTGAACGAACTGCTCACAGAACCTGATGAGGCTGATGGTTTAAGACCAGAACCTGCTCCTACGGTTCTACGGCGCCGGCCCGGCTGACGGTGGAAGGTCTCTCTGTGTGGCTCCTCTGCAGACGCGGTTCCTGTTCCTGCAGCGTTCTCAGCAGCCGATAAGAAGCAGAAACGCTGTTTGACTCTTTCCTCTGATAAGAAACTCATTTATTTTAGTGTTTTTGTGGGTGAAGCCATGTTTATGCAGCGAGGCAGCGCTGGATGCCATTACTCCTTATCTGGGTTCTGACAGATGTCACGCTTTAACTTCTGAAGGATCAGAACCCGGTCAGAACTACGGGTCGAGACGGCACCTTATCTCTGGGCGGGACACGGTGGCGTCCGTCTAATCTCAGATCTGATGCTTCTGGTCTGAGAGCAGCTCGGCCTGCTTAATCTGACCTTGATCTGTGGGAGAACGTCCTCCTCAGATGGAGATCTCTGGTCCCAGAGGACTGATTGGCTGAGAGGCTCCTCCTCCCACGCTGCTGCATTCAAAGATGCATCGCTGCGTTTCTTCTTCTGCTTCCCTAAAATACGCTCTTCCTCCTCTGATTGAAGACCTGCAGACCAGAGGTTCTGTGAAGGAACGTCTGTCCTAGAACGTCTCATCTGCTCTGACTAGAAGGTTAAAACAATCATCAGGTGGATATCTGTGGATGGATGGATGGATGGATGGATGGGTGGGTGGATGGATGGATAGATGAATGGATGGATGGATGGATGGATGGGTGGGTGGGTGATGGAGGGATGGATGGATGGATGGATGGATGGATGGATGTGTGGGTGGGTGGGTGGATGGATGGATGGATGGATAGACGGACGGACAGGTGGATGGATGGATGGATGGATGGATGGATGGATGGATGGATGGATGGATGGGTGGATGGCTGTGGACGGATGGATGGATGGATGATGGATGGATGGATGGGTGATGGATGGATGATGGATGGATGGATGGATGGAAGGATGGATGGATGGATGATGGATGGATGGATGGATGGATGGATGGATGGATGGGTGGGTGGGTGGATGGATGGATGGATGGATGGATGTGTGGGTGGGTGGGTGGATGGATGGATGGATGGATGGATGGATGATGGATGGATAGACGGACGGACAGGTGGATGGATGGATGGATGGATGGATGGATGGATGGATGATGGATGGATGGATGGATGGATGATGGATGGATGGATGGAGGGACGGACAGACGGATGAATGATGGATGGATGATGGATGGATGGATGGATGGATGGATGGATGGATGGATGGATGGATGGATGGATGGATGGAGGGACGGACAGAGGGATGGATGGTTGGATGGATGGAGGGATGGATGGATGGAGGGATGGATGGAGGGATGGATGGATGGATGGATGGATGGATGGATGTTCTCCAGAGTTCTGTCAGATTGAATCTTCCTCCCTTCCAGAACCATCCTCCTCCTCATCATCATCATCTTCATCTTCATCCTGCTCATCCTCATCGTCATAGAGACACAATGGCCGACAGGAAGTGAACCTCCATGAGTCTGCAGGTGTTCCTGAATCTGATGTTCCTGCAGGTCAGAGGTTCCTGCATCACCTGGATGCAGGAACGTCTGACCTGGTGTCTCTGCATGTGTTAGAACCCAGTTTGGTAGATGAACTAATGACTCGTTTCTAACCCCATGAATCTGGACACTGATTCAGAGAATCAGAGAATCAGATCCAAACCTTTCCGGGTCAGAACTGTAGCCGTGTCTCTCCTGTGGCCTTCTGGGTAATCCTGGGCTGCAGCTAGACGCTGCTGTCCTATCTGTCTGTGGACAAAGCTCCATGACTCCTGAGCTCCTTCCATTCCATCCTGCTGATGAACACCCAGAGGCCGAGGTTCTGCTGACGTGTGTTCTGCTGTGGTTCCTTTCAGGTGGAGGAGCTGCAGTGGCCCCGCGGAGAGCAGGAGGTCCCCAGCTCCGTCT
This sequence comes from Fundulus heteroclitus, assembly GCF_011125445.2. Classification (NCBI taxonomy): domain Eukaryota; kingdom Metazoa; phylum Chordata; class Actinopteri; order Cyprinodontiformes; family Fundulidae; genus Fundulus; species Fundulus heteroclitus. The sequence continues at coordinate 1,031,856 of NC_046380.1, read as the reverse complement.
GCAGCCTGCCCTGCAGAGCCGGCGAGAGGAAGAAGGTGGTGAAGGGGATGCCCTGCTGCTGGCACTGCGAGCCCTGCGACGGCTACCAGTACCAGGCCGACGAGTTCAGCTGCAAGCTGTGCGCCTACCACATGCGGCCCAGCGCCAACCGCACCTCCTGCCAGCCCATCCCCATCGTCAAGCTGGAGTGGCACTCCCCCTGGGCCGTCATCCCCGTCTTCCTGGCCATGCTGGGCATCGTGGCCACCATCTTCGTCATGGCCACCTTCGTACGGCACAACGACACGCCCATCGTGCGCGCCTCCGGCAGGGAGCTGAGCTACGTGCTGCTGACGGGGATCTTCCTCTGCTACATCATCACCTTCCTGATGATCGCCAAGCCCGACGTGGGCGTGTGCTCCTTCCGCCGCATCTTCCTGGGTCTGGGCATGTGCATCAGCTACGCCGCCCTGCTCACCAAGACCAACCGCATCTACCGCATCTTTGAGCAGGGCAAGCAGTCGGTGACGGCGCCGCGGCTGATCAGCCCCACCTCCCAGCTGGTCATCACCTTCAGCCTGATCTCCGTGCAGCTGCTGGGGGTGCTGGTCTGGTTCGGGGTGGACCCGCCCAACACCGTCGTAGACTTTGACGAGCAGCGGACCGGCGACCCGGAGCGGGCGCGGGGCGTGCTGAAATGCGACATCACGGATCTGCAGATGATCTGCTCTCTGGGTTACAGCATCTTGCTGATGGTGACGTGTACTGTGTACGCCATAAAGACCCGCGGCGTCCCCGAGAACTTCAACGAAGCCAAGCCCATCGGCTTCACCATGTACACCACCTGCATCGTGTGGCTGGCCTTCATCCCCATCTTCTTCGGCACGGCGCAGTCTGCAGAGAAGGTAGGACGCCGCCTCTGCCCCGCCCACGCCTCTGGCACCAAACCTGCAGGTCTCAGGTGTGGCTGAGGCCCCGCCCACGCCTCTGGCACCAAACCTGCAGATCTCAGGTGTGGCTGAGGCCCCGCCCACGCCTCTGGCACCAAACCTGCAGATCTCAGGTGTGGCTGAGGCCCCGCCCCTTTGGCAGGTCGGCTCATGCCGCTCCATCTGCACCGCCTTAAGGTTCGGTGATCAGAGCCAATGGCTGACAATGAAACCACTGAGCTATATAATACACTGGAGTGCTAATAGCCGCTGTTAGAACGAGTCGCTTTGAAGCCACCAGCCGCCATATTGGTACTCCCTATTTTCCTCCAGTAACTAGGGAATATGTGCGCTACAGCATCGAATAACGAGGATTTTCTCATGATCAGGGGGGCTTAAAACTTTTAAAATGTCAAATGCCATATAGTTTTATGTTATGTTCTAAAAATATCAAGTACTGAGAAAGTCATGTGCTGAAATATTTTGCATTTTATTCATTTAAATATATATGTTTAACACAAATAATATACAAAAACATATATTTACATATGTGTATACATATATATATACATATATACATATACACATACTTATACATATATATAAATTTAATATGAATAACATGTAAAATATCTCAGCACCTAATTTCCTAGTGGTTGATAGTGTTAGTACATCCACTGACTGTAGAATTACCTGTGAAACGTTTTCACACAGCCAGAAAACTGCTTGTTGTTGCAACCAAATCCTGTGGGATTCTGGGAGAATAGGGAGGAGCAAGATGGCGGCCAGTGACTTCAGTTTTTCGGCAAAATCAGAACTCCAGTGTATTATATAGCTCAGTGAATAAAACACACAACTTTTACGTCAGGATCTCCTCCTGACCCTATCAGAACCTGAAATTACTGAAAATGTAATAATTAATAATAATCTGAAGGAGGAGCTTTTTGCAGAAATGACCTCAGCCTCCTGCTCTGCATGTCATCACGTGATAAATCATTGTGAATATAGACGTGAAATGAACAATTACATATAACATTTGTATTATTGTTTCTATAAGAATGTCTAAAATATATTCAGGGATGAAATAATCCTCTGGGATAAATATCTGATCCCAGATCAGCCTGAACCGCTAATTAAACGATTTTTATGGGATGGATATTCGCGCTGCGCTGATTGTGGGAGCGATCTCTGGGATACATCCTGCTGCAGCTCCTCTCCTCCTCCCTCCTCCTCTTCTCCTCCTCCTCTTCCTCCCTCCTCCTCCTCCTCCCTTAGAATAAGCAGGTCCACCTGAAGCTCGTCATCCACCTGCAGGTATTCAGACCAGGGTGTGATCCCTGATCCTGTTCCCAGACTACAGGCTCCTTCTCCTCACTGATGGGGAAATAAATCCTAGAAGCAGCTGAATCTCTGAATCGCCTCCGTCTGGTTGACTGAAAGCCGTTTGTGTCGTTCCTGCAGATGTTTTCGTGTCTCTGTGTGAGGATTGATGTCTGCAGGCAGGACTGATCTGCTCTGCTGGGGGATCTGAGCGGTTCTGCTGCTTCAGCCGCAGCAGGAGCCTGAGGCAGCACGGTGTCTGAGAGAGGGAATCAGAACCAGAAAGCAGCTTTTACTGCCAGAACCGGGCTTCACTGAGACTTCCTCAGCGGCTGAAGCTTTAATGAGTCACAGAGACCAGCCTCGGTGCAGCCTGCAGACAGCTGCTGCATGTCTGGGAGGGTTCTGTGGGGATAAACCAGACCAGAATATGGCAGAACAGGAACCGGAGAGAACAATGAAACAGAACCTGAACCCCAGCTGACCCGGTCAGCTTCAGCTAGAGGGAACCACCTCCACCTGAAGCTTTGTTTGTGAACCAACAAACACACCAGGATCCATCTTGTGCCGCTGCGGCTTCAATGGTTTCTGAACGAACCACAAACAGGCCAATCACGTTGCAGTATTGAGGTTTAAGGCGGGACATAGTGGCTCTAATGAAAGCCCGGTTGAGCCACAGCAGAACCACCAGAATCATGGCAGCACAGGAGCTGCTGCTCTCACGTCTGATTGGTCAGAATCCACAGGTTAATTGAACGAACAGCTTGACCAGCTCACCTTGTGGTTTCTCATGACACCTGCTGCTCGTGTTTTAATCTGATTCGTGATTGGCTGAAGCCAACCTGTGGTAGGCGGGCTCTGGGTGTCCTTCGCCCAATCAGCTCAGAGAGTTCTGCTGAATGTCCCTCCTTTCCAGAATGAGATGGTTCTGATGAACCCATCATCAGTCTGGGTTAACCTGCTGCTGGTTTCTCACCTGCTGCTAACTTTAAGCCTTTCTGACTCAAACATTTAATCGTATCAGACGCTGACGACTGTTTGCACTCTTAGCTTCTCAGAAAGTGATGTTTGGTGCGTCCAACTTGAACATCATGTCTGGATTGGTGTGACTGTGTCTCCCCAACACTTCATTAAGGTTACAGGATGACAGTGAAGACTAGATTTACTGCGGACTGCACCGGGGCGGGGCGGGGCGGGGCTGGACCGGGGTAAACTGGGTAACCTGGGGGGTAAACTGGGTAAAATGGGTAACCTAGGTAAAATGGGGGGTAAACTGGGTAACCTGGGGGTAAACTGCACGCCCATCGTGATACCAGCTGGTACCACGATGGGCGTGCGTCCCCGGCGCAGTTTACCCCCCAGTTTACCAAGATTACCCCCCAGGTGGACTGGGGGGTAATCTTGGTAAACTGGGTGAAGTGGGGGGTAAAATGGGAGTAATCAGGTCCTGCTGTTTGACCATTGCTGAAGAACCGACGGCGAGTCACATGACCGCTGGTCTCTGTTGAGGGGGGAGGGGGGTCTGATGGCATGAGCTCAGCTGCTTGTTGGGTCCAGGATGCGGTTCTGGTCCTGAGCTGTGACCCATATTTCCATCGTCTGCTCATCTGTCAGGTCACCAAAGCCGCTGCACATTTTCAGGAGGAAAAGTAAAGTTTTAAAAGAACAGGACCATTGATCAGCTAATGATCTGTTTCATTAGATGCAGGAGCAGAACCGTCTTTAATCTACGATTACATCTTTCATTAAAACGAGGCCCTGATTCACCTCAGTCTGCAGACAGCTCATTTCTAGACTTCATTCTCCGTCCACCACTAAAGCAGAACGTCACGCGTTCTCCTCAGACGCTGAGTTATGACCTCCAGCTCTCCTAGCCAAACCTTCAGCTGACTCTGACACGCCACGGATGCTTCAGCAAAGCTCCCGGTAAATAGGATGAAATACACGCCAGCTTTAGGTTGACAGGCATAAATGGTGTGAAGGTAAAGCTGCTGTGAGGTCAGCAGCCGGTTCTGCTCCACAGAGTTTACAGGCCTGTGGGGCAGATTTGTAACGTGTGATTTGGACGACATAAATAAACCTCAGCAGCTCTGAGAGCGGAGCGGCGAGGCTTTCTGGGGCTTTACGGGATGTTCAGAGCTCAGAGGGAGGAGGAGATAAACAGCAGCGCGTCCTCACATGCTGGCTGCAGATGTTCTCTCCACCGTTCTGTTTCATCTCCTCCTCCATCCTCTGATCACTCGTTCTGCTCTCATCGATCCTTCACAGAGCTGCGCTCCAGCGCCTCGTCTCCAGACCGCCGCTCATGCTCCCGCTCCACAACAACCCAAAGCTGCTGAGTAACAACGGACACTGGTAGTCTCCTGGAGGAGAAACATTCAGTGTCGTTGTTTCCTCACCTGGATGTAGAAGCTGGGCCTCCGGGTCCAGAACCTGCAGCAGAACGCTGGCGCTGGGTTTCTGGCTGGCCCACATCATCACGCCTCCACCACCGTGCTTTGCTGTTAGGCTCAGCCGTTTGTGCTGCTTCTGTGTTTCTGGTTTCCTCCAGACGTTCCTCTCTCCAGCCACTTGGGCCAGCTCCTCAGGAGGAATCCCAAGGCGTTCCCAGCAGAGAGACATAGGCAAGGCAAGGCAAGGCAAATTTATTTATGTAGCACAATTCAGTACAGAGACAATGCAAAGTGCTTTACATGATTAAAATATAGGAAAATAAAACAGAATAAAAGCAAGTAGGGATAGTGTATAAACAAAAAAGAACATTTGAAAACAGTAAAACATTTTAACTTGAACATTCAAAGGCAATCCTAAACAAATGTGTTTTTAATCTCGATTTAAAGGAACTCAGGCTTTCAGCACTTTTACAGTTTTCTGGAAGTTTGTTCCAGATAAGTGGAGCATAGGAACTAAATGCTGCTTCTCCATGTCTGGTTCTGGTTCTGGTTCTGCAGAGTAGGCTGGAGCCAGAAGACCTGAGTGGTCTGGAGGGTTGATACACTGATAACAAGTCTGTGATGTATTTAGGTGCTAAGCCATTTAGAGATTTATAGACTAACAGAAGTATTTTAAAGTCTATTCTCTGAGATATAGGGAGCCATGGAAGGACTTTAGAACTGGGGTGATGTGCTCTACTTTCTTAGTCTTAGTGAGGACGCGGGCAGCAGCGTTCTGGTGCTGCCCGCGTAGACACATAGTCTGTGTCTCATTCCGAATACTTCCGTCAGTGCACTGCTGATGTGCACTGACCACTTACTGCCGTAGTGCCCACTTTCGACCGTTAGTAGTGTTCCAAAAGGAACACTTATGTTAAAACACTTACCAGAAATGACGGGATGACATGACGAACGCAACACGCGTGACCGCAAATTTTTCAGACCGCCAAAAAATATATGCCGGCGTTTTTTTTTATAAAAACAATCGTTTATATTCACAGCATGTTGAAATTACATCGCCTCCGACGTCAAATACGTCCTCCAAAATATTGGCTGAACATGAGGTATGTTCGTGTATTTTACAAACACCTATTGAGTACAATGCCTCGTATTACCACCATTACTTACATTTATATGATTGCGGTGTCGCAGCTCCGGCTTTCTCGGCTGAATTGTCCGCCATTATTTTCAAAATAGGAACATCTTCCCAACGTCCTTAGCCCCTCCCTTTCCGCTTTGTAGTCAAGATGGCGTCTGTTTAGTGCGAGTAGGGTCCATCGTTACGCACTGCATTTTGTGCCCGTTTTTAGGGGGTCATCCGGGTACTTTCAGTGCACTGACTTTTTGTGTTATCTACACTACCTACTTAAAACTAAGTGTTCGAAGTGTAGAAGTAGGCGGATTGAGACACAGCCATAGTCCCTCCAGCGTGTCCTGGGTCTTCCCCTGGGTCTCCTCCCGGTGGGACGTGCCCGGAACACCTCACCAGGGAGGCGTCCAGGAGGCATCCTGACCAGATGCCCGAGCCACCTCAACTGGCTCCTCTGGACGTGGAGGAGCAGCGGCTCTACTCTGAGTCCTCCCCGGATGACTGAGCTCCTCACCCTATCTCTAAGGGAGAGCCCAGACACACTACGGAGAAAACTCATTTCAGCCGCTTGGATCCGGGATCTCGTTCTTTCGGTCACGACCCAAAGCTCGTAGATTAATACTCTGTAGATGAAATAAAATAAAGGATAAAAGAACAGTGCAGCCCGTTCCTATATAAGGAGAGGAACAAAGGAAGGAAGGTTGTGGGTTTATTTTCCCAGCATCCTAGCTGACCAATCAGACGGAGGGGAGGTCATGTGTCCATCGGAGGGACAGCGGGGGGGACAAACTGTCTCTGTGGAGGCTGGTTTTAGGAAACAGCGCTCTGTAGCGCCACCTGGAGGTAAAAGTCCAGAGACGTTCTGACCCTAGTCCTGCCTGATGGTCCTCTGCAGACCGTCTCAGAGAAACGTCTCCACTTTGGCCTCATCTGTCCAGAGGACATTGGTCAGGAAGTCTCTGTTCAGATACAGCTTTGTAAACTCAGTCCTGCCACCATCCTGGTCCAGAGAGAAGAGTTTTTTCTCTCTGGACCAGAGACTCTGACCCTGGCCTGAGTCTCCTGGGACGTCCCCTCCTGGACGGTTGGCAGCATGATGAACGTTTCTCCCTGTAGATGGACGTCAGTCTGAGATGTTCCCTCCCCAGATGGCTGGGCAGCAGCAGCAGCAGCAGCAGCAGCTGATGGCTCTGTTTGTGGTCCAGCAGAGAGGACACTAACTAGCTAACATCAGTTCTGGCTGACATGAGCAGAAGCGGCTCGTCCTCCACCTTCCAGCCGCTTTGAGGCGGAGGTGAAGCAGACTTATGTGGTGTAGCTCTGACTTTCCCAGATTAAATCAGTCTCAGGAGTTCAGCAACTGAGAGCGTGAAGCAGCGAGCTGCTCTGTGATTGGCCAGCAGCTGGGAGCCTCTCATCTCTGAAAAAGTGGGTCAGATAGAGAAAGAGGAGCGTCAGTAATGATGTGGAGTGTTTACAGAAATGAAAGGAGCATCCAGAGATAAGAAAACCCCTTCAGAGTTAAATATTCTGCTTAAAGGGACAACTGTGAGAGGAAGAGCAGAAGCTCTCATATTTACAGCGTTTCCTCCCACGTTCTCTTCCTGCTGCCGTAACGATGAAACTTTCCTTTATCTCCTCATTCACCTGCAGCGTCTCAGACCACCTTTCACACTTAGACCTTAAACGCTCAAACCCAACAAATTATTCTACAAATATTAAAGATACACGAATCTAAACTCTTTCTTTAAAAACAGCCAGTCTGTCGCAGGGCAACAATGTATAATTCATGTATAATTTATGGTTTAATAATTGATCAGAATGATCACCAACCATCCGCTCTAAGTCCTCTGCTGCAGATCGAAGCTTTGATGAACTAGATCAACTCATCTGATGAAATCTGTGGATAATAAATCAGAAACCCAGAACTAGACCAGGGGCATTGCTCTAGTGAAAGTAAAAAGGATTCCAGGTCCATGAGACGTTAAACACAGACTGACACGTCAGAACCATCGCATCAGAATTCTGTGGCCTGATAAAGCTTTAAGGATTTAATGGAGTCCAATCAAATAAAGCATCAACTTTACTGATACTATGGGACACCAAAGTGCTCAAAATGTAATTAATAAATAAAACATTGTGAAATAATTATCTAATTAAATAAATAAGATATAAATAAGTGACAGTGAAATTGAGAAATAACTGAATGCTTATAAAATGATCTATTTTTATGAAATAAAAATGTATTTCCCAGTAATATTTTTCACAATAAGATAACATTTTTGTTGAGGTATAAGTATTTAATTTGTGTAAAGGATCATTGGTCAGATCAAGAACCTGTGGAACCCTTAGCAGGTTTGTAAACACTTGATTTTAAATTCTATTCTTGATTTAACAGGAAGCCAATGAAGGGAAGCTAAAATTGGAGAAATATGATCCCTCTGGTTGATTTTCATCAGAACTCTTGCTGCAGCATTTTGGATCAGCTGAAGGCTTTGAACTGCATTTTGTGGACTTCCTGATAGTAAAGAATTACAATAGTCCAGCCTTGAAGTAACAAATGCATGGACCAGTTTTTCAGCATCACTCCTGGACAGAATGTTTCTAATTTTGGCGATATTCCGGAGGTGAAAAAAGGAAACTCTGGAAACCTGTTTAATATGGGATTTAAATGACATGTCTTGGTCAAAAATAACACCAAGATTTTTAACTTTATTACCAGAGGCCAAGTTAATGCCATCCAGATTAAGTGATTGATTAAGAACTTTATTTTTTGAGGACTGGCCCAAAGATTACAACTTCTTCTTGTCAGAATATAAATGAAGGAAATTTAAAGTCATCCAGCTTTTGATGTCATCAAGACATGACTGCAGTCGAAGTAACTGATTGGATTCATCAGGATTTATGGATAAATATAGCTGAGTGTCATCAGCATAACAGTGGAAATTAATCCCATGCTGTCTGATAATTTTGCCTATCGGAAGCATATATATAGTAAATAGAATTGGTCCAAGGACTGAACCCTGTGGTACTCCACAGGTGACCCTAGAGTTTGAGGAAGATTTATTATTAACATGAACAAACTGGAATCTGTCTGACAGATAAGATTTAAACCAGCCTAATGCTTTCCCCTTAATCCCTACAGTATGTTCAAGTCTTTGTAGGAGAATATTGTGATCAACTGTATCAAACGCAGCACTGAGATCTAACAGGACAAGTACAGACACAAGTCCATTATCTGAGGCCATGAGAACTCAAGTGTTACGTGAGCGCATCAGAATGATGGCATGTGGGATAATCAGTAGATAAGATGATACCTGGAACTTCAGGGGCAGAGAGAGTAAGTATATAACATCTATGGGTGAGAGAAGGAACAAAACTTTACCAAAGCCATGCCCTTTGGACCAGACGGCAGAGATTGTTTTATATATATATATATATATATAAATATATATATGGTTATAGTTTCTACAGACCTGCAGCTCCCACAGAGAACGATGTAACAAAAAGTGTTTATGAACAGGATTACTAACTATAGCATTAACCTGAGCTCCACCTCCAGCCTGAAACCAGCCTGCAGTCCGATCAGGAGGATCTGTGTCTGCTTATCTCCTTACCGACGCTCAGGGATTAGGATCACTTACAGTTTTCCATCCTGTAACGATGCTTCTGCTGCTGTCTCTCACACATGAAGGGAAGAGGTGCCTGAATCCCGGTAATAACCAGTTGCTGTTCCTGCTCTATCTGACGTGTCATCTCATCGTTCTGCTCTGGTTCCGTCACTGATCCGTATCGCGCTCCCGCTGCTCTAATCTGACGGCAGACATCAGACCCAGTCTGGGTTCCTCTCCAGACGCACGCACAGAGAAACTGGACCGTGGCAGATGGTTGAACATGTTTTCATCTTCTAAATTGTAATTCTTGGCTCCGTCAGGAAGATATGCTTCTACTTTTAAAGAATAAAATAGAATACAATACAATAGAATATAATACTATAGAATAGAAAAACTAGATTTTCCCTCCAGGGGAATTTCAGGTGTACCAACAGCAAAGAAAAAGGCAAATGGAAGCAGACAGACTCACACAAAAAATAAAAAGAGTAAAAACTAAATTACAAAATGCGTGGCTACTGTATGTTTGTGCTTTTGAACACCATCAGACTATTTACAATAATAGAGCAATAGGAGGGATGTGAGGACTTGTCTGTTGGGAACGTTGTTTCTGAAGTCTACCAGCTACTAGGAGGAAGGGTCTGTGATAACGCTGCTTCATGCACCAAGGATGCAGCCGTCTGTTTCTGAAGAAGCTCGCCAGCTTTGGATGGAACATTCACTCCTCCTGAAAGAGCGTAGAGCCACAGTGGACAGTCATCTGTCACAGCTAACAGAACACCAGACCAGGTGTACCTTCTATGAAGAGAAAAATGACAGAGAACAAAAAGTTAAAAAGTTAAAAGCTGAAATACCAACAAACAATGCAGATTGGAGAGCAGTAGGAGAACTCAGCAGAGAGAGAAATAGAGCCTGATGTCCTCCAGCAGTCTAAGCCTATAGCAGCATAACTATAGAGGTAGCTCAGGGTAACATGAGCCACTCTGACTAGAAGCTTTGTCACAAAGGAAAGTTTTAAGATTAGTCTTAAAAGTAGACGGGGTGTCTGCCGCATGGACCAAAACTGGGAGTTGGTTCCACAGGAGAGGAGCCTGTTAGCTAAAGGATCTGCCTCCCATTCTACTTTTAGAGACTCTAGGAACCACCAGCAGACCTGCAGTCTGAGAGCGAAGTGCTCTGTTAGGAACATACGGGGTAATCAGAGCTCTGATATATGATGGAGCTTGATTATTAAGGGCTTTATACGTTAGAAGGAGAATTTTAAATTCTATTCTTGATTTAACAGGAAGCCAATGAAGGGAAGCTAAAATTGGAGAAATATGATCCCTCTGGTTGATTTTCATCAGAACTCTTGCTGCAGCATTTTGGATCAGCTGAAGGCTTCGAACTGCATTTTGTGGACTTCCTGATAGTAAAGAATTACAATAGTCCAGCCTTGAAGTAACAAATGCATGGACTAGTTTTTCAGCATCACTCCTGGACAGAATGTTTCTAATTTTGGTGATATTCCTGAGGTGAAAAAAGGAAACTCTGGAAACCTGTTTAATATGGGATTTAAATGACATGTCTTGGTCGAAAACAACACCAAGATTTTTAACTTTATTACCAGAGGCCAAGTTAATGCCATCCAGATTAAGTGATTGATTAAGAAGTTTATTTTTTGAAGACTCTGGCCCAAAGATTACAACTTCTGTCTTGTCAGAATTTAGATGCAGGAAATTTAAAGTCATCCAGCTTTTGATGTCATCAAGACATGACTGCAGTCGAAGTAACTGATTGGATTCATCAGGATTTATGGATAAATATAGCTGAGTGTCATCAGCATAACAGTGGAAATTAATCCCATGCTGTCAATCCTTCCATCCATCCATTCCATTGAAAGTATATTTCATCCCAATTTATCCAGTTCAAAGTCATAGTTTAGGTTAAGTATTTTCCCCCTCACAGATTTCTTCTAGTCTCACATTTTCTGTTTACTTCATCTGGCAAATTTCATATGAGACAAAGATAATGCAGTTTTCAAATTATGATTTTATTTATTAAGGAAAAAACATCTTTCCAGACCAACCTAATCCTGCATGAAAAGTAATCACAACGTTGTCAAAAAAACAAAGATTCAGGAAGTCTGTAAGGGGGTGAATACTTTTCACAGCTTCTTTTCTGATCTATTTTTTTTTTTTTTTTGCTTGAATAAGTGTCCCTTTTGACATTCGTTGTTTTAAAACTAAATTCTACCTGCTGAGACCAATAAGGGGCAAAAAGAAACAAGAATATAAGTTTTGAAACTTTGAGACTTTTATTATTGGACCATTGTTGAACATCAGAGTAATTAATGCAAATTGTAAGAGTTTGCTGCTCAGAGGTTTCCAAAGGCTTCCTTCATAAAATCAGACTAAAGTAAACCTTGCATCTGTTTCTAAATGATTCCTCTGATCATGATGAGTTAGAAAGTGATGTTAGATGTAATTAGATCTGAATGAGTATAAGCTGGACCTGAGATGGTGCTGAAAAAATAGTTTTTTAGAGCTCTGCTCCTCCAGAGCCATGTTTTTAACAGTGAGAGCCCCCCCCCCCCCCCCCCCCCCGGCTATAAATGGCATACATCAGACTGTGACAGCGGGGCCATAACACATAAAGACAGTGGGCTGCACTCTGTGAAAGCCACACTGAGGAGCCCGTTATGGACCTCTTTATGCATTCATCTCAGACCGGTACCGGCGCTCGATTGGGTTCAGCGGGCCACAGCTTGGATGCAGTGCCAATATACACACAGCATTAAACATTAATGGAGCGTCTGAGCCAGCTGCTGCGGCTGAGGGTCAGGAACACACAGGACGAGAGAAACAGATCCTTCACCTGCTCATAAAACCAGTGGAGAGGTTAGTTCTGTGTCTGCGCTGGTTCTGTCCGTGTTCACCTGGTTCCTCAGCTGCTCTTATGCGTCTGACATCAGGAACGCTGACTGAGGCCGTTAAAGGGACTCATAAAAGTGGGACATTGTCTGATAGCCTCTGTAATGTGTGTGTGATCCTGATCCTGTGCTTTGTCCTCCTCAGCTCTACATCCAGACCACCACCCTCACCATCTCCATGAACCTGAGCGCCTCCGTCGCCCTGGGCCTGCTCTACATGCCCAAGGTCTACGTCATCATCTTCCACCCTGAGCTCAACGTGCAGAAGAGGAAACGGTCCTTCAAGGCCGTGGTCACCGCCGCCACCATGTCGTCCCGGCTCTCCCACAAAGTCAGCGACCGGCCCAACGGAGAGGCCAAGACGGAGCTGTGTGAAAACGTGGAGCCCAACAGTGAGTAGAGACAGAACACCGCGGAGCTGCATGTGGGGGGGGGGGGGGGGGGGGGGGGGGGTACGGTTCCTCAGAGAACTTACAGAATGTAGCAAAGTGTAAACGGTTCCTGGAATCACCAGAAACAGAACCGAGCAGATCGTTATGTCCAACCATGTGCTGCTGTGGAAGGCTGCAGTGGATTTCTTTGCTGGACTAGATCACAGCTGCACCAGAACATCTGCTAGTCTATAGTCCTCAGCGTGGCACAGAGCTGCAGCATTTTGACCCTTCTAGACCACCATACACATCCTGGACCTGATAACCCAGCAGGAAGCAGTCCTGAACCAGGTCTGGATGCTGGTTACCAACAGGTACCGCTGGTTCTGGCCCGTAACAGCAGGTCCACTGGAGGAACCACAGGCCGGTCCATAAATGACGCTTCCACCGCCTTGATCCAGCAGAACTGGTCTCTAATTAACCAGGAACCATCACATCTTAACCATGTTGTCTCTGGATGGATGCCTGGTCTAAAAGGTCCAAACTGAGGTTCTGCTCAGCTGTCAGAGAACCTAGAATTACTCAGCATTCATTTTAAAGGCTTTGTGTTAAAGAACGGATCCGTGTGGTGGATCAGAACCGTTTACAGTGTGAAGACGTCACATCACAGGAAATAAAACACATGATGCTCCAGTGATCCATAAAATTCAGGAACAGGAACCGTAACAGAGGTTCTGTAAGGGAGGAGCTGCAGAACCAAAGGGAACCAGAGGGAACCAAAGGGATTAAACTGTGTGAGCACATCAGCTGCAGGGTTCCCTGTAGAGAACAACTCACCGACTGCTGTTTTCTCCCCTGACAGGCTAATTTCATTATTCATCACAGGTAAGAGCCCATGACTCTGCTGCTCGTGCCGTGCTGTCCTGACCTTGGTCCATTTCCTCCTGGAGGAGGAGGAGGAGGAGGAGGAGGAGGAGGAGGAGGAGGAGGAAGAGGAGGAGGAGGAGGAGGAGGAGGAGGAGGCCTGTGTGGAGCGAATGCTAAACATCTTCCTAAGCGACTCATAACTTTTACATGAGGAGAAGCTTGTTGGGCTGCTGGAGTGGCAGATTTACAGATGTCCTCTGGAGCTTTAACTGCAGCTCCGCCCCCCCCCCCCCCCCCCCCCCCACCTCAGGCTTTACGGCACCAGAGCGTGCAGCTGAAGGTCCCTCATCCCTCTGGTTCTAGGATGGAGACGTGTTCAGGGAACGCTCGCGGTCAGGGAATCCAGGACAGCCCACATTCAGGTTCTGGAAGAACGTCTAGTACAACTAAAACCCAAAGGGACAATAAATAGGAACCCAGAAGATAAAGAAATCAGTTTGTGTCCATCCAGCAGCAGAAACATAAAAACATAAAAATCTTAGCTGCAACCGGACCGCTCAGGTTCTGCCGTTGTCTACGGCCGCGGCTCAGGTCAAATCTGCTGTTTCAGCACTTTCCATCCTGGCTGTAGCTCATTGTTCTGTTGGAGAAGCCGTTCCAACGGAGCTAAAACTGGAGAATTTAGCAGCAGCTTCGGTGTGACACAGGCCCACAGCATGATGCTGCCTCCACCCTGCTTGGTTCCGTCCAGCAGCTGGTTCTGGACCAGGAGCTTCTTTAATTTGCTATTAGCTGTGAACAAACCTGGATAATAAGAGTTTCTAAACATCGTCAGGATGAGCTGAGTTGGACTGAAGTTTATTTCCTGGTCAGCACCGGTTCCACCGGTTCCACCGGTTCCCTGGTGGACTGAGCCGATGTCCTGGTACCGCCCTGATGGTGTTAGATGTTCTGACCTGAAGGCCAGCAGAGCCTCTCTCTCCTCAGTCCAGCTCTCCTCTGGACTAAAATCTCCCTCACATGGTCTGATCTCCTGGCCTCCTCCTCACTCCCATCACTCCTCCCTGACGCCTCCATCCTCCTCAGAGACCTTCATCCCTTCTTCCCTCGCCATCCTCATCCTCTCTGCTGCTACAGCCGATTCTCCAGCAGCCAGCGTGTCTCCTGCAGAATCTGAGTGCTCAGCAGGAAGGGATGAAGGAGGCCTTCAGTCTGGGAGCATCTCAGGGATCAGTTATTATTTTAGTGCCTCAGACATCAGGTTCTGTTTCAGCCTTCAGAACCATTTCTGTTTCATCTGACAACGTTCACTGAGGGATGCTGATCCTGATGCTGATCCTGATCCTGATGCTGATGCTGCCTCTGCCTCCATCAGCCAGCATGGCTGAGAGATGTCTGACCTTCATCTCCTGGTCCTCTCAGCTTTTCACTTGAAGCTCTTCATCATTGAGCCAGTCTCCCGTCTGAGAGCAGAACCGGCCGCTCTGATCTGCGGTTCTGACTCACTTTGCATGCTGCATGGTTCTGCGGTTCCACCTCAGTCTGGTTCCTTCCTCCACAGCTGGGCCGGTTCTATTTAAGACCCAAATAAACATCAAACATCCTGAACGCCCAGCTTAGATCCTACTGTTCAGAAGCTGGACAGAAACAGCAAAGCGGACTCAGGAATCAGCAGGAGGTGAATTATGGGATGGATTAGCTATAGATTGTCTCAATAAATTATAAACGGCGTTAAAAAGGCAATAAAATGTGTCAATGGGGCCATTTTACACAGAAAGGTTTAAAAACAGACGTGCGTGTATCATCACCAGGAGAACATCTGCAGGGCTCTAAACCACATTTCTACAGTCACTCCATGTTAGACACCAGGTTCTGATCAGGGACTTCTGTCTCCACCGTGTGAGACGTTTGTTCTGTACGGCTCAGCTGCTGGGAGGGAAGTTAAAATCAGCAGCTGCTGTAATCTGGCTGCAGTTTTCACATCCTGACACTAGAAGCTGTGAATCTGATGCAGCAGCAGCGTCATGTCCTGCTGCCCTCAAAGCTTCACATGCAGAGGATCTAGAAGATGTGGTGGTCCAGAGGCTCCAGGCTTAGACTCAGTCAGGGCTGCAGTCCAGCGTCTGGACACCAGCTGCTCAGACTGTACCTCCAGGTGGCGCTAGAGAGCGCTGTTTTCTGAAAGCAGCCCCGGCTGATGAGCCCTGAGGAGCCAGCTATGATGTCAGGGAACCAGAAATGTGCCAGTCTGTGATTTTACTGAAGAAGAGAAGATGTTGATCTGCGTGTGGCTGATGTCTGCATGCTGGGAGCGCTGCAGCTGCAGCTGCGTTCACACCAGGGCCAACAGCCGGTTCTCATCCTCAATGATGGAGGAATGGAGCAATGTTAAACCTCCAGAATACTTCTGACAGATGATCTGAAGCAGGCTGTGGGCAGCAGAGGTCTTCACCTCCTAGAAGGTCTGGACGTCCACATGTGCGCTGCTGAAGCTCCACCTGAAGCTGAAGCTGCTGCAGCAGACGGCTCGTTTCAGGCTGTTGTTTCTGGTTTTCACATTTTGTCCCCCAGCTGTGGAGTTTGTCTTCCAGCTGAAGCCATCAGGATTAAAGAGCTCTGAAGGTTTAGTCTGGTGTTCATGGCCTTCTCCTGTTCCACAGGTCCAGCAGCGAAGACCAAGTACGTGAGCTACAACGACGTGGTGATCTAACTCCATCCCTCCACCTGAAGGCTCGCTGCAGAGATGGCTGCTCTCCTGGCCGGTCATTTTCAGCCCCGGGGAGGAAGGTTACAGTTTTTGTTCTCATGTGTTCCACCAGCGATGTTCTGGATCTTCAGCCTGGTGGCATGTTCCTCTGGACCCAGGGGGTGGAGATGAAACGTGTGATGGGCTGAGGATGGAAGCCGTGGAGCTGCAGACTGCTCCTGTTTCTGACCCTGCTCACCATCTGTGGACTTCAGTTCTGCTCTTTCTGAGGCTCACAGGATTCTCACATCTCAGATGAACACGTCCTTCTTTTCTTTGTGTTTTATTGAAGCCATGCTCTCACCTGAGCGCTCTAGTCGCGCTGCCCCCTGCAGGCTGAGATGAGATGCTGCCAGCCGGTCTGTGGCTGAGCGGCACCCTGAGCCCCCCCACCACAGCGCCCCTGTCTGCACATCTTCATGTAATTATCGATGGTGCATGTTTGATTTGGTTGGCAGCGTCATGCTCGTGCTCCGACTGTGGGGACTACACGTCCCAGAAGGCTTTGCAGGGTAGCGGGAGGACGTCAGAGACGTGAGGACCCTGCAGGCCCGGCGTAAAGTCGTCTGTGTGCGTCCCATCCTGTCTGATTTGCAGCTTGTGTTTCATGCTGTTCCCTCCTCCATGTCCGTCTCCGTCTGTGGCTCTTTGTGTTTTTCTGTGATGGATCGCAGAGGTGATGATGTCTGTGGAACGCTATCAATGTGCCTGTTCTGCATGTTTAGTCAGATCTAAGTGAGCTCAGGAGAGCAGAGAAACGTGGACGAAGGCAGAAGTCTGTACTATGCAGCAGGGTCAGTGTCCTAGCAGGAAACGCTGGTTCAGCTCTGGGCTTCATAGCATGAAGCTTGTTGCTTCTGACTGGAGTTAAAGGTGTAGATGCATCATCTGGAGGTTCTGACCAGGTCAGCGGGTTTAGTCTCATGCTCTCCTGTTAACACTGGTGTCACATGTTTGCATGATCCTCTGCAGCTCTGTGTTCTCTATGATGTCTTAAACAGCGGATGCTGCTGAGACCTAATCTGTCTGCGCTCTGCAGCTCCGACCAATCAGGATCATGGTGTGACATCATCTTTAGGGGTCATCCCATCTCCATCTCATCCTGACCTCAGCACTTCTGATCAACCCTCTGCAACCTTCTCCTCCACCAGACCCATGACCCAGCATCAGCTCTTCTGCTGCCAACCCTGGACCAATGAGGGAGGAGACATCTCCCAACATCCAACCTTCACCTCATCTTCATCATGTCAGAGTCTGACGCTCATCCTGATGTTTCTCCTCTGATGCTCTCTGTCTGCCTTTCCTCAATCACCTGACCTTCTTTAACCACCATCCATCCCTCCACCCCTCCATCATCATCATCATCATCCCTCCATCATCATCATCCCTCCATCATCATCCCTCCATCATCATCCCTCCATTGCCTCTTGAAGCTTTTCCAGGAGCCTCCACACTGTTTCCAATCTCATGATAATAAATTGTCACTTTTATAAATTTGTTCTCAGTTAAAACATTTTTACGTGAACAAAACATTTACTTTGAAGTCTTCTGGTAAATCAACCATTTCTCCTCATAATGTTCCACCTAGCCATGACGTCTGCGGAACATTAATGAGGAGAACCTTCTGCATCCTGCCGCTGGTCTGATGGACCTGAAGGAGGGAAATTTGTATTTTTGTTATTCAACCAAAAAAAAAAAAAAAAAAAAGATTTGAGATAGAAAAAAATTATTCAAAGAAACAAAATGTCTTTTCTATCAAAAGATTTCTTCATCATCAACTGCAATTATTATTATTTTTGTCTTTATTTACTAAATCTGTGTTTTTTATTTTTAAATCACTTTTTAAGAGATTTTATTTTTACAAAACTGAAACGTTTTGAGCATGTCAGGAAGCTCTGGTTCATTTAGCGCAAAGATTTTTTATTGAAATTACTTTTTATTTAATTGAATAATAGTTTTAATCACAAATTATTTTTTTATTGAAGTGACTTTCTTGATTGAATAGTAAAAGACAGATTTCCCTCCGTAGATCTGGTGACTGTGAGACCATCAGGAGATGGTCCACTGTGGTCCTAAATGGGTGGAGATGTTGGGTCTAAGTGATGCTCAGATGGGACCAATGAGCTTAAACAGTGCAGAGAATGTTCCCCATAGCATGAGACCAGCAGCAGCAGCTGACCTGAGGCTTCATGACTTTGTGCTGCTCATCCCAGATCCTGACCCAAACATCTGAATGTGGCTGAAATCCAGACGCACCAATCCACATCAGGTTCCTCCTTCCTTCAGTCACTGCCAGCAGCTTGGACCATGCTTCAGCTGGTTGATCGGTGTAGCTTTGCCTTTTAGCTCAGTTCTTAGTCTCCTTTGTGCCACAAACCATCTAACAAGAAACCCAGCAGAGCTGAGCTCCTCGTTAAGCAGCAGCAGGTCCTCAGCCCACGGCTGATTGACGCTCAGTGATTGACTGGGAATACAGCCGCAGACATGGAGATGCTAATTTTAATTAGCCGCTCACCGTCTGCTGGAGGTCTCCACCTGGGGAGCACAGCAGCTTCTAGAGTAGAGACCCTCAAACTCCTGAGTCAACCTAAGCTTCTGCCCAGACCTCAGCCCAGGACAGGTCCTATCCTCTGCAGAAATAACTCCCGTTACTTTACCCTAACACCCACCCTGGTGTACTTTCTATGGACAGCTGGGGAAGCTCCTAGGTTCACTAAAATATCACCATGAAGGAGCAGATCCAGCGCCCAGCGGCAGGAAGCTTCTTCAGGACCTCCGTTCAAATCTCCTCCATGTTGGAGATGTTTCTCTGGCTGAGCTTCTGACCCCTGGACCTCCTCACCTGTTGAAGGTGCAGCAGGTGGAGTCCTCCATCCATCGCCTTCATAGATCCTCATAGGAACCCTCTGAGATCATACGTTTGGGTTTTCTCCTTCACTCTCTAAGGTCCAGGCAGTTTATGATTGGTCTTCTGATGCTCGGTGCGTTTTACATGGATTTGCACTCGTCCAGAACCAGAAAACCCAGTTTGACTCGGAACCAGCTTAGATAGGTTGAATTTCTAAGGTTAGCTGAAGCAGATAGCCAGAAGGTGACCTGAACATGTTGAACCTGCTTACTGGTACAAACCCCTGATTGTCTCCTTTCTGTTCGTACATTAGTTGTTTTCAGAACCTAGAATCATGATTTTAATCACCTGACTGGGTGAAAATCCACAAAGCCAAAAGGAATCTAAGGTTTTATTGAAATGGCCACATGATGGAGCGCTGTTGTCCCACACAGGGACTCCCCCAGTGTGTGGTGGCCGATAACGTTTTAAAGGGAGCGTCCCTGAATAACCTGCTGATTTCATGGACTGCTGCTGTGGAGACTGTCAATGCATGCCTGAAATGTTCGATGTTGAAACTGGATCAGACAAAAGATGAAAATAATGAAGTTGTCACAGCTCAGCTGATTCCACATGTCTGCTCTGAAATGTAATGTTCTTTTCTTTGGTTCCTGTTCCTTTGTTGTTGGTTCTCCTGATCCTTTCTGCAGAATGTGGTTTAGATTGGGTTCTTATTTTCCTGGAGAAGTTCTGGGAAACAGAAAAAGTTGAGTATATATATTTAAAAAAGGAAGCATGTGTGTTTTCTACTGTTTGTACTTGGTATTTTCCTGTTGCCCTTGCTGCTTCTGTGCCAATGTTGTGGGAGAGATTTACATTTGGCCACTCATGCAACTATTCTGTGGTGTTGTCTAAGAATGTATTAACATGAAATAAAACATTTGTTATTTTTCTTACATGTTTTCCTGGAACACGTGTCTTAAACCTCCTTCCCTGCAGCTTCGCCGTCTTTTGGCTGAACCTGAACATCCCGTCTGGCTTCTTTGGCCCAATCTGAGATTTCTATGGAGAACTGAGATTTATGAGCTGCTATCAAACCCAGAACGACTCCATTCCGGGTCCAGAGAGGCCCGTTTTTCACGGAGCACAATCAATAGCAGAAAATCTACAGCACTGATGAACCAACCTGGCTCAGGAAATGCTGGAAAGCCTCCCACACTCACAGACGTTGCTCCAGCACACCTGAGTTAACTGGCTAAAGGCTGAATTTACCTCTAAGCGTGCCTTCAAATCCTGCCATCCTGCTATTGGCTGGAACGTTTGATTCAGGTGTGCTGAAGCAGCAATGTAACTAAATCAGTCAGTCGATGCAGCAGGTTTTCTCAGCTCTGAACATTAGATCCAGCAGTCGGCAGCAACCCAAGAAATCCCTGAATGTGGTGAAGTCAAAGCAAATCAGTCCAGGAAGCTGTTCTGGAGAAAGAAAGGGAGACAAATATTAAACACATGAAGAAACCAGCAGAAATCTCTCTGGGTTTAGAAAGTGTTCCTGGTCAGAAGAATTGAGATAAAATGTAGCAGGACAAAACAGAAGCTTTAAAACTGACTGTCCTCATCCTGGAACCCCCCCCCCCCCCACCTAACGGTCTGGGACCTCTAACAAGGTTTCCCCCATGGTACCGTTGGGCTGGGGCCCGCCAGGCTGACGGTACTGTTCGTCACCGGACCCAGACCGGTTCCCCTGCAGATGCACACTTTAAATCAGGGACCGCCAACCTTTCCAAGCTCACCTTAATGTTACGCAGTATAAACCGTTTTAAATCTATCTAAACACAAGTATGATTAAAAAGGGAGAGCAACTGAATAAAATAGCATTTTAGATGCAGCTCCCTGGATTGTGTTATTTTTTGAACAAGTTGCCAGATATGGTTCCTGCAGGCACCGTGTTGGTTACCCCTGCTTTAAATAAACACCTTCTAAGGATGAAGGTGGACTTTTTAACACTTTAATCGACTCTAATTCACGTGGCAGAGGATGATTACAGGTTTCAGCGCTGAACTCCTTGCTGGTCACTCCACCAACTCCAGCAGCAAAACACAGATTCAAACACAGAAGTATTTCTCTCCTTCCTGACTTTCCCCACTCAGCGACACAACCGCTGAGAAGCTGACCCTGATAATTGGCAGCTCCATAGTCAGAAACGTGGCACTAGAGACACCAGGGACCATAGTTAAATGCCTGCCAGGGGCCAGAACGGGCGACATAGAATCTTACCTAAAACTGCTGGCTAAGGATAAGCGTAAATACAGTAAGATTGTTATTCACGCTGGCGGTAATGACACCCGGTCACGCCGATCGGAGGTCACTAAAGTTGGTGTTGCTTCGGTGTGTGAGTTTGCTAAAACAATGTGTGACTGGATCAATTCCATGAAATACTTCCACACCAGTAACGTCTGTGGGTCAGTGGAGCCCCATGAGACGTCGCTGTGGAGCTCCATGTTCACAATAATCGGTCAGACATGATCGTTCTTTATAGAGTAATATTGTAAAAAAAACAAACAGAAACAATTCCCTTAGCAATAAAATTCTGTTAGAAACTTTTGTGTCTATTTATCTAAGTCTGCCAGCAGCTAAATCCTCCTCAGGCTCTTTAATATCGGAGTCGGTCCACCACCGTCTGTTTAAATAATGAACATCTGAAATCTCACTGAGCATGCTCAGTACGCGCTCAGCAGACATAGTGGGAAACAAATCCTACGGCCCCACGCTCTGATCGTCCAATCAGAACGCTGGAAATGCAGACGTTGCGTTTACGTTCTGCTGGATAGAGTGAGACCATCTAGGCAGATTTATTTCAGTAGAAGGACAATGCAAAGTGCTTTACATGATTAAAATGTCAGAAAATAAAAACAGAATAAAAGCAAGTAAAAAAAACAGTTGGAGTAAAATAAAATAAGAAAATGGAAACTAAAAGCAAATATTAATCTAGTGTTGGTTGTCCTTGTTCGATCATTGAAGGATGGATGTGAATCTTTTCTGTTCAATAAATGAACAATAAAAATTTAATTACATTTAGCTTATATAAAATGGATTTTCTAGTGTGTTGGTTTATGCTAATTTATCAGTTTAATTGGCCATTGATCAAAGTCATGTTGTATGCATCATAAAAAGTTAGTTGCTGCTAATAGTTTTTGGGCCCACTTAACTTTTCACGCCACTGGTTTCTATCACCATTTCCTTCCTGGAGGATCGTTGAGCCTCGCTGAGTCAGCATTCTCTGTGTCAGGACCAGCTTCTGATGCTAAGCCTGGAGGAGGAACGTCTTTGCCAGGGAAAAATATTTCAGATATTAATTGGATTTTCAACATGCTTCAGCCAATGATGACCTTCAGAAAAAGCTATTTTCTGTCTGTCAAACTGTTTTTTTTTTCATTGAGAAACCAAATGAAAGAAATGGGAATAAGTTGTTTTTGGTGACAAAGAGTCTAAAGATGCAATTTAAAACCGACACCGATTAAAGGAGCGACGGCAGTTCAGGTTTTTCCTCTTGAATTAGTGAAAGCGGGGGAAGTTTTCCACTGAGTGGCTCACATGCTGCTGATTCAGAGACATCGATATGTAATCAGATGCTTGAACACACAGTTAGGAGGTCCGCTCTGTCTCACAGGCCAAAGCTGACAATAAAAAGCTTCCAGTGTGAATCAGTGCTGAGAAAGTGCTGATTCTGGCCTTTCACACTTTTTCTCCACCTCTGCATCTTATCTTTCATTTCCAACAGAAAAACGTGATGACAAATATTTCAGTATTTGAACATTTCATTTGAGATAAGCTTGACCCGCCGGCGAGGCAATTAAAAAAGGAGAATGGAGCCAGACGGTTTATCGTGACACCATCGAAGGCGCTTCAGAGCTGAAAGGCGACATCATCAGCAGGAACACAACGCAGCGACCGGACAATGAAAGCTGGGACTTATTGCTCTGCTCCCACTTATTTGGCTCCACAGCATCCGTCTTTCCACCTGATGAGGTCCTCGCTCCAATCTGCTGACAGATAGCAGGTGTCAATGGAAACTAATTTAAGGCGTCCTAGCAGAGGCAGGTATGAGCCCGGCCTCTGCTGCTGCCTCCACGTCTTTATTCTGACGGTGATCAACAGAGACAGGCTGAGTCCTCAGGCTCTGACATTTTGTCTTTGTTAACTTTTCAAATGAAAGTGTCCCTGAGGAGACGGATTCAGCAGCAGACAGGGGGACATTTGTGTGAAGGAGCTCAGTCATCCATTAAACGGCCCCCGGGATCTTCTCTGATGGATCTCTGGGTCTGGAGACCCCACCAAGTTCATCTAAACCAGCAGGAACCTCAGCTTCTGCTCATCAGCATGAACAGGTCTTCTGCTCTGTGGCGCCGCCCTGCTGGAGCTCTGAGGAACACAATCCAGACCTTCTGAGGCTTCCCACCGGCGTCATGATGAAGAGGGAGGAAGACCACCATTTAACAGCTTTCATGAATAACAATCTGAAAAGTGTGGCATGCATTTGTAATTCACAAAATAGCTGAAGCTCCGTCAGACTGGATGGAGAGAGGCTGGACCTGGGCTCACAGAAGTTCTGCAGCCATCACATGGAAGCGTGTGGTGAGAAGAACATGTCCACCAGCAGAAGGTTGACCTTCCTCTGCTGAACATCAGTCCATGCAGACAAAGCAGAGCTCCTGTGGGTCAGAGGTCCATCACTTCTTCATCTCCTGTCTCATCAGATTCACATCCTTCGTCCTCCTCGCTGTCCTCAGCCTAGTAGAAGAACATCACTGCTGACAGAACCTTCTCATGAAGACTGTTCCTCACCGATGAAAGCATCTGCTGAAGGTGCTGGTTGTCCATGTTCCTAACTTTGTCCAAGTTTATCATAGAAGGTCAATAGGGTTCCTCAGAAAGGACCAGGCTGTCAGATGGGTCTGTCCACATGAACTTCTCCTCCAGGAAGACTGATGTTTGGGATGCCTGGACCTGGTCTGGTGTCCAGGGTGTAAATATTTCACTCTTTGATTCTCGTGCTGCTCCTCACAGCCTGTCAGTGCTTCAGGTCCCATTTCACTGGGTTCTGGTTCTGAACGGTCCAGAACTTTCTGACTTCCTGCATTTTCACACACAGCGCTGGTTGGTGCTGCAGAGCAGCTTGATGATGGGAGGACATCTTCTCCTGTCCTCAATGCCTGAAGGATCTCCAGCTTGGAGGAAGTGAATCAGCAGAAGGAGATGAAGCTCCACAGATGAAGGGCGGCGCCTGCTGCTTCTTATAAATCCACACAGCCTCAGACCAGTAAAGGATTTATAAAGCGTTTTACAGCGGATGTAAACTGGAGGCCATCAAAGCAAACAGCGACAACAAACCAAAGGAAACAGGGAAGGCCTGAAGCATTATGGGAGAGGAGAGTCCTCCAGATCCAACATCAGAACCAGAGCCATAGAACGGAGAAACGCCTCTTTGATGAGTCTGAAGGCTCATCAGGCGTCCACAGTTTGATGTGATCTTCTCCATGAAGCAGACATGAAGAGGAGAACTGGGCCGAGCAGGAAGGAGGCCAGGCGAAACATTTCAGACATCCTCCTCCTCTCACATTCACTCTTTCTCCTTTCAATCAGCTTCAGTCACTTGCAGTTTCTCCCAACATCCCATATTAATAACACCTTCAGGACTCAGAACAAAGCCCACGTCACATTAAAGAGCCACACAGCCCAGCTTCAGTCCACGCTCTCTTTAATGTCAGGAGCATTAATATTGCCAGATGTTCCCTCAGTGCAACATCAAACCAGCCAGCGGCTCACATTCCCTGGAGAGGCCTTCAAACCTTCATAAAAACCTGCAGCACCTCCTCCTCCTCCTCCTGTTACCATGGCTACCGTCAGCGAGGCGCATCCTCATCCATCCAGCCTCCTCCTGCTGCTCACATCATCTGCCTCCAGCTTCCGGGGCCATACATCAACGTGGCGCGGCACAGCAAACCTCTTCAAGTTGCACAAACACTGTCAGCTCCCCGCAGCAACCTGCTGCTGACGGGGGGGGGGGGGGGGGGGGGGGGGGGGGCAGGGTGTCTCCTGATGTTCCTTCACCTCCAGCTGGTCCTGGAGAGCCTGCATGGAGACGTTCCTGACCACATAGATGTTCTGCAGCATCCTGAGCCCAGAGGACATGATCCAGCCTGAAGCTCCACTGAAGCTTCACACGCTGATGGTTTCATTCAGCTGCTGGCTGGATGCGGTCAGGACTCGGGTCGCTGCGCTCTCCTCCGGGTTGCTGCCTCTCACAGGACCCGTCGGTGCTGATGTGTCGGGTCAGAACTGCATTTCAAACACAGTGATACAGAGACTGACCCGAAGCTGCTGCTGTCCTGCTAACACGGCCTCAGAGGGAATCACAGCCAGGCTTCGCTGACTGGATGAGGGAGATTCCCGGTCCCAGCCGGAGCGGCACCAGAACCATTCAGGCTGGGATCAGAACCGAGAGTCTGGTTGGTTCAGAGGAAAGTTCAGAAACCAGCCCAGCTGACACGACACAGAAGACACCTTCCATGCATCATCTGAGTCCTTCAGGAGTCCACTGGGTCGGGTCAACATTCCCTCATCATCTCTAAATCTAGAACCAAAGCCCAGCAGCAATCGTCTAAAGTGACTTAAGGAAATAGTTTCCATGAGGAAAACTGTCCGGTCGGTTCCTTTGTCAGTTAGAAGAAAAATATCTGAAAAATCAAATCAGTTTCTCTTCCAGTGTTTTCTCATTCATTAATTTATTAATTAAATGCTTTTAAACCCAACAGGCTCCAAGGTTCTGGACAGCTGAAAAAATGAAATGTTCTAGGAAACTAGAACATTTCTGATGAAATTTAGCAGGGGCCTGCCTCGCATGGTGTGACCAGAGCCAGTTGGGTCGGTCGGGGTCAGCTTGTGTCAGGCTTGGGGGTAAACCCCTGTAGAACTTAAAATAATATACATTACTGTACCAGGTTCATGAAAATCACCCACAAGCATCCAAGTTTATCTAAAATACTATCTGGGGTTCACAAGGTTAAATCAAGGTGGATAAAGATATAAAAAAGAAATCAGGCAGATGAAACTAGTTAAAACACAGTTTGGCATAATAAATACTGATGGACAACAAGCTACTGAAACCGGGGGTTCTGCAGAGAGGAGATCCTGCACAGAGAATAGATTGGCCAATCAGAGCAGGGATCCAGTGACGAGGTAGCCTCTAGTTGTTCCTGTCTCATTCACTAAGGCCCGCCTCACCCAGTTCGTAGATTTGGCAGCAAAGGAAGAAAACAATTATCAGAGACAAAACTTGAAATATACACATATATATTTTTAATTACAATTGGAATTCCAAGGGGCGACACACATACAGCTTTATCCTAAAGCCCTATTTTAGTAAAGAACGGAGTCCACCCTCTCATGTCGGCTGCAGGCGTGTCTGAAGAACCCGCCCAGGAACGCACTTCTAATAGCCGCGGCCCTCACCGAGTACATGACTGAATCATGTCAGAGGGGCTGCATACACTCTCATCATATCTGCACTTGTCTTCTCACAAGCTAAACAGATCCACATTCCAGTTTTAATCATTTGATCAGGCCCTTCACAGCATACCAAGCATGTCCAAATCAGACTTTCCTAGTCTCAGCTGCGGGGTCAGGCACACTTCCATTTCTGCATGTCTTTGCTGCAAACTTGAAATCCTTGTACCTTTCAATAAGTAGGAGGTAGAAAAAGGAAATTCACAGGAAACTTTAAGAACATAAAGGGGAAGAAACGTTGTGAGTTTCAGCTGCATTTGTCAATCACAGCACCCACAGCGGCTGCAGGATTCTCCCATTTAATGTCTATGATGCAAAGTGGCCAAAATAATAGAGACACCTTTCTGCAAACTTCAGATCTTTAAGATTGTTGTTGAGGGCTGATTTTCACAAATATTATTCAGGAGGTTGTACTGAGTGGTTTATGAGTAATAAGACAGGGCAAAAAATGAAAGATTTACACCTCAGAACTTGGAGACATTTTGTCCAAACTGGCCCTGATGTTTTATGTCACTTTCTTTTTAAAGCAAACCTGGAAAAGCAAATCTCTCTAGAACTTTCCCAGGGCTACTTCCAGTTAGCAACATGCTAGCCCTTAGCTACTACGAGGGTTGTCTTCAGTATCTCCAGGAGATGGTACTCTGAGTTGGGTCCAAATCCTCCACTGGGAAGTGTTTCAAAAAGGGGAAAAAACCCAAAGGTCCTGAAAGGTCAGCAGTCAGATCGGCCTCCTTCAGCAATGCAGCCTCACCGAATAAACCCCACCTCTTTCCCAATGGCCACTGAAGAAAGGTACAAGCCCTTGTGACTCCACAGGGCAGGCAGTAGATGGATGATTAATCCCATATTAAACAGGTTTCCAGAGTTTCCTTTTTTCACCTCCGGAATATCGCCAAAATTAGAAACATTCTGTCCAGGAGTGATGCTGAAAAACTGGTCCATGCATTTGTTACTTCAAGGCTGGACTATTGTAATTCTTTACTATCAGGAAGTCCACAAAATGCAGTTCGAAGTCTTCAGCTGATCCAAAATGCTGCAGCAAGAGTTCTGATGAAAATCAACAAGAGGGATCATATTTCTCCAATTTTAGCTTCCCTTCATTGGCTTCCTGTTAAATCAAGAATAGAATTTAAAATTCTTCTTCTAACGTATAAAGCCCTTAATAATCAAGCTCCATCATATATCAGAGCTCTGATTACCCCGTATGTTCCTAACAGAGCACTTCGCTCTCAGACTGCAGGTCTGCTGGTGGTTCCTAGAGTCTCTAAAAGTAGAATGGGAGGCAGATCCTTTAGCTATCAGGCTCCTCTCCTGTGGAACCAACTCCCAGTTTTGGTCCGTGAGTCAGACACCCCGTCTACTTTTAAGACTAATCTTAAAACTTTCCTTTGTGACAAAGCTTCTAGTCAGAGTGGCTCATGTTACCCTGAGCTACCTCTATAGTTGTGCTGTGATAGGCTTAGGCTGCTGGAGGACATCAGGGTCTTATTTTGTCACTTTACTGATTTCTACTGTTCTCCAGTTTTGCGTTGTATTACATTGAAATGACTGTCGTCATTTCAGCTTTTAACTTTTTGCTCTCTCTCTTTTTCTTCATAGTAGGTACACCTGGTCTGGCGTTCTGTTAACTGTGACATCATCCAGAGAAGACGGCTCACCCGCTACTACCATCTAATGTAGAACAGATTACTGGATCAATGTGTGCTTCTGTGCTTTTTTGTCTCTCTTGTTGTGTCTCTGTTCTGTCTTCTGTAACCCCAGTCGGTCGAGGCAGATGACCGTTCATACTGAGCCCGGTTCTGCCGGAGGTTTTTTTTCCCGTTAATGGGTGTTTTTTCTTCCCACTGTCGCTTCATGCTTGCTCAGTATGAGGGATTGCAGCAAAGCCATGTACAATGCAGACGACTCTCCCTGTGGCTCTACACTTCCCCAGGAGTGAATGCTGCTTGTCGGGACTTTGATGCAATCAACTGGTTTCCTTATATAGGACATTTTTGACCAATCTGTATAATCTGACCCAATCTGTATAATATGATTGAACTTGACTTTGTAAAGTGCCTTGAGATGACATGTTTCATGAATTGGCGCTACATAAATAAAATTGAATTGAATTGCATTCTTTTTCCTGCCACCAAGGCGCTTAAAAACTTAAATTCTCCAATTTACTACAGTATGAACATCTGTCATTCTCAGGTTGTTGAATCACACTCAGCTCCCAGTTTAATTCATTCTGTGTCTTTATCTAAACTCCAGGTTTTCTAAAAGTCATTTTTTAGAAGAATAATGCTGAGATGGTCAGAAATATCCAGACTTGAACATTATTAAACACTAAAATTACAGCATCTCATCATGCATCCAATAAAACAATTAAACATGACAGACAAACTTCGGTGCAAATCATGTCCAAAGACATAATTCAGTTCATTTTATTTACAAAGCACCAATTTAAACTCATCATCTCAAGGATCTTTCCAAAGTCAATTCTATCAAATCATCCAGACTGATTGGTTCAAAGTTTTTCTATCTAAAGAAATCCAGCAAGTTTCATTGAGTCTTTGACTTGATGCAAGAATAATCCACAGAAACTTCCATCTGACCGCGATTTGGCATTAAGACCAAGATGTGGTGCTATAGTCTAAAAACTACAGTTTTTAATCTTCTCTCATCCTGAGGGCAGAACGTAAATTAACATGGCTGTATTTCACCTAAATCCAAGTTTTACTTTATCAAAGAGAAGCAAAAGTTTCAGAGAAGAAGAACGAGTTCCTGCTGGAGACTTTTCCAAGATCACCACTCCGCCAGCAGGAGCCTATTTAAAAGAAGCTGAATTTGGAAATCCAGGATTAGTTCTAAAACCAGGCTTGAACTTTTGTGATCAATGCGTCTCAACTTTATTTGTTCCACAAAGCTCAATCCAGGCTCAGGAAATGTGACTAAATCAAGCCAGGTGTAGTAATCTAGCTAAATGCACGTTCCTGGCTGTCTACAAAAGACCATGAGGTCGATCACAGATTCACTGATGCTACAATGGATGAGCTCCAATCAATAAACAAACAGGCAAAACATTTTAATGGAGGCTGATAAGGAACTGAAGCACAGAACTTCGTGGACTTTATTGACAACACCTTTGCTTCTTCACCAGCTATTCTAATTCCCTCAACACCAGCAATAGTCTATTAAAGGCCTTTTCTGTCAAACTCAGAACAACTCTTTAAAAACACAGCAGAACAATAATAATCCCCACATGGATAATAATAAAGTTAACAAATGTTAATAGATTTTAGGATTTTAGATTTACCAACATAATGTTAAAATTAGGGCTGGGCAAGTTAACACGTTAATTTCGCGTTAACTCATTAGACTATTAACGGCGATATTTTCTTTAACGCGCGTTAACGCATGTTGCTCACATGCTTTTATTTTGTGAAGGTCTGTTGCTGCGGTGTAGGGGTTTGAATCAGAACAGTAGGTGGCGATAATGCGCCAATAACCTCGCTGTCAGCCAAACCTCGGATTCAGAGTAAGAAAGGTGCTGGCCGGAAAAAAACAAACCCGACATGCGGAAGGCGGTGTTTCCCGCAGGAATTTGCTTAGGCGAGGCGGTGAGTTGGCGAACGGAACAAGTTTTGTGCGGAGCGGAGAAGTCGCTTCTCGTTTCAAAGTATCCATGTATTTTTGCCTGTTTTTCCCTGCCATTTACTATATGCACGCGAGAAAGCAACAACAAAAAAAACGCGTGTTAACGTCAAATAAACGCAAGCAACGCAAGCATATCGAGTTAGCAAGCATTTCAGTTTAAAGTTCTTCCAGCATGGAATATGACAGAAACAAGTTAGTTGTAACCACTGCCAAGTTAAACTTTGGTATTGAACATAAAATGGTAATGCTGCTCCCTGCTGTTACCTCAGAAATTGCCTGTTTTTAGTAGATTTTTTCCTCACAAAGAGAATTCCCTGTCAGTGGCAATAAGCTTTAATTTATTATTATTGCTATTTTTTGTTTTACATGTTTAAGTTGAGCTTTACACTAAATAAGTGTTACTGATAAGTGCTACAAATGTTACAACACTTTTGTTCATATGGCAGCAGAACATTAAAATAAAAGTGCTCTTTACACTACTTTTGAATTCATTCTTGGAGTTTGTAAATACAATGCGATTAATCAGGGCGATTAATCAGGCAAATTATGCGATTAATCGCGATTAAATATTTTAATATTAAATATATCGTTGCCCAGCCCTAGTTAAAATAATTATAGTACTTGACTGAATACCAATGTGGATCAGTGGTATTTTAATGCAGGCTGATGGAAAAAAACGAAACATTCAGATGAGAAAACATAATGGGTGACAAAACTCACTGGTTTCTGATCAGTTTGACCAATGACTGAACAGAGAACAGAGAAGGTACCAGGATAAACTAAACCTGTTAGCCTGGTGTGGAGCAGAATATATCGCCATGGTAACTGATGTGTCACTGCTTTTGTGAAAACGAGTCCAGAATTAATTCAGACAGAATATCTAAAAACTCCCGGCTTAATCGTCTATCTTAGTTTTGTGAAATAGACCTCCAGGCTTCCCTTAAAGAGTTACTTAGACTGGAGGTTCTTCACCCACATGTTCTTTGTTCATGGCGCTTCATCTGGTTCTGGTTCTGACTCTGGTTCTGATTTTGATTAAGATTCCTCAGAGTAACAATCAGCCTGAATAACAGGACAAATGATCAGAGGAGCAGAGTTTTCACCTCCATCATTATTACAGGGACTGAATAATGGGTAGAGCTTCTCAGTGAAGCAGCAGCCGGTAAAGGAGTAGATCAGAGCTGCAGCATCTACATCATAAAAGGAGACCAGACCCTCCTCATAATCCACAAACACCCCCACCTTCTCAGGACCAGGCTGGAGATGGAGACAGACTGGAGGTTCAGCACCAGCTTTGTACTCATTTCTGTTTCTCAGCACAACAGTCCAGATACCTTTCTGAGGACTTGCTGTGATTTTTCCCTTCCTGTTGATGGACTCTCTGGCCACTCCTAAAGTCCAGTCAGTTTTTCCTTTAACCTGAACCTCAAAGTAAAATCTGCCTGAAGAGAAACTCTGCTGTCCTAAAACACACGAACACTGAGAAAATCTCTCTGGGTTGTCTGGAAGCTTCTTCCCTACATCTCCATGTTTCACCTGTTTTCCATCATCAGACAGGATGAGTTTAGGTTGAGCTGTATCAGGATCCAGAGTCACATCCACTGCATACTGCTGGACCCTCTTCAGCTCCAACAGCTTCCTCATCTTCTTCAGCAGCTGAGCAGCAGCTCTCACCACAGTCCCCTCATATGATGGAGGATGAACTCTGATCTCTGTCCAGTTCTTGGTGGGTGGAGCAGCTTTCAGGGAGGAGAAGCTTTGGAGGAGGTGGAGGTGGTCTTCAGACTGTGAGAGCTGCTTCACCTCAGAGCTCCTCTTCATCAGCTCAGAGATTTCCTGCTCCAGATCTTTGATGAAGTCTTCAGCCTGTTTCTCTGCAGTTTTCTGTTTGTCTTGGATCTCCTTGATGAGCTCCTCCAGGCCTCTCTCAGCAGCCTCCTTCAGAGCAGTGAAGACCTGAACACCTTCTGCTTTCTCTCTGTCTGCAGCATCTTTACTGATCTTCACCGACTCTTTGATCTCCTGGATCTTCACTCGTCTGCTCTGGATCATCTTCTGAACTTCAGCCTCGGTCTTCTTCAGCTCTGCCTTCTTTCCTTCAGATTCTTCTCTCAGAGGAACAAACTCGTGGTTCTTGTGGTCTCGAACAGGACAGAGTAAGCAGACACATGTCTGGTCGGTCCTACAGAACAGCTCCAGAGGTTTATCGTGCTGCAGACACATCCTGTCCTCCAGGTTCTCCACAGGCTCCATCAGCTGATGTTTCTTCAGACGTGGAGTGGTCAGATGAGGCTCCAGGTGAGTCTGACAGTAGGAGAGCAGACACACCAGGCAGGACTTCAGGGCCTTCAGCTTGGTTCCTGTGCAGACGTCACAGGGAACTTCTCCTGGTTTAGCAGCCGAGTTGCTGCTGCTGGCTTTTTGCTGAGCTTCATGTCTGAACTGAGCAACCATCTCTCTGATGAAGGTGTTGACTCCCAGCTGAGGTCTAAAGGTGAAAAGCTCTTTGCACAGGGGACATATGTAGGGAACATTAACCTCCCAGTGCTGAGTGATGCAGGTTTGGCAGAAGTTGTGTCCACATGGTGTAGTGACTGGATCAGTGAACACATCCAGACAGATGGAGCACAGAAACTGATCCTCAGATCGCAGGTTGCTGCCAGAAGACATTTCTGAAGTCTGAGGACAGATCGTGAAAAACAAGTTAAAACAGTTTGTTCAGGACCTCCAGTGATGTCACAATAAGACTAATTATGATGATGCTGCTGTCTTTGAGTGTTTTGAAAGGCGTTTGAATCAAAATATATTATTAATTATTATCCTGTCTGGCATTATTAATTCAGCATGATAGTCTGTTTCTGTCATGTTTAAAGAAGAGAGTCTCTGAATGAGAGCAACTACGGAGGCACACAGTTTAGTTAAAGCGTTTTTTGACAATTTGTGGTTTGAACAGGAAACTGTGTCGGCTGGTTCGGGTTTTCCGGGCTCTGCTGGAGGAGATGGGGAAACTGATGAATAACAAGAAGGACTGCTGGGAATAGTGAAGAACATATGAACTCACTGAGGAGGCTTGGGTTTGGTCTTGGGAGGGTGGTGTCCAGAGGTCCAGGTTAAAGGTACAGGTCCGGGTGGTGCTCTCCTGTTGGTATGTTGGAGGGTGGACAGGCAGGTGAGCACAGGCAGGAGGGCTAAGCAGAGAAATGGTCCGAGGTCCTTCAAGGCTTCCCGGTTGGTTGGCTTGGAGTGTCTTATAGAAAAGTCCAGGGTTCTGTTGGCTTGGTGAGGTGTGTCTTAGGCTTGGATCCAGGGTACTAGGAGGAAGAAACAAGACTCACAGTTAGGTCTGGTTCACAAGGAGACAAAGGGGCAAGGCAAGGAGTTGGTCTGCACCACGCAGAAGCGCTAATGAACTGACACCCTCCTCCTGGTTCCAGCTCCTTATGAAAGGCTGTAATCAGCTCAGATGTGGTGCACCTGCCCATCACACCCTGCTGAGGAGAGAGAGGGAGGAAACCAGACCTGTACCTAGACCTAAAAGTATGACAGCACTTAAACGGACGCCCCCTGGCGGCCGTCCGGTCAAGGAGGCTTCAAAGGCAGTAATAAGAGCCGGATCTAAAATAAACAAACAAGAAACCCAGGAGCGGTCCCCGGGACCGTAACCCTCCCAATCCACAAGGTACTGATAACCACGACCACGTCGTCTGGAGGCCAGTATCCTGTGGACAGTGAAGGCTGGGTGGCCGTCCACAACCTGGGCAGATGGAGGGGGTCTGGCAGGTGGGCACAACTGCCTGGAGATGACAGGCTTAATCTGGGAGACATGGAAGGTGGGGTGAACACGGAGATGAGGAAGAAGTTTAAGACGGACTGCCGTGGGGCTGATGACGCAGTCAATCTTGAAAGGACTGAGGAACCTCTGGGTCAACTTTTTGGACATGGCCTTTAAAGGGAAATCCTTTGAAGAGAGCTATACCTCTTAGCCAGGGGTGTAGGTGCGTGCAGGGAGGCACTTGCGGTCCACAATCCTTTTGTCCCGATGGAGGTGCGTTCGACGGCTGTCCGTGTCTGGTCTCAGAACCTATGGCACAGATGGGAGGACGGAATCAGGGAAGGAAGTGGGTAGAAGAGATGGTTGATAACGTAGAGATACTTCGAACGGAGACAATCCAGTGGCACCGGAAACATGAGCGTTGTGGGAGTATTCCACCCAGCCCAGATGTTCACTCCAGGTATTGGGGTTGTGTGAACACAGACAGCGAAGGGTGTTCTCAAGTTCTTGATTGAACCGCTCGCACTGCCCGTTGGACTGGGGATGGAAACCAGATGAGAGGGAGGACTTGGCTCCTAAGCACTGACAGAAGTCGCGCCAGACCTGAAAAATTAACTGTTGGCTGCGGTTGGAAACAATCTCCGAGTGTCGGCCATGGAGATTGAACACATGATTGAACATTAACCGGGTGGTCTGATGTTCTGATGGGAGTCTGGGCAGGGCCACCAGGTGGTATGCTTTGGAGAATCGATCAATTATAGTGAGGATGACTGTCTTGCGGTTAGATGGAGGAAGACCAGTGACAAAATCCAGAGCTATGTGGGACCAGGGACAGCTGGGTCTGGGTAGGGGCTGGAGAAGGCCAGCAGGAGGTCTACTGGAGCCTTTGTTCTTGGTCCATACTAAGGAGGATGAGACTTCAGGTCTTCTTGGTGGAAGTGAGGGCTGTGAGAGGTGAAGCATGACACTGTAGTTTCTAATGAATACACAATAGAAGTTGGCAAACCCTGGGAAACGCTGAAGCTGTTTACGGGTCTTGGGAATGGCCCAGTTGATAACTGCTTCAACTTTTCCCAGGTCTTCATCTGTCCACCCCTAAAGATGAATCCGAGGAAGCTGATGGTCTCTTGGTGGAACTCGCATTTCTCCGCCTTTAAAAAGAGAGGGTTCTCCACAAGATGCTGAAGGACCATGCGGACGTGCTGCTGATGCTGTCTGGGGTTCTGAGAGAAAACAAGGATGTCATCAAGGTACACGAATACGAATTGGTTAATGAATTGGTTAATTGGTTAATCATCTCTTGATCAAGATGAGTTAGTAAATTACAGACCTATATCTAATCTTCTTTTCTTATCTAAAATTATTGAGAAAGTAGTTGCTAATCAACTTTGTGAACATTTACAAAGTAATGACCTACTTGAGGAGTTTCAGTCAGGCTTCAGAGCTCATCATAGCACTGAAACAGCTCTGGTGAAGGTCACTAATGATATTCTCATGGCCTCAGATAGTGGACTTGTGTCTATACTTGTCCTGTTAGATCTCAGTGCTGCGTTTGATACAGTTGATCACAATATTCTCCTACAAAGACTTGAGCATACTGTAGGGATTAAGGGGAAAGCATTAGGCTGGTTTAAATCTTATCTGTCGGACAGATTCCAGTTTGTTCATGTTAATAATAAATCTTCCTCAAACTCTAGGGTCACTTGTGGAGTACCACAGGGTTCAGTCCTTGGACCAATTCTATTTACTATATATATGCTTCCGATTGGCAAAATTATCAGACAGCATGGGATTAATTTCCACTGTTATGCTGATGACACTCAGCTATATTTATCCATAAACCTGATGAATCCAATCAGTTACTTCGACTGCAGTCATGTCTTGATGACATCAAAAGCTGGATGACTTTAAATTCCCTGCACTTAAATTCTGACAAGACAGAAGTTGTAATCTTTGGGCCGTAGTCTTCAAAAAATAAACTTCTTAACCAATCACTTAATCTGGATGGCATTAACTTGGCCACTGGTAATAAAGTAAAAAATCTTGATGTTATTTTTGACCAAGACATGTCATTTAAATCCCATATTAAACAGGTTTCCAGAGTTTCCTTTTTTCACCTCCGGAATATCGCCAAAATTAGAAACATTCTGTCCAGGAGTGATGCTGAAAAACTGGTCCATGCATTTGTTACTTCAAGGCTGGACTATTGTAATTCTTTACTATCAGGAAGTCCACAAAATGCAGTTCAAAGCCTTCAGCTGATCCAAAATGCTGCAGCAAGAGTTCTGATGAAAATCAACAAGAAGGATCATATTTCTCCTGTTTTAGCTTCCCTTCATTGGCTTCCTGTTAAATCAAGAATAGAATTTAAAATTCTCCTTCTAACGTATAAAGCCCTTAATAATCAAGCTCCATCATATATCAGAGCTCTGATTACCCCGTATGTTCCTAACAGAGCACTTCGCTCTCAGACTGCAGGTCTGCTGGTGGTTCCTAGAGTCTCTGCTATAGGCTTAGGCTGCTGGAGTATATCAGGATCTAATTTTCTCACTATATTGAGTTCTACTGTTCTTCAATTATGCATTGTGTGTTGTCATTTCAGCTTTTAACTTTTTGCTCTCTCTCTTTTTCTTCATAGTAGGTACACCTGGTCTGGCGTTCTGTTAACTGTGACATCATCCAGAGAAGACGGCTCACCCGCTACTACCATCTAATGTAGAACAGATTACTGGATCAATGTGAGCTTCTGTGCTTTTTTGTTTCTCTTGTTGTGTCTCTGTTCTGTCTTCTGTAACCCCAGTCGGTCGAGGCAGATGACCGTTCATACTGAGCCCGGTTCTGCCGGAGGTTTTCCTTCCCGTTAATGGGGAGTTTTTCTTCCCACTGTCGCTTCATGCTTGCTCAGTATGAGGGATTG
This sequence comes from Fundulus heteroclitus, assembly GCF_011125445.2. NCBI lineage: Eukaryota > Metazoa > Chordata > Actinopteri > Cyprinodontiformes > Fundulidae > Fundulus > Fundulus heteroclitus. Next base: position 994,882 of record NC_046380.1, on the reverse strand, counting down.
CAGCAAAGCCATGTACAATGCAGATGACTCTCCCTGTGGCTTTACGCTTCCCCAGGAGTGAATGCTGCTTGTCGGGACTTTGATGCAATCAACTGGTTTCCTTATATAGGACATTTTTGACCAATCTGTATAATCTGACCCAATCTGTATAATATGATTGAACTCTACTTTGTAAAGTGCCTTGAGATGACTTGGCGCTATATAAATAAAATTGAATTGAATTGAATTGAAGTCTATGAGTATGTCGTTGATGAGAGCTTAGAAAACGGATAGGGCATTGGTTAGGCTGAATGGCATGATCAAGTACTCAAAGTGGCCGATACGGGTCTTGAACGCTGTCTTCCACTCATCCCCTTCTCGAGTCCGGACCAGGAGATAAGCGTTGCGGAGGTCCAGTTTAGTGAATATAGTGGCTCCCCGATCCGTATCAAAAGCTGATACCAGAAGGGGTAGGGAATACTTATTCCTTACTGTAATTAGGTTTAACCCATGGTAATCGATACAGGGACGTTTTATCTTTCTTCTCAACAAAGAAAAACCCTGCCCCGAGTGGTGAGGATGATGGCTGACTGATGCCTGCTTTCAAAGAATCGTTGATATATTTTTCAATAGAACCCAACACGGATACAAGCTGCACCGAAGTGGTACAGATGTTTTATAAGACGGGAATCCTGGTGAAAATAAATGAAAGGAATCAGCTAGAGGACGAACGGTAAGATGGACGATGGATTCAGAAGAGATCAGAAAAAAGTGATTCTCCCCTTCCCTCTCTGACAACAACACGTTGTTTAAAGGGCTTTCAGTTGATTAGGAGTATGGGATTTAGTCCGGAAGAAATTAGAGGGTCCTCTTACTATCTCAAGAACCCTGCTAGATGCTGGTAATATAGAAGTTGTTCCCTCAATGTGGGACAGTGGTTTTAAAAGGTGGAAATCTGAAGGACTGTGCACAATGAACCAGTCATTCCACAACCAGGAGAATAACTGGTTAATTATTAAGTAACACATATTTGCACGACTGCAGACTTGGTTCACACTCCCTTCAAAAGATCTGCTTCACTATCGTTAAATGAGGCTTTATGTTCAGACTCACAGAGAATGGGAAAAATTAAAGAAAGGCCCAACAAATACTGAACAATTGAAAAACATCTACCAACTAAAAATCACATTGCACACATCTCTATGAGGTTATAAGCAGATTTTTCATAAAAAAATAAACTTAAAACAAAAATGGGAAAAATGAGTTAAACATTATAACTGGAAGAATTGTAGTCAGGAGACCACTCCCATGTTTTCTAGGACTGTCCAGCTCTGTCTGAATATTGGAAAGACATACAGAAGAGATAGAGAATATGATTAGTATAATGACTCCACTGGTGTTCATACCGGCAGTTCTACCCCAACATGTTTCAAACAGGAATCAGAGGAATATACCACGTTTACTCCTACTGACTGGAAAGGAAAGTCTAACATTGAACTGCTGAACTCACCAGAGTTAGAGTCTGTTGCTGAGAAGAAAAAGATAAACTTAGTTGGTCTTCAGAAGGAAACAGGTTTCTGTCGACGGCAGCTCAGGCTTCACTCTGACAAACCCTTATTTTCATTTCTGGAAAGTGACGTTTAAACTCATGACGTCTTCACTGAATAACAGGAAATACAGGAATGACAGGTCTTTTCCTGAGACAAAAAATGAAAGATTTACACCTCAGAACTTAGAGACATTTTGTCCAACCTGGCCCTGATGTTTTATGTCACTTTCTTTTTAAAGCAAACCTGGAAAAGCAAATCTCTCTAGAACTTTCCCAGGGCTACTTCCAGTTAGCAACATGCTAGCCCTTAGCTACTACGAGGGTTGTCTTCAGTATCTCCAGGAGATGGTACTCTGAGTTGGGTCCAAATCCTCCACTGGGAAGTGTTTCAAAAAAGGGAAAAAAACCCAAAGGTCCTGAAAGGTCAGCAGTCAGATTGGCCTCCTTCAGCAATGCAGCCTCACCGAATCTGGGCCTGAAACTCAACATTTTAACAGATAGTGGTGTAGTGCCATTTCCTACAGGTTGGTGGCGCTATGGTACTTGGGTGGGTCGTTTCTAGGCCTCTACAGGTCCTGTAAGGGCCCAAGGCCGATGGCAGATCTAATGCTGCATTCACACCAAAATGCATTTTGGGCGTCCAGTGCCTGAAGTTCCACTCAGTGTGTAGAGCCGCAACGCTCTGACGGCAGATCTGCCAAAATATGGACAGATTCGTCTTTTCCCTCTCACTCAAGACCAGTTTGACAAGAGATGTAAAAGATATGAAGCTGTAAAGATAGTGTGTGCCTCCTTGCTTTGTGCCATAGGTGTACCTAAGAGTCTGTATTAATTATCAATTAATTATCTAATTTAGCGTCCCCTTTAGGGCATATTATCGTGTTTTATCATTTATCGTCTCTCTTGTTTCATTTCCCTCTTATTTCTATTTTATCATTTTATTTATTTTCTCTTAAAAGTAAGGAAACTGTTTCTCTGTATTTAAATCATTTAATAAATTAACAACTCACAGATCAGCCCATTTAGAGTCAGACTTGGCAGAAATTAGACTCCTGAACTAAAATCAGTTGTCAGCAGAGGTTTTAGAAAAAGAAAAAGATTCCTGCGAAGAGCAAATTCACCTTAATTGCAGTTTTCCTCTTCAAATCCAGTTCCCGTTCCTCGGATCCGGGTCACGGCACCAGATTATTGGCCCGCTTTCTTTAATCGAGAGCGATCAGTTCTCTGAATATTGCGGAAGGAGAAAGAAGGTTGAGATTAACAATATTTATTTCATATTAGGCCAATTAAAAGCAACAAATTAGGTCCACAATGTGAATAATACAGAGAATCAGTTTACCCCCAGTGCTAGACCACAGCTGAGCTGTCTTTAGGAAACAGATGGGAGTGTGGCACAGAACATCAGACTCCATCTCTTTTCATGCTCTAAGCTTCATCCTGTCAGGATATTTCCCTTTGTGTGTGTCAGCCTTATGTATATGTAACCAGACACAGCTTAGCATCTGCTTTCCTCAAAGGATCTGCACTACAGCTATGTGCACACAAAGCAAAGACAGAAACAGCAATTCTTCCTAAATCCTAAAGAAATACCAAATGTACAATCACGTGTCTTCACATAAGTACATGGTAGACATCATCTACAACAATTAGAAAAGACTGAAGAGGTTTGGCAGATAAGAGTAAGATTCAAAGCAAATTTAAAAATCAAAGCAGAAATGTGAGACAAAAAAATGACCAAAAACTTGTGGCCATAAGGAAAAGTTAGAAATGTGATTCACCGAGAGAGTCCGGCTCCTGACCTCTGATGACCTCTGGTGACCTCTGATGACCTCTGGTGACCTCTGGTGAGTTCCGTTGCTATGGTTACTCACTACCAGCTGCCGGAAGGCCGAGTTTTATAACGAGAACGGCGCCAAACAGCTGTTCGCTGTGGGAAAACTGTTAAAGATTTTGGAAAGATTTTCAAACCGTGGGCGACTGCCGTCCCTCGTCCTCAATCATGGGGATTGTTGAGGAAAATATCTTAGTTGTTTTATCAGGCAGTTGTAGAATAATAAAAGCAAGTCCTCAGGCCTTAAGACTGTGTCTCCCTTTAAGGCAAAGTAAAGATGCAGCTTGCAGGATGTGTTGAGTGCCGATTTATGGTTGGAGAGGTCATTTGGCTTAAACCCTGATAGGACAAGTTTTACTACTAAATCAAGCTTTACCAAGAAGAACAGCCTCTTTATTTGAGAACAGATAGCCTCCAAGTCTGGGACCACCCCTCCCAGGCTGAGCAGGAGGGGCAGTCAGTCTTTTAAAACAGAGTAGTGTAAAGCAGACAGAATCACTTGCATCACCATGGGACAGGAGGTAATATACTGAATACAGCGAAATGATATTGTACGTTTTGTGTCTCCTTTTGGAATTCCAAATGAATTAAATATGCATATTTTAAATGTTTGCCTCTGATCATTATTTCTTCTTTACTGCCAAATCTTAAACCGGGGTAAGACAGAGATAAGCAGGACCAGGCCATTATTAATACCCACAGGATTTTCATGGCAATACTTCATAAGATGTAAAGGATATGACAATATAAAAATGCTGTGCTCCTCCCTCCTTTCTGGCAACACACTGAACTTGCTTTAAAACTGGGTAATTCTGTGACTTTTGTGCGATCAGGACAAGACCTGCAGCAATTCTGAAGACGTTTTCTGAAAGTAGAAAGAAGAGACTACACACCGAGTGAAAATGGTGGCAGTGAGGGCAGTTTAAAAATATTCCCACTCTGTTTAACCGTGACTTCCTGACAACTGCACTCTAACTTTGGCATTTTCCCCAAACTTTGTGACACTTTAAGGAACATTTTAAAGAAACCATAGCAGGTATCAACATACTGTCTTCACTTTTGAAGAGAGGATGGATTTATCTGCAACCTGAAGGTTGAAGTGTCTTTCTAGGTGAATGTATGTTGACACAGTAAAGGCTCAGAAATAGTGGATTTTGATGATATCTTCCTCCCCTGACTTTTGGGGTGTGGTTTTTCACTAATTATGTCGACATGGTAACCAAGCGCCAATAAAAGTAATAGCACACCTCCTGAGCCGCATGTTTTGATGTCGATGGATTAATAATAAAGAGTCCAGTTTAGAGGTGGAGAGTAATAAGTGCCTCCATGCAGGCCCCAATAAAATACCAGTTTGATTATATAAGCTATAAAATCAGCATAAAGGCACAAGGGAAACCAGAACCAGCCTTAAGTTCTAAAAGACAAGTTTAGAGACAACATTTTAAACCATTTAAAGCTCCTGCAGAGCTCCCAGAAACGTGGAGAGGGTTCCAGAACCTCAGAGCTGCTGCTGAAGAAGTTCTGTCTCCCCTGGTCCCGACCTGAGTCCTGGGAACCACTGAGAGCTTCTGATTCTGGAGGATCCAGGAGTTCTACCGGGGATCTGTGGATGTAAAAGCTTGATGAGGTAAAGAGGAACCAGACCACCAAGACCTTTGGATTCTATTCAATTCAATTTTATTTATATAGCACCAATTCACAACACACGTCATCACACGTCAGAAAGTTTCCTCTCTAAGGAAACCCAGCAGGTTGCATCAAGTCTCTCCAAGCAGCATTCACTCCTCCTGAAAGAGCGTAGAGCCACAGTGGACAGTCGTCTGCATTGTTGATGGCTTTGCAGCAATCCCTCATACTGAGCATGCATGAAGCGACAGTGGAGAGGAAAACTCCCCTTTAACAGGGAGGAGAACCTCCAGCAGAACCAGAACCAGGCTCAGAGTGAATGCGGGCAGCTTTGTGGGGAACCAGCTGTAAATGGGTCCATCCCACTCAGCAGCAGTGGTCATCTCTGAGATCCTGGATCTGCATCTTGATTTCCAGACCAAGCCCAGTAGGTCCAGCCGCAGCTTGAAGAACCGCTGCTACTGTCCTCATGGTGTAACACAGAAAAGTGACAATAAATATGAAATAAATCCCCGAAATCCAATAAAACATGAATCAACATTTTTGAAACGTGACGTCAGATCTTTGACTGTGGATCTCCAGAGAACTTCACAGCTAAAATCTGCATTTGATTCTCAGTGTCAAAGTGAGGAAACATCTTGTCAGTGAAGGTGTGTGTGAAGGTGTGTATCTCTGTCTCAGTGTCCAGATCAGAGAAGGACAGCTTTCCTCTGTCCCAGTCCAGATTCACTCTGATCCTCTGGAGCTTCTTCTCCACTGGAAGATCTTTGAGAGGAACTCCTGGTGACCAGTGATAATATTTACCTCCACTTAAACAGATTTCCCATAAAGCAGAAGTTATATATCCTTTCCTCCCTCCAGAATCTGCAAACACCCCAAGTCTCCAAGCTCCACTGTCTCCAACATCAACATCCCAGCTGTGGTTCCCTGAGTTGAAGCCCTCAGAACTCAGAACCAAGCAGCAATTATCAAGTCTTTCTAAATTATCAGGAAGCTGCTGTTTCTCCACTTTAGTCAAACCGGTCAGATCTTCAGACAGGAGGAGGTATGGATGAGCAGTGTTTGGGTCCAGGATGAGAGGAGTGTAGGAGACCATGTTCTCCATGTTGCTCCAGATGTTGAAGGCCAGGTTGCCCAGATGTTTGGCCTGGTCTATCAGAGCTCCTGAGGGCAGCTGTGGATCCTCCAGCAGGGGGCAGCGCTGGACTCTTTCCACTGCAGCCTTGTAGTTGTGCAGGAATGAGACGTCTTCAGCTCTCAGCTCCTCCTCTGTGGCTCTGACTGTGTCTGAAAGAGCTGCTATCTCTCTGCTCAGAGCCTCCATCTTCTCCTTCATCATCCCACTCTTCTGCTCCTCTTCCTCCCTCAGTGCAGCCAGCCTGGCCTCCTCTTCCTCTGCTAGAAACTGATGAAGCTTCTTAAACTGCTCCTTAATCAGCCTCTCTGTGTGTCGGGCCTGGACCTTCATGTGTTCTGCTGTCTGATCAAACTCCTCTAGAACTTTCTTCCTGAGCTCCAGGTTCTTCTTTAAAGGTTCCAGAGTTTCCTGAAGGTTCTTCTTGTGATCCTCAGCAGCTTCATCCATGGGTCTGAATCTGTGCTCGGTGTGTTTCTCTGAATCTCTGCAGACGAGACACACTGGCTGCTGATGGTCCAGACAGAAGAGTTTGAGTTTCTCAGAGTGCAGACTGCAGAGATCCTCTGAAGCTCTCTGGTCTCTCTGCTGTAGGAAGGTCTCACACAGGTTCTTCAGAACCAGATTTAAATATGGTTCATCCTTTAAAGATCTTTCCCTACAAACTGGACACTCTTGTGCTGCTTTCTCTCTCCACCAGTTCTTCAGACACTCCTTACAGAAGCTGTGGCTACATGACAGAACAACCGGATCCTTAAAGACGTCCTTGCAGACCGGACAGCAGAGATCCTCCTCTGATCTGGAAGCCATTTAGTCTCTGAGTGAAGCTGCAAACAGAAGGTCCAGTCAGTCATGGTTCTCCTCCCTTTTCTACTGACCTGCTTATTATTTTGAGCTAAATTCATGTAATAATCTCACATTTGTATAAGTTTTGTACATCATCTCTAATTGCTAATTATTTGGGGGGGGGGGCACCTGGTACCACCACCACACACCTGGTGGTGAATCATCCCAACAGATGATGTGGCTGTTGTAGTTGTAACTCTTTCCTGGTCTTGGCTAATAAAAGACCCCCTGTATGTGTGTTGGTTATTAAATTACATATTAATTAGATATTGATATTTTAATATATATTCGCCTCTATCAGTCTGGCCCACAGCAGCTGTAGCTACTAACAAGGCTCACCACCGTCAGGGTGTGAATGGGTGAATGACTGATTGTAGCGTGAAGCGCTTTAACACTTAACAATATTGATATGATTTTTTTCATTGCTATCAATCTAAACACTGTAGATATCTGCGGCAGGATTTTCTCCAGGTGAGACTCATATTCCAGGTGAGTTCAGGGTTGGTGGATTTATCTTTTATGGGTTGAACTTTTGTCAGAAGTCCACATTTCCCATATCAAATCTAACACAGCATAAAGAACAAATATAGTAAGTTATATCTATCCCTGACAGGGCCCCAGATATCTTGGAGCCCCAGCAGTCACCTACCTTTACCTGATGGGTGAGTCCTGCACTAGAAGCAGCAAAGCTGAAGGTTTCTGTCCTTCTGGAGAAGATGGCAGTTTGATCTGAAGATGAATCTGAGCCCGTGTCTCTGTGGAGTGACAGAATCTCAAACTGTTTCCTAGATTATCTCAGACTGGACAGGGGCGGAGCTTACTCATGTAAAGCACTTTGCATCGTCTCTGTACTGAAATGTACAGAGGCATATACAAATAAATTTGCTAGGCAAATTTAATTGTATAGCATATATTTTTATTAAAAAATAAATAAATAAATAAAATAAAATTTGCCTTGCCTCGCCTTGCAAAAGCTTGTGTTCTGTGCATACCTGGAGTTGGGTGCACCTCCAGCAGAACAGGTCTAAGCTGTAAAACTAGCTTAAACAACAGCTTGGTTTCTGTTTAAGAAGAATCTGATCCCAATTAAATACCTCACATTGTTTCCTAACTCCTTCGAAACCAAAAGTGATAGCATCCACAGGTTTTGGTTCTCTTATGTTCTAAAAGTATATTATAAAGGTCTTGCTGTATTCTTTTCCGATGTCTTTGGGTCTCAGTCCAGCTCCATGGAGGTGGACTGGCTCTCCTTCTGCCTCGGCTGCTCCTCATACTCCCTGATTATCCACCTTCCTTCAGTGTCATTCTCCACTCCTCCCTCAGGTTTTAAGCTGCCTGATAAGCATCGTTCTTTGGAGGGTCCTCCTCTTACCATGTCAGTTTCTCTGTTACTCAGCGTCTCTGTCCATTTGATTGGCTATGTTCCGTGACATCTCTCCCTGCTGTTCTCCTTGTAGGTTCTCCTAGTTCTGACCGCTGTTTCATGAATGTTCGGGGTAAAAGTCCCAGGTACAACACGTTTGTGTCTGATGGAGCCTGCAGACACAAAAACTTTGGGATCTCTGATCACTTTGGACCCAAATTAGATCCTGTTAACAGTTCAGGTTTCATTGAGGACAGAGCTGCAGAGAGGAAGAAGGTTGGAAACCTGTCCGTGGGTTCCTTCTTCACAATTTATTACACTAAAGAGACTAAAACAAATCATTTTCACTGAAGAGAACCTAATGAGTTCTGGCCAACAAAATAAAATGTGTCTGAAGACAAAAAGTAGAAATGAGCTGCAGACAAACAGGAATTCACTCCTCCTGAAAGAGCGTAGAGCCACAGTGGACAGTCGTCTGCATTGTTGATGGCTTTGCAGCAATCCCTCATACTGAGAGCATGCATGAAGTGATGAAGGATGGCTGTCATAAAAATGTCATAAAAATATGTTGGATTACAGTGAACCAGTTTGGACCTTTTCACCTTGATTGTATGTTGAGAAGAAGCCAAGTGAAGACAGACTGTGGTAAGACAGAGAACTAGAAAATTTCTGAAGAAATTTAGCAAGGCGACTGCCTCGTGGTGCGTACCGTACCGTCAAAAATACTAACAGGAAGTAACACTGCAAATTTCAGCTTCCTACGGTCTTCACAGCCCCTGCAGCGGCCGTGGAAAGGTGCCATGTTAAGTCAATGGAGCATGTCCCTGACCTCCTAGGAGCCTCTTGGTAGCAACGTTGACATGGAGACTCACCGACAGCTGCAGCCCTGTGTTACTCATCATTATCTTTATCATGTGGGGGACTGAGTGAAATGTGTGATTTTAGTGTTTTTGAAGCATTTCTGCAGCGTGTAGCAGGGGCAAAAAGGGGTTAAAAACCTCATAAAATAGACATGCTTTATCCGACATGGCCCAGATTTGTTGTGGAGCTTTCTCTCTAAAGGAAGTACGGACTCTGTCAAGCAGAAGCTGGTAGGACCTTCCTAGGGCTACTTCCGGTTAGCAACAGGCTAAACGTCAGCCGCTAACATAGTTGTGTCCAGTATCACCAGGTGATGGTACTCTGTTAGTTTGGTCCAAATCCTGTACTGGGAAGTGCCTCAAAAAGGGAGATAATACGATTTTGCATGGTTCTTGTTTATTACGTCGCCATGGTAACTCAAAATGGCAGCTTATACAAAAAGAGCACCTGACTGGATGAAGAGGCACGTTTTGACATGTATACTATGGTGGTGAAAATGTAATATATTTAACCTGCCACACCAGGTTTTGATCCTTCTACCTGCGGAGTGCCAGTCCCACAACTTAACCAGTGGACCTTAACCAGCCATATATAGACTAGCATATGGCTGATGATAACTGTACACATGGCCATTGAAGAGCATTGGGTGAGAGATGGCGGCAAGCAGCACTTCGTTTCTCCGGAACCGTAAATGCTAGAGACGTAATATTTTCCTGCGTTTATTTTGTAACGGATAGGGAAACAGGACAAGCTATGGGTTTTTGCTGGAAATATTGTATGGGACTTTTTGGCATGGTTTTTCGCTATTTACGTCGCCATGGTAACTCGAAATGGTGCGAAGTACAAATAGCACACTTCACGGCATTGAGACACACGTTTTGATATATACTTTGTGGGGGTAGACCCTACGGTTCGGGCTGTATTAACAGTGAAAACCCCTTATTAGGGGCAGTAATAGGCACTGCCCATGCATTTGCATGGCAGTCGCCTAACTAGGAGAACCTACAGGGAGAACAGCAGGGAGAGCTGTCACGGAACATAGCCAATCAAATGGACAGAGACGCTGAGTAACAGAGAAACTGACATGGTAAGAGGAGGACCCTCCAAAGAACGATGTTTATCAGGCAGCTTAAAACCTGAGGGAGGAGTGGAGAATGACACTGAAGGAAGGTGGATAATCAGGGAGTATGAGGAGCAGCCGAGGCAGAAGGAGAGCCAGTCCACCTCCATGGAGCTGGACTGAGACCCAAAGACATCGGAAAAGAATACAGCAAGACCTTTATAATATACTTTTAGAACATAAGAGAACCAAAACCTGTGGATGCTATCACTTTTGGTTTCGAAGGAGTTAGGAAACAATGTGAGGTATGTAATTAGGATCAGATTCTTCTTAAACAGAAACCAAGCTGTTGTTTAAGCTAGTTTTACAGCTTAGACCTGTTCTGCTGGAGGTGCACCCAACTCCAGGTATGCACAGAACACAAGCTTTTGCAAGGCGAGGCAAGGCAGGGCAAATTTTATTTTTTTTATTTTTTTTATTTTTTAATAAAAATATATGCTATACAATTAAATTTGCCTTGCAAATTTATTTGTATATGCCTCTGTACATTTCAGTACAGAGACGATGCAAAGTGCTTTACATGAGTAAGCTCCGCCCCTCACCAGTCTGAGATAATCTAAGAAACAGTTTGAGATTCTGTCACTCCACAGAGACACGGGCTCAGATTCATCTTCAGATCAAACTGCCATCTTCTCCAGAAGGACAGAAACCTCCAGCTTTGCTGCTTCTAGTGCAGGACTCACCCATCAGGTAAAGGTAGGTGACTGCTGGGGCTCCAAGATATCTGGGGCCCTGTCAGGGATAGATATAACTTACTATATTTGTTCTTTATGCTGTGTTAGATTTGATATGGGAAATGTGGACTTCTGACAAAAGTTCAACCCATAAAAGATAAATCCACCAACCCTGAACTCACCTGGAATATGAGTCTCACCTGGAGAAAATCCTGCCACAGATATCTACAGTGTTTAGATTGATTACAATGAAAAAAATCATATTAATATTGTTAAGTGTTAAAGCGCTTCACGCTACAATCAGTCATTCACCCATTCACACCCTGACGGTGGTGAGCCTTGTTAGTAGCTACAGCTGCTGTGGGCCAGACTGATAGAGGCGAATATATATTAAAATATTAATATCTAATTAATATGTAATTTAATAACCAACACACATACAGGGGGTCTTTTATTAGCCAAGACCAGGAAAGAGTTACAACTACAACAGCCACATCATCTGTTGGGATGATTCACCACCAGGTGTGTGGTGGTGGTACCAGGTGTGTGGTGGTGGTACCAGGTGCCCCCCCCCCCAAATAATTAGCAATTAGAGATGATGTACAAAACTTATACAAATGTGAGATTATTACATGAATTTAGCTCAAAATAATAAGCAGGTCAGTAGAAAAGGAAGGAGAACCATGACTGACTGGACCTTCTGTTTGCAGCTTCACTCAGAGACTAAATGGCTTCCAGATCAGAGGAGGATCTCTGCTGTCCGGTCTGTCAGGACGTCTTTAAGGATCCGGTTCTTCTGTCATGTAGCCACAGCTTCTGTAAGGAGTGTCTGAAGAACTGGTGGAGAGAGAAAGCAGCACAAGAGTGTCCAGTTTGTAGGGAAAGATCTTTAAAGGATGAACCATATTTAAATCTGGCTCTGAAGAACCTGTGTGAGACCTTCCTACAGCAGAGAGACCAGAGAGCTTCAGAGGATCTCTGCAGTCTGCACTCTGAGAAACTCAAACTCTTCTGTCTGGACCATCAGCAGCCAGTGTGTCTCGTCTGCAGAGATTCAGAGAAACACACCGAGCACAGATTCAGACCCATTGATGAAGCTGCTCAGCAACACAAGAAGAACCTTCAGGAAACTCTGAAACCTCTAAAGAAGAACCTGGAGCTCAGGAAGAAAGTTCTAGAGGAGTTTGATCAGACAGCAGAACACATGAAGGTCCAGGCCCGACACACAGAGAGGCTGATTAAGGAGCAGTTTAAGAAGCTTCATCAGTTTCTAGCAGAGGAAGAGGAGGCCAGGCTGGCTGCACTGAGGGAGGAAGAGGAGCAGAAGAGTGGGATGATGAAGGAGAAGATGGAGGCTCTGAGCAGAGAGATAGCAGCTCTTTCAAACACAGTCAGAGCCACAGAGGAGGAGCTGAGAGCTGAAGACGTCTCATTCCTGCACAACTACAAGGCTGCAGTGGAAAGAGTCCAGCGCTGCCCCCTGCTGGAGGATCCACAGCTGCCCTCAGGAGCTCTGATAGACCAGGCCAAACATCTGGGCAACCTGGCCTTCAACATCTGGAGCAACATGGAGAACATGGTCTCCTACACTCCTCTCATCCTGGACCCAAACACCGCTCATCCAGAACTTCTCCTGTCTGAAGATCTGACCAGTTTGACTAAAGTGGAGAAACAGCAGCTTCCTGATAATTTAGAAAGACTTGATAATTGCTGCTTGGTTCTGAGTTCTGAGGGCTTCAACTCAGGGAACCACAGCTGGGATGTTGATGTTGGAGACAGTGGAGCTTGGAGACTTGGGGTGTTTGCAGATTCTGGAGGGAGGAAAGGATATATAACTTCTGCTTTATGGGAAATCTGTTTAAGTGGAGGTAAATATTATCACTGGTCACCAGGAGTTCCTCTCAAAGATCTTCCAGTGGAGAAGAAGTTCCATAGGATCAGAGTGAATCTGGACTGGGACAGAGGAAAGCTGTCCTTCTCTGATCTGGACACTGAGACAGAGATACACACCTTCACACACACCTTCACTGACAAGATGTTTCCTCACTTTGACACTGAGAATCAAATGCAGATTTTAGCTGTGAAGTTCTCTGGAGATCCACAGTCAAAGATCTGACGTCACGTTTCAAAAATGTTGATTCATGTTTTATTGGATTTCGGGGATTTATTTCATATTTATTGTCACTTTTCTGTGTTACAACATGAGGACAGTAGCAGCGGTTCTTCAAGCTGCGGCTGGACCTACTGGGCTTGGTCTGGAAATCAAGATGCAGATCCAGGATCTCAGAGATGACCACTGCTGCTGAGTGGGATGGACCCATTTACAGCTGGTTCCCCACAAAGCTGCCCGCATTCACACTGAGTCTGGTTCTGGTTCTGCTGGAGGTTCTCCTCCCTGTTAAAGGGGAGTTTTCCTCTCCACTGTGGCTTCATGCATGCTCAGTATGAGGGATTGCTGCAAAGCCATCAACAATGCAGACGACTGTCCACTGTGGCTCTACGCTCTTTCAGGAGGAGTGAATGCTGCTTGGAGAGACTTGATGCAACCTGCTGGGTTTCCTTAGAGAGGAAACTTTCTCACCAACCTGGAGGATCTGATGGAAGCTGACTTTGGAAAGAACCTTAAGATGACGTGAATTGATGCTATATTAATAAAATTGAACTGAATTGAATTGAAAGTTGAATTTTTAAGCTTGATCTTTCTTTTTCTCTCATTTCTAAAACAACTGATTCGTTTATCTGCATATTGTTAGTTTATTCCTGTTTGTCTGCAGCTCATTTCTACTTTTTGTCTTCAGACACATTTTATTTTGTTGGCCAGAACTCATTCTGTTCTCTTCAGTGAAAATGATTTGTTTTAGTCTCTTTAGTGTAATAAATTGTGAAAAGGGAACCCACGGACAGGTTTCCAACCTTCTTCCTCTCTGCAGCTCTGTCCTCAATGAAACCTGAACTGTTAACAGGATCTAATTTGGGTCGAAAGTGATCAGAGACCCCAAAGTTTTTGTGTCTGCAGGCTCCATCAGACACAAACATGTTGAACCTGGGACTTTTACCCCGAACATTCATGAAACGGCGGTCAGAAACCAATAATTTCCTGTATTCCTTCACTGCTCAGCCTGCAGTTCTCCAGCTCGACTCAGAGGAGACACCACGCTGAGAGGAACACAGATGATGTATTCCAGTCCAGACTTTGATCTTCTGCATCCCCATGATCTGACTACAAAACAGGAACCGGGGGAGTGGTAGAAACTCTTAGCTGGGCCACTGCAGAGCAGGGAAACCTGCAAACTAGAGTCAGAGACGAGCACAACACATAACATCACCTCCAACTTCTGAAGAACAAAACAAGAGAGAATGCAGAATTAGATCTGTGTGCATCTAACACAAAGACACAGGGGAGGATGGGTAAGAGGAAATACCCAGGAAGCACCACTAATAAACAGCTAGCCAGTAATAACAGGTAGCTATTTAAAGGTGACCACTAACAGGTAGCCACTAGCTGGTAGCCAATAGCAGGTGACCACTAACAGGTAGCCACTAACAGGTAGCCACTAATAGGTAGCCACTAACAGGTAGCCACTAACAGGTAGCCACTAATAGGTAGCCACTAACAGGTAGCCACTAACAGGTAGCCACTAACAGGTAGCCACTAACAAGTAGCCACTAATAGGTAGCCACTAACAGGTAGCCACTAACAGGTAGCCACTAATAGGTAGCCACTAACAGGTAGCCACTAACAGGTAGCCACTAACAGGTAGCCACTAACAAATAGCCACTAACAAGTAGCCACTAACAAGTAGCCACTAACAGGTAGCCAGTAACAGGTAGCCAGTAGCAGGTAACTACGAACAGGTAACCACTAACAGGTAGCCAGTAACAGGTAACTACGAACAGGTAACCACTAACAGGTAACCACTAACAGGTAGCCAGTAACAGGTAACTACGAACAGGTAACCACTAACAGGAAGCCACTAACAGGTAGCCACTAACAGGTAGCCACTAACAGGTAGCCACTAACAAGTAGCCACTAACAGGTAGCCAGTAACAGGTAACTACGAACAGGTAACCACTAACAGGTAGCCAGTAACAGGTAACTACGAACAGGTAACCACTAACAGGAAGCCACTAACAGGTAACCACTAACAGGTAGCCACTAACAGGTAACCACTAACAGGTAGCCACTAACAGGTAACCACTAACAGGTAGCCACTAACAAGTAGCCACTAACAGGTAGCCAGTAACAGGTAGCCAGTAGCAGGTAACTACGAACAGGTAACCACTAACAGGTAGCCAGTAACAGGTAACTACGAACAGGTAACCACTAACAGGAAGCCACTAACAGGTAGCCACTAACAGGTAACCACTAACAGGTAGCCACTAACAGGTAACCACTAACAGGTAGCCACTAACAAGTAGCCACTAACAGGTAGCCACTAACAGGTAACCACTAACAGGTAGCCACTAACAAGTAGCCACTAACAGGTAACCACTAACAGGTAGCCACTAACAGGTAACCACTAACAGGTAGCCACTAACAGGTAACCACTAACAGGTAGCCACTAACAAGTAGCCACTAACAGGTAACCACTAACAGGTAGCCACTAACAAGTAGCCACTAACAGGTAACCACTAACAGGTAGCCACTAACAGGTAACCACTAACAGGTAGCCACTAACAGGTAACCACTAACAGGTAGCCACTAACAAGTAGCCACTAACAGGTAACCACTAACAGGTAGCCACTAACAGGTAACCACTAACAGGTAGCCACTAACAGGTAACCACTAACAGGTAGCCACTAACAAGTAGCCACTAACAGGTAGCCAGTAACAGGTAGCCAGTAGCAGGTAACTACGAACAGGTAACCACTAACAGGTAGCCAGTAACAGGTAACTACGAACAGGTAACCACTAACAGGTAACTACGAACAGGTAACCACTAACAGGTAGCCACTAACAGGTAACCACTAACAAGTAGCCACTAACAGGTAGCCAGTAACAGGTAGCCACTAACAGGTAGCCACTAACAGGTAACTACGAACAGGTAACCACTAACAAGTAGCCACTAACAGGTAGCCAGTAACAGGTAGCCACTAACAGGTAGCCACTAACAGGTAACTACGAACAGGTAACCACTAACAAGTAGCCACTAACAGGTAGCCACTAACAAGTAGCCACTAACAGGTAGCCACTAACAGGTAACCACTAACAAGTAGCCACTAACAAGTAGCCACTAACAGGTAACTGCTAACAGGTAACCAGTAACAGGTAACCACTAACAGGTAACTGCTAACAGGTAACTGCTAACAGGTAACCAGTAACAGGTAACTGCTAACAGGTAACTGCTAACAGGTAACTGCTAACAGGTAACCAGTAACACCAACCTTTGAGGGGAATCACATGCAGATGGAGTCTAAAAGGTCAGGATTGGGTTGATTCTGTGATCGTCTTTGTAGATTAAATATTGATTAAGGCTTTATGACTAAACATTAATGTCATCTGCAGGTTTTCATCAGTAAGATTCGGCCTCATTAATGCAAATTTTAAGCAAATGAAGTTTTATTTCCAGTTCCTTAAAACCTGTTAATTACAGCATGTTGATCAGGATTTATCCTTCACATTAGACTAAAAGTCTTCCTGCAGCTTCTCCCTCAGATACAATTTCATGCTTCACAAAGTGCTGCATCTTTAATTTCCGTCACTGCTGTAGCCCGTGGTGTTGGTGAACAACAACAGGTCATAAAAACCTGCGAGAAAATCAAAACAACTAAATGAATATGAAACCATCTGGGTGACGGAACAGCAGATAAGCACGGGTCATTTAGGAGAATCTGCAGACTCTGAAAATACTCAATTTAGCAGACGGAGAGCGTTTAACCGCGGCAGAGTCCCTGAGCTGTTTCCTCTGAGGAACGCGGGTTAGTTTGGGGTCACAGGAGGCTGCAGGTCTGTTTTATCAGCCTCAAGGTTGAAGCTTTTCAGAAAAACAGCTAATAAAAGCGGCTGAGGGTTTGCTGACTGAATCTGTCGAGGAAATGCAATAATCGTTTAATTGCAGAAACATTTTTCTCAAACAGAAAACATTGCATTTAATCCAGAGCATATTTCAGAACTACCTGATGTGAGCAGGCATGAATTTAATTTTATAGTCTTGGAAAATGCTCTTATACCGTCAACTATTTCACATGTTGACTGGATTTAACCTTCAGGGTGTCTTACTAGGTTTTAGTCTGATTGACACAAAGTGGTGAAGAAGGGACGAGTTTGAAGGAACGTTACTCATTTATCTTCCCATCAACTAATTACATTGTGTTTCACCCTGGGGAGGCTTTATTCAGGGGGCAGATTTGGTTTTCCTCCTCACATGGAGGCCAGAAAGTTCAGCTCTGCTCTCTGCTGAGCAGATATCCTTCTCCCACATGTCTGCTGTGTGTTCCTTTTGGACCGAGCCAAACAGAACCTCTGAAGGGTTTCTTTCAACAGTAGCTGGTGGAGGCATAGCTTTCTGCATTGTTGATGGCTTTGCAGCAATCCCTCATACTGAGCATGCATGAAGCGACAGTGGAGAGGAAAACTCCCCTTTAACAGGGAAGAGAACCTTTTTTCCAACAAAACAGAACTTATTACAAAAACCATCCAGCATCAGGAGCACAGCAGCGTTTTAAGACCTGCAGGAAGAGCTCCGTCCTCTTCAGGAGCTCTGCTCCACCTTCACTGAGGTCTCCACCGCTAAAATCTTCATTCTACGGTCACTGTAGAAGCCTGGAAACATCTCGTCAGTGAAGGTGTGTATGTGTGAGTTAGTGTCCAGATCAGAGAAGGACAGCTTTCCTCTGTCCCAGTCCAGATTCACTCTGATCCTCTGCAGCTGGACTGAGAGAACCATGGGAGGAGATGGAGGAGACCGTGCTGAGTCTTTACCTCCATTGAGTCTGAAGACCCATAATCCAGACTTGGTGTATCCCATCCTGCGGACAGACTCTGCTAGGACACCAAGTCCCCAGTATCTACTGTCTCCAACATCAACGTCCCAGCGGTGGTTCCCTGACTTAAAGCCCTCAGAGCTCAGGACAGACCACCATGTGTCCCTCCTTCCTCTACTAACGTCCCTCAAAGTGACTCTGAGGGACGTTCTGGGTCTGGTTCTCCTTCAGGGTGGAGCAGCAGGGTTGGAGGTTTCCAGCTGGACTCAGAGGAAGCTGCTAGTTTGCTCTGAAGGACCTAGATGTGAAGAATCTTGTGTTTCTCTGCTGTGTCCCAGGTGAGTCAGGTGGTGGGTGGAGCTTAAACCTGTTAGACCTGCAGATTCACCTGAAACCCAGATTTAAGCATCGATATGAAACGTTTGTGTCAGACAGGAATTTCCTTATTTAACCTTTGGAGTCGTTCTTTATTAACTTCATTAAGGTCATTATTTACATTTAGGGTTAGCGTAACTTTATTTGTACCTGGGGGTAGGTAAAAAGTACACAATAGTACTATCAAAATACTGTAGATAAAATAGTAAAAACCATTACTAGTGCATTAAATAGGCTGTGACTAGTTTAAAAAGATTAGCATGTCGTCTACCAATAGTCTAAGTGTTGTTCAGGGTCTTAACAGCCGAAGGAACAAATCTACCTGTGTACCTTTTGGTTTTACCTGCAGGGATTTTAACCTGTGACCAGATGGGAGGGGATCCATCTCCTAGGAAGGAGCAGCCTCTGCAGCTGCCTGGCCTAAAGGTTTCTAGGTTGAGCTGCTGTTCCACCTCACCGTCTGATTCAGGGAGCTTCAGTCTTTTGGGTCAGGCTGAGCCAGAATAAAGGAAATCACAGCTTCAGTGAAGCGTCTGTAGAACATGGTGAGCAGCTCTCTGTTCATGGAAGGAGAACGGCTTCCTCAGATGGAGGCCTCACAGTTCACCTCACAGTTCGCCTCACAGTTCGGCTCAAGCTATCTGTAGCTGTCTACACTCTCCACTGTCTGACCATCAGCTGCTTCCTGAACCCATGGGTGCAGGTTTATAGGGACCAGAGGGACATGTCCCTACCAACATTTAGGACCAACCTACTTGTCCATACCAATAATACAACGTGAATAACATCTTTCTAATTTCCAATAATACAACGCTGTGGTTGCAGTCGCTTCTTTTTGACTGCCTGCTCGGTCTTTCCTGTCATTTAAACCTGCAGCTCAGTTATTGTGCTGTTTGTTCTTTAACTCCGCTCTCATTGGTTGTTCTGCCTTAAGTTCCGCCTTCCCTCTTCCTGATTGGTTGTTTTCTCGTGCCTGCATTAGTGAATACGTGCTTGGAGTGCGAGATTTACATTTCAGTCATACTGGGATAGCGCAGTTACTACGATTAATACCAGCCTACAAAACTAGTCCCACTTAAAATTATTATTATCTGCATTAAAATATTTGAAAGCTGCTGAGTGCCGTTCTGTAAAGAAGCAGGAGAGAGTTTTGATTGGTGGAACCTGATAAATGTAAGTAACCACCGTTTAATTCTGAAGTATAATACATTTATCAGCAGAAACCTAATCTCTTTTATAAAACTAAATATTCTGTGTACTTGTTTACAAGTCTATTTTTTGTTTAGACTTTTGCTTAGTTGGGGTTCTACATAATAGTGCTGTTTATTCTATTGTTTCTACTTCTAGAATTAGGGCAAAGAGAAATAAAACAGAGGAACACTATTTACATTGGTTTTATTATACATAGATTTCCACACTGTCCATTAGTAAATTAGTATAAACCAGAGGCAGAGCTAGACATTCTCATCATCAGAGGCTTAGTCCATAAAATATTACAGATATTACGAGGGTAATTTGGTACACCAAAAAGTAAGAAATGATTTAATCTGTTGATGTGGTCGCAGAATTAATTTAATATAGGCCTTTACATATCTTAAAGTTTAATCTGCTGTTGTTTAATAGTCTTACTAGTATATACCACTAGTATATTAATATGTTCTCATTTCAGTGATGAAATGGACAACCACTCATGTAACAATTCAGTCTTGGTGTCACCAAACTTACTCAGAACATTATAGGGTCCTCCATGCTGCTTATGTATTAATATTTACTGCACATTTAAACATTAAAATCTCACTATTGTTAGGGAAATAATTAGTTGTCTGAGAGGATGTAGGTAAGGAGAAGCTGTTATCTACACTTTAGATATAAGATGTAAGAAATGTGTTTGGAATGTTAAGATAAATTACATGAAATGGGCTAAAGAGAGTAACTATAGCCCAGTTATACACTTTTGAAATATTGAAGTTAATATTTTAAATGCTGTCAGTGTCAGTTACACTTTTAGTTCCACTGTACATCTAAATACAATGAAGTTATTTGCAGTCCATTGAATGTATTATTTTTGCTGTGTTTTATGATACAGAGAGAAAGTTAGATAAAAAAACAAGGGTTTGGTTTACCTCTGCGCATTTCTATACCTTCAAATGAAAATAAAGGATAAATCTACAGACAGACATAGATAGGCATGTATGTCCCTACGCTCAAATGCAAACCTTTCAAAGTGGCAAAAGTCCCAATTCGACATTCATCAGAGCCGGTGATGCTTTAAACATCGACAAACAGCATCTGGGGTGTGCTTTGAAAATGTGTATAAATATGTATAAATGTGTATAAATGTAGCAATAAATGCTGCTTTTTTCTTTAGACAGACGAAATGGGCCCTGAAGTTCAAGTCAAGCATAAAGAAACAGGAGCATTTATTGCGTAGGGCCGATGACGTCAGACCAGGGAAGCTTAGGACCAATAGTGTCCCTACAAAAGAGGAAATCAAACCTACGGCCTCACGTCTGCAGACAGATTTTTAGCTTTGGAAATGTTGATCTGTGGGACCAGCCCGGTTCTACAGAATCCTGTAGGACCGGCCCGGTTCTACAGGATTCTGTAGAACCGGGCCGGTCCATTAACCTGTAGCAGGACGACTGAATATAAATAAGACTCTTCTCCTTCTGGACCCAAATGGTGCTGATTCCATCCAGACTTGTACTGAGCCGTGGTTCTGGTTCTGGTTCTGGTTCTGGGAACTTTAGCCCTGAGAACCAAAGCTGGGATGTTAAAGACGATCCAGACTGGATCGGTTGTCCTCTTCTGACGGAGGACGGGTGAAGTGGGACGCAGACGAGAAGCTTTTATTTCTGTAGTTTGTCACGCAGCAGCTTCCTGTTTTAGTTTTAACTTCAGAACAGATCAGAACGCTCCAGAAAACATTTTCCCTCCGTCTGATTTCCATCTGATGAGTCTAAAGCCGACCTCAGGCAGGTCCACCTCTGGCACAGTTGCTAGTCTGAAACCCGGCCAGCCGTGCTGCAGCGTGCTGAGGAGGCTCCTCTTCCTCCTCCTCCTCCTCCTCCTCCTCCTCCTCCTCCTCCTCCTCTTCCTCCTCCTCCTCCTCCTCCTCCTCCTCCTCCTCCTTGTCAAGTGTTGGTTCTGTGTTCTTGTGCTGCGGCGTGGGTGGAGGAGAAGAGCTGTTTGCTCCTTTAAATCAAAGGCGAGGGGAAGGCTGTGCTTTAATCATATTTCACGCCGACCTCACTTATCTTCCCCGGCTGTTGTTTAAGGCCTGCCAAGGCAGATCCATCAGCCCCCGACTGACTGCTGCAGCGTCCTGAGGCTCCACCAACACGTTCTGCAGGAACACATCGCGCCCGGAACAAAGCAGCTGACAGCGAGGCAGAAAGAAGAGAAATCACAGGAGGTTTCAGGCTTTAGCTTCTGCAGAACGTCTCTGGAAACACGATCCAGCTGAGAAACAGCGACTCTAGATGAGCTCAAAGCCACGGGGAGAGAACACAGGAACCTTCTCCTGCCCCCCCCCCCCCCGCCTGCTTCATGTAGGAGGGAAGGTCCTGATGATCCTCCTCTGTCCTCCACATCTACACTCTGACGACCCCCCATGGACCAACATTCAGAACATCAGTTAATTACTTAATTAGTTCATTAGTTTAACTTTAGTACATCTGGAGGCAGACTGAGGGGGGGTTCTGGTCACAGAACCTCGGGGACCTGCCTGGTACCGGCCCAGCTCAGTAAGAAGCTCCTAAACTGTTCTCTAAAGGGAACCAGCGCTGTTGCATCAGGATGGAACCACACTTCCTGTTGCAGAAGTTCTGGTTCAGCCCGCAGACGATACCATGTCTCTGCTGTCGGTCCATCTCAGAACCTACGCTGATACATAATTTAGCCTAGAACCTGGACCTCTAATGGCTCAGACCGCTCGGCATCCAGAACCAGAACCTCATTAGGACTTCAGACCGGATGTGCATCCAGAGTTAGAAGAAGCTAGATGTTAACTTCAGAGGAGGAGTCAGGTTCTGCTCTCTGGACCATCTGGGCTGGGAACGGATCAGACCGTCAGGAACCGGGTTCTGCAGCCAGGTTCTGGGCTGGATGCAGCTAAAGCCTGAAGAAAGCGTGGAAACATAAAGCTGGACCCGGTTCTCTGCAGGTTCCTGATGGACCAGAGTCAGAGGGAGGATCTCCTGGTGTCCATGTTCTGCTCTGAGAACCTCAGCTTTGTCTCACCATCATGTTGCAGCGTCTTCAGCCCGCATGGACCCGGTTCTTTGTCCTGAACGTCGCTAGAACCACACGGCAGGTCTGTCAGCGTTCTCCTCGTTCATCTCAGATGTTTCCTGATCTGCTGAGCAGGAAGTCAGCTGCCTGCTGCCCTCATTACTTCCTGTTGCAGCGCTCTGTTTGTGACGGACTAATTCACTCCCAGGTTCTTCTGTAAAGCTCATTAATTTATAACAAATTAATTTAGAGCAGTAATTAAGTGTGAGAGTGTCAGTAAGCGCTGTTCACTTTAATCTGGCGGAGCAGAGTTTGCTGAGGACACACAGGGCAGCGTCTGATAACACCAGGAACATGCAGCATAATTAAAACTCATTTATTTCCTCTTTTATGAATAAAATCTCATGTTCCTCCAGGAGCTGCGGATTACAGATATTACTCTAATAATGAACACACCTGAGCGAGCTGCACGGTGGGCTAATGGCTCCCAGCCACAGCATGCATGAGGAAACAGCAGACAGGACTTTATTCTGCATGAAAATGAAGGAGAAGGGAGGAAGGAGAGCATTCCAGACTGTAAATGTGGGAATGCTCTGAGATGAAGACTTTAGGACCTTACTAAGCATGTTTTAGGTTGTTGACCCTGTTCCTGCAGCTCTGAGGTCCTCAGTAGATGTTTGGAAGAGTGGAGCTCAGCAGGTGAAGAGGACATCTCATCAGATCAGCTGATCAGCCGTGGCAGCACCTGGAAGAAGAACTGACAGAACCTGGTTCTCTGGGTCTCTGGTTCTCTGGTTCTCTGTGACCTGCAGGAAGCTTCTGAGCAGACAAAGCTCTTCATCACATGCAGGACATGAAACCTGCATGCAGACATCTGCTGCTTCAGACCTGCCTGCAGGCGTATGCAGCTAAAGGTTCACCTGTAATGTCCCACAGTGAGGAAGTCCAGGTGATAAAAACACGCAGTTATTAAATGATGTGAATTAAAAGCTCCTTTAAGTTCTAAAGCAAAAGAGAATGAAGTCGTCAGAAAGGGGAAAAAGAAACATTGCATAATTATTCATTTACACATTTAAGTGAAAACACACATTATGAATAAAAGAAAGTTCATGTTAAATAGAGGAACGACAGGAATACGCAGGATTGCAGACACAAACACCTCAGAGGAGCAAAACATGTTGAGGTGGACGTCAGCATCTGAGCAGCAGAGAAAACGACTGACAATTGGATCAGAACCTGTGAGAACATCAGCGTGATGGAGATGAAGGAGCTGAGAAGACGCTGCTCAGAGCAGCCGTCTGTCCCAGAGACTCTGCAGCTCAGGAAGCTTCTCACCTCTAAACATCTGCAGTAGAGAGGAGCTCCAGCTTTATAGACCTGCAGGCCTCCTTAGACTCACCTGTAGATTCACCTGTAGATTCACCTGTAGATTCACCTGGAACTGATCACCCCTCACAATGGGGGGGTGAAGGAAGCCACAAAAACAACTTTAACCAGAGGAGGAGGGATCAGGTTTCAACTTCCAGATTCAACTTTGATTCCTGCCAAATTTCCTCCAGTTCTCACCTCCATGATGTGAGAACAACGTTCCTCCTGAGAGCAAGCCTAACGAGGAGCCTAACGAGGAGCCTAACGAGGAGCCTAACGAGGAGCCTAACGAGGAGCCTAGGAGGAGCCTTACGAAGAGCCTAGGAGGAGTCTAACGAGGAGCCTTACGAGGAGCCTAACGACTCTCCATGTTTGGAGCGATCAGCTCCAGGTGAATCTCCAGGTGAGTCTAAGCTCTAAGGAGGCCTGCAGGTCTATAAAGCTGGAACTCCTCACTACTCCAGATATTTAGAGGTGAGAAGCTTCCTGGATGGAAGAGAAATGTCTTCAGCTTCAGAACAGAAGTCCAGTTGTTTAGGTTTTGGATTAGTCCAGATATCAGAACTTTTCAGAACCTTCAGCAGATCAAAGAAACCCCTGGATTTGAACCACAGGACCATCAGCTACTGTAATTGTGTTAATTGTTATATTTCCCTATTTATTTCCCCTCAGAACCATTAAAGGTTCAACAAAGCCAAACCGGACCGGACCCGCTGTGGACCGTTCCCATGGAACCTGTGGTTCTGATGGGTGGATCAGTAGTTGTTGTTCTGTTCTGGTGGGTTTCTGGGCTCAGGTTCTGACCCAATGTGAAAAAGTAATGTTCTGGTTCTGTTCAGCGCCATCGGACCTGGTGCAGCTGGTTGTGATGGATAACTATCAGAATTCAATTAAATTCAATTTTATTTATATAGCGCCAAATCATGAAACATGTCATCTCAAGGCACTTTACAAAATCAAGTTCAATCATATTATACAGATTGGGTCAGATTATACAGATTGGTCAAAAATGTCCTATATAAGGAAACCAGTTGATTGCATCAAAGTCCCAACAAGCAGCAGTCACTCCTGGGGAACCGTAGAGCTACAGGGAGAGTCGTCTGCATTGTACATGGCTTTGCTGCAATCCCTCATACTGAGCAAGCATGAAGCGACAGTGGGAAGAAAAACTCCCCATTAACGGGAAGGAAAACCTCCGGCAGAACCGGGCTCAGTATGAACGGTCATCTGCCTCGAGCAACTGGGGTTACAGAAGACAGAACAGAGACACAACAAGAGAAACAAAAAAGCACAGAAGCACACATTGATCTAGTAATCTGTTCTACATTAGATGGTAGTAGCGGGTGAGCCGTCTTCTCTGGATGATGTCACAGTTAACAGAACGCCAGACCAGGTGTACCTACTATGAAGAAAAAGAGAGAGAGCAAAAAGTTAAAGGCTGAAATGACGATAGTCATTTCAATGTAATACAATGCAAAACTGAAGAACAGTAGAAATCAGTAGAGTGAGAAAATTAGACCCTGATGTCCTCCAGCAGCCTAAGCCTATAGCAGCATAACTATAGAGGTAGCTCAGGGTAACATGAGCCACTCTGACTAGAAGCTTTGTCACAAAGGAAAGTTTTAAGATTAGTCTTAAAAGTAGACGGGGTGTCTGCCTCACGGACCAAAACTGGGAGTTGGTTCCACAGGAGAGGAGCCTGATAGCTAAAGGATCTGCCTCCCATTCTACTTTTAGAGACTCTAGGAACCACCAGCAGACCTGCAGTCTGAGAGCGAAGTGCTCTGTTAGGAACATACGGGGTAATCAGAGCTCTGATATATGATGGAGCTTGATTATTAAGGGCTTTATACGTTAGAAGGAGAATTTTAAATTCTATTCTTGATTTAACAGGAAGCCAATGAAGGGAAGCTAAAACAGGAGAAATATGATCCCTCTTGTTGATTCTCATTCAGAACTCTTGCCTGCAGCATTTTGGATCAGCTGAAGGACTTTGAACTGCATTTTGTGGACTTCCTGATAGTAAAGAATTACAATAGTCCAGCCTTGAAGTAACAAATGCATGGACCAGTTTTTCAGCATCACTCCTGGACAGAATGTTTCTAATTTTGGCGATATTCCTGAGGTGAAAAAAGGAAACTCTGGAAACCTGTTTAATATGGGATTTAAATGACATGTCTTGGTCGAAAAATAACACCAAGATTTTTAACTTTATTACCAGAGGCCAAGTTAATGCCATCCAGATTAAGTGATTGGTTAAGAAGTTTATTTTTTGAGGACTCTGGTCCAAAGATTACAACTTCTGTCTTGTCAGAATTTAAAGTGCAGGAAATTTAAAGTCCATCCAGCTTTTGATGTCATCAAGACATGACTGCAGTCGAAGTAACTGATTGGATTCATCAGGATTTATGGATAAATATAGCTGAGTGTCATCAGCATAACAGTGGAAATTAATCCCATGCTGTCTGATAATTTTGCCTATCGGAAGCATATATATAGTAAATAGAATTGGTCCAAGGACTGAACCCTGTGGTACTCCACAAGGTGACCCTAGAGTTTGAGGAAGATTTATTATTAACATGAACAAACTGGAATCTGTCCGACAGATAAGATTTAAACCAGCCTAATGCTTTTCCCTTAATCCCTACAGTATGCTTCAAGTCTTTGTAGGAGAATATTGTGATCAACTGTATCAAATGCAGCACTGAGATCTAACAGGACAAGTATAGACTCAAGTCCATTATCTGAGGCCATGAGAATATCATTAGTGACCTTCACCAGAGCTGTTTCAGTGCTATGATGAGCTCTGAAGCCTGACTGAAACTCCTCAAGTAGGTCATTACTTTGTAAATGTTCACATAGTTGATTAGCAACTACTTTCTCAAGAATTTTAGATAAGAAAAGAAGATTAGATATAGGTCTGTAATTTACTAACTCATCTTGATCAAGAGATGGTTTCTTAAGTAAAGGTTTAATAACAGCTACTTTAAAAGCCTGTGGTACATATCCATTTACCAAGGATAGATTAATCATGTCTAAAATAGGACCACTGATCAGAGGGAATACCGTCCTTAAACAACTTGGTTGGGATTGGGTCTAACATACAGGTAGAAGGTTTAGATGAAGCTAAAATTTTAGATAGCTCAGAAAGCTCCACTGCTTTTAAACAGTTCAGACACTGCGCAGATTCTAAAGATTCCTCCAATGCTGCCTCACTTACTGAGGATGAGGTAATCATGTTTGGGAGGATGCCAATTATTTTATTTTTAATGGAATCAATTTTATTTATGAAGAATCCCATAAAATCATTACTGCTAAGAGCTAAGGGAATGGATGGATCAACAGAGCTGTGGCTCTGGGTAAGTTTGGCAACTGTACTGAAGAGAAATCTAGGATTATTTTTATTCTTCTCAATTAATGATGAGAAATATGCTGCTCTAACTCTGCGGAGGGTCTTGTTATACAACAATAGACTGTTCTTCCAGATTAGGTAGGATTCCTCTTGGTGTGTAGAGCGCCATTTTCTCTCCAATTTCCTAAGATTGTGCTTCAAGGAACGCAGCTCTGAATTAAACCAAGGAGCCAGCTTCCTGTGAATAATCACCTTCTTTTTCAAGGGAGCTACATTGTCTAATGCAGAACGCAATGAGGAAGTCACATTGTTAGCAAAGGTATCGATTTGTGAATTGGAAGAAACAACATTGCTGCCATCTACAGGGTATTTCTGCAATACGGAGGATATTAAAAAGGGGACAGACTCTTTAAGTTTTGATACAGCATTATCCGATAAAGATCTACTATAATGGAACCCTCTTTTGGGGGTGGAGAACTCAGTTAGATTAAACTCAAATGTTATTAAAAAATGATCAGATAGGACAGGGTTGTGAGGAAATACTGCTAATTCTTCACAATCAATGCCATATGTCAGCACAAGGTCTAAAGTATGGAGCCAAGAGTGAGTCGGTTTATGCACATTTTGAGCAAAACCAATTGAATCTAGGATAGTTTTAAAGGCTACACTAAGGTTATCACATTCTGTGTCAACATGGATGTTAAAATCACCCACTATAATAGCCTTATCAGTATTTAACACCAAATCAGATAAGAAATCTGACAACTGATTCAAAAACTGAGTGTAAAGGCCTGGTGGCCGATACAAAACAACAAACAGAAGAGGTTTTATTGCTTTGCAGTTTGGATGAGGGAAACTGAGGGTTAAATGTTCAAAAGAACTGTAGTTATTAATTGGCCTGGGACTAATTAATAAATCAGACTGAAAGATGGTTGCCACTCCTCCTCCTCTTCCCACAGATCTGGGAATGTGGAAATTTGAATAATTGGAGGGAGTTGACTCATTTATACTAACGTAGTCCTCTTGTAGCCAGGTTTCTGTGAGACAAAACAAATCAATCTGATTATCAGAAATCAATTCATTAACTAACAAAGTCTTTGGAGGGAGAGACCTTATATTTAATAGACCACATTTTATTGTTTTATTTTTAGGTTCAAGGTGAACCGTATTGATTTTTATTAGATTTTTATGATTTGTTCCTTTTAGATCAGTTTTTGATCTGTTCAGTTTTGGCCGTGGGAAAAGCACCGTCTCAATAGGATAATGGGTGGGTAACAGTACAGAAGCTGCAGAGAGGTGTGTTAAACTACGGCTCTGCTTCCTGGTCTGGACCCTGGGATTGTCAGCATTTAGGAGAACTAATAAATCCGGCCAGATTTCTAGAAAGAAGAGCTGCACCATCCAAAGTAGGATGGATGCCGTCTCTCCGGATCAGACCAGGTTTTCCCCAGAAAGTTCTCCAGTTATCAATGTAGCCCACGTCGTTTTCAGGACACCACCTAGACAACCAGTGGTTGAATGATGACATGCGGCTAAACATGTCATCACTGGTCAGATCAGGCAGGGGACCAGAGAAAATTACAGAGTCCGACATAGTTTTAGCAAACTCACACACCGAAGCAACACCAACTTTAATGACCTCCGATCGGCGTGATCGGGTGTCATTACCGCCAGCGTGAATAACAATCTTACTGTATTTACGCTTATCCTTAGCCAGCAGTTTCAGGTAAGATTCTATGTCGCCCGTTCTGGCCCCTGGCAGGCATTTAACTATGGTCCCTGGTGTCTCTAGTGCCACGTTTCTGACTATGGAGCTCCCAATAATCAGGGTCGGCTTCTCAGCGGGTGTGTCGCTGAGTGGGGAAAATTTGTTTGAAACGCAGACGGGTTGGTGGTGAACTGGGGGCTGAAATCTAGAGCTATGCTTCCTACGAACTGTCACCCAGCCGGCCTGCTTACCCGGCTGCTCGGGTGCTTCTGGAGGACCACTACATAAAGTTACTCTATGTGGCTCCGCGCTAGCTAAGGGGCTATCAGCTGGTCTTTCCATAGCACGGAGCCGGGACTCTAATTCTGACACCCTCGCCCCCAAAGCTACAAAAACACTACATTTATTACAAGTACCATTATCACTAAAGGAGGCAGAGGAATAGCTAAACATCTGACACAGAGAGCAGCAGATAAGGGGAGACTTAGTCAGAGACGGAGAAGCTGAAGAGAGAGTAAGGGGGGAAGTCATTGTGGAGCTAAAGCTAGGCTAGGCTAAAGCTAGGCTAGGCTAAAGCTAGGCTAGCGCCCTTCTACCACGCCAAGAGAGCAAACTGTGAAACACGAGGAGTTCCCAAGCGTGATGTGCAGCAACAGAAAATGTTTTAAAAGTGCTTATGTGTTAGAAACAGATGTTAAAGCAAAGAGATTAAAGACACAGAACCTGTTTCTGTCTCTGGATGTTCTCCTGCCCGGCCTTCAGCTCTCAGGGAGGCAGATCAGAAGAACGTCTCCTCCTCCGTCCGCAGCAGGAATGCTCTCAGGCGTCGCTCATCCATCACCTGGCTGCACCTGAGCCGCTCCGCCATCTTGTCTTCATGACTTATAGAACAGGCGGCGGCCGTATCTCCTTTGTTGCTGCTAACGGCGGAGGAAGCCATTTGTCACAACAGCTTCACCTTGGCTGGAGGAAAAGGAAGAAAGAAATAAATGATTGCCACCTTGATCCCAGCTGCCCACCAATCTTCCCCTCACTGCTTTGTGAAGAGAGCGGAGCGGACGTGCCGCTAAAATCCATACATTTCAAATGAAACGGCCATTTTTGTTGATGTTCCTGTCAGAAAAGGAAAAGAAACACAAGTTTGAAATTATCTTTGAGTGCAAAAGGTGCAGGAGGTGCCTGCAGGAGAATGTTCTTCACAGCTGCTCTGCAGAGCACTTAGTGGAACTCAGGAACATTCCTCTGGGTCTGAACACACCAGCAGCTCCACATCGTCTCAGAGCGCTGCTGCTGCTGCTGCTGCTGCTGATGGAGACAAACTGGAGCTGATCCGTCTGCAAACACATCAGCAAACATCTGACTGCTGGTTGGTTGCTGAGGCTGCAGCAGCTTCAGCTCAGCTGGAACGTCTGATGACCAGAAACAACCACAGATACAGACCCTGCTCCTTCTCAACGGATAAAACAGGTCCAGCGTTCTGCAGCGTTCTGCAGCGTTCTGCAGCGTTCTTCAGCGCGTTTTTCAGCGTTCTGCAGCGTTCTTCAGCGTTCTTCAGCGTTCTTCAGCACGTTCTGCAGCGTTCTGCAGCGTTCTTCAGCACGTTCTTCAGCGTTCTGCAGCGTTCTGCAGCGTTCTGCAGCGTTCTTCAGCGCGTTCTTCAGCGCGTTCTTCAGTGTTCTTCAGCGTTCTTCAGCGTTCTTCAGCGCGTTCTGCAGCGCGTTCTTCAGTGTTCTTCAGCGTTCTTCAGCGTTCTTCAGCGCATTCTGCAGCGCGTTCTTCAGCGTTCTTCAGCATTCTTCAGCACGTTCTTCAGCGTTCTTCAGCGCATTCTTCAGCGTTCTTCAGCGTTCTTCATCGCGTTCTTCAGCGTTCTTCAGCGCGTTCTTCAGCGTTCTTCAGCGTTCTTCAGCACAGGCTGAACGTGAGGTGAGGAACCTTCAGAACCAGGTCAGCAAGTCAGATCATCGCGTTACCAACAAATAGAAACCTCAGGAGTTCCTGAAGGCAGTGAAACGAGCGTCTTGCTGTCTTCATGGAGATGTTCTCCTGCTGACATGATGCTGACATGATGCTGGCATGATGCTGACATGATGCTGACATGATGCTGGCATGATGCTGACATGATGCTGACATGATGCTGACATGATGCTGGCATGATGCTGGCATGATGTTGACATGATGCTGACATGATGCTGGCATGATGCTGGCATGATGCTGGCATGATGCTGGCATGATGCTGACATGATGCTGACATGATGCTGGCATGATGCTGGCATGATGTTGACATGATGCTGACATGATGCTGGCATGATGCTGGAATGATGCTGGAATGATGCTGGCATGATGCTGACATGATGCTGACATGATGCTGACATGATGCTGGCATGATGCTGACATGATGCTGACATGATACTGACATGATGCTGACATGATGCTGACATGATGCTGACATGATGCTGACATGATGCTGGCATGATGCTGGAATGATGCTGGCATGATGCTGGCATGATGCTGACATGATACTGACATGATGCTGGAATGATGCTGACATGATGCTGACATGATGCTGACATGATGCTGGCATGATGCTGGAATGATGCTGGCATGATGCTGGCATGATGCTGACATGATACTGACATGATGCTGGCATGATGCTGGCATGATGCTGGCATGATGCTGACATGATGCTGGAATGATGCTGACATGATGCTGGCATGATGCTGACATGATGCTGACATGATGCTGACATGATGCTGGCATGATGCTGACATGATGCTGGCATGATGCTGGCATGATGCTGACATGATGCTGACATGATGCTGGCATGATGCTGGCATGATGCTGACATGATGCTGGAATGATGCTGACATGATGCTGGCATGATGCTGACATGATGCTGACATGATGCTGACATGATGCTGACATGATGCTGACATGATGCTGGAATGATGCTGGCATGATGCTGGCATGATGCTGGAATGATGCTGGCATGATGCTGACATGATGCTGGCATGATGCTGGCATGATGCTGGAATGATGCTGACATGATGCTGGCATGATGTTGGCATGATGTTGGCATGATGCCGGCATGATGCTGGCATGATGCTGACATGATGCTGGTATGATGCTGACATGATGCTGGCATGATGCTGGCATGATGCTGGAATGATGCTGACATGATGCTGGCATGATGTTGGCATGATGTTGGCATGATGCTGGCATGATGCTGGCATGATGCCGGCATGATGCTGACATGATGCTGGCATGATGCTGACATGATGCTGGCATGATGCTGACATGATGCTGACATGATGCTGGCATGATGCTGGCATGATGCTGGCATGATGCTGGCATGATGCTGACATGATGCTGGCATGATGCTGGCATGATGCTGGCATGGAGCAGGACCAGCTGCAGGTCTGGAGGAGCTCTCATGCTTCCTGTTTGCCTGCAGGAGGCTGATGCTCTGAGATGCTCTGCAGCCTCTGGACATCTCACACCTCAGCAGAAAGCTCCTGTCTGGGTCTCCATCCTCTGTTCCACCTTCTCTGAAGCTCTTACTTCGCCCTCCGACATCCAAGCTATGCGATACCTGGAGCCAAGGCGGTGACAGTTCTCAGAGCTCCTGTGATACCATCAGAACCGAGAATGGTTCTCCTCCAGAGGCAGAGAAGATCTCTGGAGGGCCTCCAGACGCTGCAGATCTTTGGATGGACAGAAGCTGCTGCTGCATGTTTCAGGGTAGAAATTACTTAGGGGGGGGGGGGGGGGCTTCAGAGCCGGTCCACCGTTCTGGTTCTACTGGACCTCCTACGGCACTGTTCTTCACGGTGGCCGTAGGAGGATGTTCTGCAGCAACTGGGTCTCTGGTTCTGTTCTTTCTGCTTGTTCCTGACCACCAACAGCACCTGAGGCCCACACGGCCTCTGAGAAGGTCCTCCTCACACAAACATGGACAGCCAGGCTGTTGAGGCCAGAACTCTGTCAGGAACCCAGAAGCAGGAGCGAAAGGACAGAAACCCAGGACCCAGTTCTGCTTCTGAGTTCTGGTTCTGGTTGCTTCTGCTCTTCCTCACCCTGCAGAGCATCATCTGCTGCAGAAAGCAAACATCTGGAGGGGCTCATGGCTGTGGCAACAGTGCCACCTGGTGGTCAGCTGTAAAACCTTCACCACCACCAACCCAAACGCTGGTTCCGTCCCCTGACAGCTGAATGTTGGGACATAAAGTGTAATTATTTTATATTAACTTTCTGTTTTTATTCCTCTTTCTCACCCTTTGATCACATTTATCTGCAGCTGATCTTCTGCTGCAGCTCCTCACAGGATGAAGGTCAGATCAAACTGGATCAGAACCGATTCAAAACCCCGGGATGATCCGACCCATTTGATGAGGCAGACGAACGGCGCATGCTCAGTGCAGAGTAACACTGACAGGATGTTATTTAACTTCATGTTGAGAAATAAAACTCTTTATTTAAGGAAACCTGCTGTGATGAAGGTGTTCTAAACTTCTGGATTATTAAACTCTAAACAACATTTAAAATCAACTTAAATACACAAACATCCATCTGGAATATTAAACCTTTGCATCTAATGTCTAAACCAGGAGCTTTAAACTTTGTCTTGATGAGCAACTATGACTTCAATTCCTGTTAAAACGTCTTTTTATCACTTTGATCTATAAACACAACTTCTCCCCCCATAAGTTAAGGTTAATGAACAATAAAGACATTTTATACAAACACAAATCCCTCTTTATAGATTATTGGTTTCTAAACAACATTACAGCTCAGTTATTTAACAAAGATGGCCGCCTTCCCTCATATGAGGACTTTCTGTCTGAATCTCATCTTCCTGGAGGTGATGTGAAGGTTTTTCATGTCATCAGGTGTTTTATGCTGTTCTGGTCCCAAAGCGAACCATCAACTGATTTTAATATCACCAACAGTTACAGCAGCAGGAAAAATATGTTTTCTGACAATTTAAACAACAACAAATCATTTATTTGAAAAGGATACTGGGACGATGCCTTTCCTGCAGGAGAAAGTTCCTACACACTGATGGAGGTCTGACTCCTCCCTAATCAATAATTAATAACTAACACAATTAGAGAAGTATCATTTAAACTTATTCATAAAGGTTTTATCTAGAAACACTTTATGAAGAATATTGATATGAACGGCAGCTTGTGTTGTAATCACCCTGAAACTCTGTCCATCAGATTGTTACTTAATCACAAGACAAAAGGCTGAAAGTGACTGTTTGGTATTAAGGAAAACTGTAAAGATCAACAACAAAAAAAACCTGATAAGGTATTTATAATTATGACCTATAAACCCAAGTGTAAATTCAGAGGAGCTAAACCAAGTTTTACTGCTTTAAAAACGAACTGAAACAGTTCATCCATTAAACTATAGAAGCTTGTTAGTTGGAGAACTATCGCCCCCTGGCGTCCAAACACACAATGTTGTTTGAAATGCTTTTGTTTTGCTCACAACTGCAGAAAATATTTGCATGATAAATATCTCTGGGTTTTGTAATATAGGATAAAATTATTTAGAAGATTGTGATTATGGGGTTTCTGTTTTGCTACCATTCTGACCATCAGTCTACAGATAATGTGCTGATTGTTGTTCTGTAATGTTCTGTGTTAAAGATAATAATAAATAAAGACAGCCCTGATCATGGCTTTAAGTGGAGAGCCGTCCTTCAGGCGGACCCTGCTGGACGGCCGCTGATCTGATTCTGACGGACTGGTTCTGGCAGGACGGGCCTCCGTGTCTTTAAGACAGCAGCGCCACACCTCCAGGTTGCGCAGAGCCTCCAGAACCGACTACTGAACAGGTGTGGAAACCTTTTCATCAGAACTGAGAGAAAATTGTGTTGTTGTTTGCTGTTCAGATGGAGCCATAGACATTATATACATAGACGCCTCATTATGTGCTGGAGCGCATCTTGTGTCGCCGCCATCTTGGATGGGTCTCTCCTACTCCAGGCTGGCATAGGAGCCAACAGGAGTAATCGCAGAGGGAGCAACTTTGCTGTATTTTCTGCAGCTTATGGTTACAATAACCGGTTATAACTTCTTAAAATAGATCACACGGTGCAGATCACCGTTCTGGACCGTGATTGGTTCTGAAGCTGAGCTTTTACTTGGTGAGAACAATGCAGAAACCCATAATTCTAATTCTAAGATTATTAATCTGTTATCGCCGTATTTCACCAATTAAGGCTGAATCCCGTTACCGAATGAAGAACCCTGGAGCTGCAGAGTGCATCACATGCAGGAAGCTGTAAAAAACAATTATTTTTTAAGGGCCTTAAGCTCCAGGCCTAGTTGGAAGCGGGGTGTAAGACCCTGAAGGGACCTGGACATTTTAAGGAACGCTTTAAAACACCAGTGTGTGCCTGTGTTCACCTGAACTTTACCTGAAACAGCTGTGGCGCCTGTAAACTTCCTGCAGGCCGGTGCTGCTCAGATTTGGTTCTGATCTGAACAAACTGACCCGCAGCAGCAGCAGGCGTCTCTAAAATGAACTGAAAGGTTCAGCATGAACACCAGAACATCTGTTCTGAAGGTTTTCTCTGAGGAAGTCCAGAATAACTGAAGAGCAACAACACTGAGAACCTCTATGAACACAGGAGGTCAAACTGGAATATAATTAGAATTATTTTCACACCATGAACCGAAGCTGAAGAGTTCCAGACATTTCCAGGCCGGTTGAAACACAAACTGAGTGAAGATACAGACCAGCCGCCCAGGATTTATCTCCTGTTTGCCCGTCACTCTGAAAGCATCCACACTGGAGAGACCAGCAAACACAGGTAAGTTCAGAATCACAGGTAAGTTCAGAATCACAGGTAAGTTCAGAATCACAGGTAAACACAGCCTGAGGTTCAACGTCAGAACCCAACCAGCCGACCATCAAGCAGTTAGCTAGTAACCGTTCCTCAGCTTTTGGAGGAGAAACGCTGATCTGAAGATCAGCCTTTATGCTGTGCAGGGAACCTAAAAACACCGCCATGGCAGGAAGGCCACGCTGGGACCCACCTGACCACACCTGACCACACCTGATCACACCTGACCACACCTGATCACACCTGATCACACCTGACCACACCTGATCACACATGACCTTCACAGGCAGGTTTGGCAAGTTCTGATCGAGGTAAAAAGACCTGGAGGAACGTGTTGGAGAACCGAGCTGTAAACACTGGGAGCTGGAAGCTGCATCCTCTTCAGCCTCTCTCTAACATCTGTCCTCTCTGTCCAACATCTGGACCTCATTGTCCTCAGCAGTGTCTCCTTTGTTCTGCAGGTACCAGTGGACCTCTGAGTCTGAGCTGCTGCTCATGTAGCTGATGCTGTACCAGCACACAAAAATGGAAACAAACATCTTCACAAACAACTTCACCATGTCAAAAATGGTGATTTAGTATGATTATTACAATGAAAGGGTCTTTTGAAATACATGTTTATAAAATACATAAATATTCATATTTATAAAATGCCAACAATTATAGTGTTTACAAATTTATACTATAGCTGTAGATTTTAGTGTAATATTAGGTCAGTCTGATTTATATATTATGAAAATCATAATACTATAATAACATTAATAATATAATGTTAACTATAATAATAATAATAATAATATTAAGTATCAAAAGAATAATGGCTTAGTGACATGTAACTTGTAAAAAAACATAAATCAATAACATGTAATGAATGTAAAAATAGGGGTTGGGATTAAATAAGTTTTTCTTCTCAAAGTTGTTTTTGTTTTTATGTTTAGTATGCAATATTTATAATAATCTTCTTCTTTAGTCGAGCACAGACCGGCGGCCATGTTGGGCAGGTCACATTTAGAGAAGTGCCAGCTTTGATCACTAGGTGGCAGCATTTCCCCAGAAACGTCATCTCTCCTCACAGTTAGAAAGGTTTTCAAACAAATTCATGGAAATCAGCACCTTTAATTTCCTGCTCATCTTCTCATTAGTTTAAATGTGATTAATGAAGCCGGACTAATATTAAAGAGGATTTCTGCACGCCTGTATGGACCAATTAATCAGAACCATTCGGTTTGTTCTGGTTCAGCTTTATTTCACCCTCTACCTGGAGTCTTTAGTCAGAATTCCTACCTGGGAAACCCAGAGACGTCAGGCTGGTTCTGATGAAGCTGTCTCAGAGTAGCAGGCAGGCATCGGTTTGACCCATTTCAGCTTTAATGTCCAGGTGACCAAACAGAACCGGCCCAGTTTAATGCAGCAGTTTCTGCAGCTCTGAGCGGCTGAAGCGTCCCGTTGGTGTCATTGACCCATTTGCTTTATCTCCCACACACAGATGGCAGGTTTCCCTGAGAGGACGGGTCATGTTCTGCTCTTCCATCGATCAGGGAAACGGGCCGCTCCCGTTCTGCTATAAATACTTCCAGAGCCGTCCGTGTCCTTGAACAGGCCTCCTCCTCCTCCTCCTCCTCCTCCTCCTCCTCCTCCTCCTCCTCCTCCTCATCTGTAAGCAGCTATTTCTGTCTCAGTCTATAAACCATCCAGTGGTGCCGGCTTCTGGATCCACACAGATTAATCTGAGCCACAAGAACCTAGAACCGTCTGTTTGGACTCTGCTCCGGTTCTTCCTCTGTTCCTCTCTGGTCCTCCAGCCAGCAGCGATCTTCACGTCCTTCACTGAGTTCCAGAGCAGCTCCTACTGATGACCAGCAGGTCCTACATGACCCGGTGACCGGCGCAGAACATCAGCAGGTTCTGATGGTACCTGGAAGCCGTGAAGATGGACCTTTGTTTTCATTTCCTGCAGTTTTTGTTCTTTAAATGACGTCACAGTGAAATTAGTCCCAATATCAAGAACACCTCAGAGACACCAGAACATCATCTCCTGTTCCTCACATCAGACGGACTCCTCCCTCACCACTGGACCAGAACCTCCTTCGCCTCCTTCACTGGTTCAAACCCAGAGGACAAGGAGTTTCAGAGCGATCTCCAGCCGTCCGCTACTCAACAGCAACAAAACAGGATTACTGGTCACGGTTCTGTCCTCTGGCCAGAACTTCTCCCTCACGGTCCAAACGCTGGCCGTCCCTTTTGACTCCTCCTTTCAAATCAATCCCAAATCAAAGCAGGACAACAATCTTCCACCAAGGCAACATTCCCTGGTGTCCCAAAAGCGCTTTATAACTTTCTGGTTAAATGTTCTGATTATATGTTCTGGTTATATGTTCTGATAATATGTTCTAATAATATGTTCTAATAATATGTTCTAATTATATGTTCTGATAATATGTTCTGGTAATATTTTCTGATGATGACGCATTATTATCAGACCGTTAGAACATCAGGAAGGTCCGATGTGTGTGACCTTCACCGTCACCTTCAGAACCAGAACTGAGCACACAGAGTCTGATTGTTTGGTTCAGGATAAATAATTT
Organism: Fundulus heteroclitus; assembly: GCF_011125445.2. Lineage (NCBI taxonomy): Eukaryota > Metazoa > Chordata > Actinopteri > Cyprinodontiformes > Fundulidae > Fundulus > Fundulus heteroclitus. The sequence continues at coordinate 956,494 of NC_046380.1, read as the reverse complement.
AATGAGGTTACAGATTTGATATGTTGCACTTTCACACCAACAGAACCCGATCAGAACCAACAGAACCGCTGCAGTATTATTGCTCTTGGTGTTCAACCTTCTGCCTCCTGATATTAAACTTAGAGGAACTGAAGCACTGAGACGCATCAGATCCAGTTGGTTCCCTGCAGAACCTCAGAACCATGAGGTTAGGACCGTCTCCAGCTCTGAGGTCCATCATCTGCTGCAGCTTCAGGTCCTGGAAGGACAGATGTTCCTCCCTCCAGGTGAAGAACATCTGCTGATAGAAACGTTCTGCAGAACTTGAGATGACCCGACGTTGCATCTGTTTCACCAAGGAGGACGGAAACTGAGGGATCTCCTCCAGGAACTATGAACCATCAGAACCAGAACATCTACAGACGGGCCGGGCCTCCTTCGCAGGTTCAGGCCCGTTCTCCACCAGGAGAACCTGTTTGGGTTCTGATCCAGAACTGTTTGGGTTCTGATCCAGAACACAAACAGGTTCTGTCTGAGCAGCTCATCTTCATCCTCACACACCAGTTAGCCTTCCTGAGCGTGCACGTAGGAGTGTGCACATAGAAGCGTGCACGTAGGAGCGTGCACGTAGGAGCGTGCATGTGAGCTTGGAGCCTAAACGGCGGCGGCCCTGTGGTGCATTTAGGTGCTGCAGGAATTCTGAATCTTAAGGATCTGTGTGAAACGGTTTTAAACGGGGAACTGATGGGCGCTCAGTCGTGGGTTTATTTCCCTGCTGTCCGTGGAAACGCCACAGATAACCTGCTGCAGGGGGCGGAGCCTCTTTGCAGCCTGTACACCTGTGTTTACACCTGTCGGGATTCTCTGAGTGATCCTCAGTGTTTACCTGGTTAATGTCCTCACAGCTGCAGCTGAAGGATTGTTTCCGTCTCTAAATCATCACAGCAGACCCATAAGACACGCTAAAACTAAAGTGGACCGAAACCAAGTTCTGTTCTGGTGCTGCAGCTCATTAATGGGACATTTAAAAAAGAAAAACTGAAGAAGCTCCAAGAAAACCAACTGTGTTCTGGTTCTGATGGTGCAGAACAGTCCAGAATCAGAGCACCTGGTCTCTTTCAAAATAAAAGTCCCTCCCCAGCAGTGGGGCGGGTGGGGTGGTGGTGAGAGCAGGGAGCTGATTGGCTGCTCGTGACCCTGGACACACCTCCAGGTGTTAGGAGGAGCAGGGCTTGCTGTAGTCCTCCACCCCGGTGATGGTGGCCTTGCAGAAGAAACAGTCCTTGTTGTTCATCAGGTGCTGGTTGATGCAGGCTCTGCACACAGAACACAGCAGAATCAGAACCGGCCGGGCCAGAACCTTCTCATGTGACAGTGGAGAACAAAGCTTTAAAAAGCAGTTAAACTCATTTTTAGATCCGTATTTGCAGTGTGTAGATCTACACCAGTAAACATTTTAATAAGTAAAATGTTTGTAAAATTAGTGTATCTGTCCTTGATTCTAGCAGGTAAATACGATGATCTGCCAACGGAATAAGATTTTTGCACTTAAAATTGGAACAACTCGTCTCCATCGTCTTATTTCAAGTGCAGGATGTCTAATTATCTTATTTTTAAGTTTAGTTTTTGCATTGCAGGGACCTACTGGGTCCAGTCTGTGCTGTGAGGACCAGTACGTATCATCACTATGTGCCTGAATGTTATTCTGAAGGAGCCTCAATCAGAAGGTCCGATTCTGGTTGGTTCTGGATGAGGCTGCAGTTCTTCCCTGAGATCCATTTATAGGACAGACAGCTCAGGGGTTCTGATGGGGTTCTGATGGGGTTCTGATGGGGTTCTGATGGGGTTCTGATGGGGTTCTGATGTGGTTCTGGATGAGGTTCTGAGGACTCACTTGCAGGACTTGTGTGAGCAGGGCCTGAAGACTGCAGAGATGGAGTGGGCGTAGCAGATGGGGCAGAGATCCTCCTCACTGGTCGGCTGTAACAAGCAGAATTAAACATTTTAATAACAGAACCAGAACCTGTCAGGAACCCAGACCGACCCACTCCTGCTCCCATCATGCACTGGCCCAGCAGGCCCAGTGCATGATGGGAGCTCAGAGTTAATGCCAGGCTGCACAGCTGTCATCCGCTCTCTGCCCACGGTTCTGTTCACAGCCTGTCCTTCACTTTTAGAAATCCCGGGTTGGACCAGAATCCCAACAGAACTTCTGGTAGAACCAGGATTTTACTGGTTAAGCAGCTCTCAGAGGAAGGAAGCTGTAGAAACACTGTTCAGGCAGAAATCAGCACAGAGTCCAACGTCTGGTTCCGCTGTACCATCAGAACCAGCATCTAATCATCTAATCAACCAGGATGTCTCCTTCCACTTCAGCAGGAGGTCCAGATGTTCCACCAGCAGAACCAGCAGAACCTCCATCCTCTGCTCTGACCCGCTCAGTCAGCTGGGATCCAGCCTGCAGGTGATGCAGAGACGTTCCAGCACTCATTCGTTTAAAGCTCAGGATGAGCCGGCTGCTGTTGATGTGTTCCACCTGCAGAACCCCGGTACCAGCGTGGTGCCGGTTCTCCGTTCGGGTCACAGCTCTGCTGTCTGAGCTGCAGCAGCATGAATGTGGCTTCCTGCTGAAAGTCTAAAGGTTGTCTCTGTAATGTCTCCCTGTGTGTGCTGCAGGGAGCGTGTCAGAACCGAACATGTGACCTTTGCCTGAGTCGTGGACCCTGTGGGGAGGTTCTAATCTGCAAGTCTCACGCCGTTCTGGCAGAAATCTAGAACCCCTGCAGGGAAAACAGATCCTGTTATGTAAATCTCTGCGTTAGCACCAAGAGGCAGGAAGTGCATGTAGGTCAGCAGAGGGATGGAGGAGAGAGGAGGAGAGAGAGAGAGGAGGAGGAGAGAGAGGAGGAGAGAGGAGGAGAGAGGAGGCGCAGGACGGGCAGAAGGTGGTGGAGGCCCAGAACAACCCGGTTCTGTTGGAGCCTTTAGTCTGGTTCCGGTCCATAAATCAGGAACATGCCGTGACTCACATGTTCCCTCCACTCATCTGAAACGTTCCATCACAATGAGAAAAACCTCCCCTAAGGAGACGAGCCTTCCTGGTTCTCCTGAAACCTCAGAGGGAACATTTCAGCTTCCAGATTCTGTCCGTCGTGGAACAGTCTGGACCCCGAGAACGTCCCGGAACCGAGAACGTCCCGGAACCGAGAACGTCCCGGACCCCGAGAACGTCCTTGAACCGAGAACGTCCTTGAACCGAGAACGTCCTGGACCCCAAGAACGTCCTGGACCCCAAGAACGTCCTGGAACCGGGAACGTCTCGGACTCCGAGAACGTTCTTGAACCGAGAACGTCCTGGACCCCAAGAACGTCCTGGACCCCAAGAACGTCCTGGAACCGGGAACGTCCCGGACCCCGAGAACGTCCCGGACTCCGAGAACGTCCTTGAACCAAGAACGTCCTGGAACCGGGAACGTCCTGGAACAGGGAACGTCCTGGAACCGGGAACGTTCTGGAACCGGGAACGTCGTCACAGTTAGAGTATGCTTCTACATTTTCTAGACCCTGAAGACGAGAGTTTCTGTGGTGCTAAACTTGCTAAAGTTTCACTTCTCTCACACAGTGTGACGTCACCCCTCCAGGCGGGAATAACTCGGTTGTTCTGGTTTTACAGAACTCCGTAAAGACCAGAGCTCAGAAACCGACCATGAAGTTCTGATCGGTCCAGCCATGCTTGAAGAAAAAGTTCCTTAGCAGAGAACCCTGCAGAACCCCTTTAGAACTCATACGGAACAACGTCAAGTCATCTGGAAGGAGAGAAGGATATCTGCAGGGAAACCAAGCGGTCCTGCTATAACCTCTCCTTGGTTCAGTCAGATCGGACCGGCCCGGTTCTGCCACCAGCGCCTGGTTTCCTGTAGCAGAACGTCAGTCGGATTCTCAGTGAAGCGGCGTTCTAAAGCTGAGCACCAGAGAACCGGCACATCAAGACGTAACATTTGAGCTAAAGCAACACCTCCTGATGATTAATTATCACTACATAAACACACAAAAGTAGAATATAGGTACCGTTAAGTTCTGGTATTGACTCCCAGGTACCGGGTACCGGTACCGTATCGGTTCAAATGTGAAGGGTTCCATCCCTAACACACACATAGATCCGTTCATGGGTCTAAACTAGGAATAAGGGGTCAATAAGGTTTAGGGTCCGGTTAAGGACATAGAAAAGGTTGAAGATGAAGGTCCCCAGTAAGTCTGTAAAACAAGCATCTCTGTGTGTGAGTGTGTGTGTGTGTTACTGTGTGTGTGTGTGTGTGTGTGTTACTGTGTGTTACTGTGTGTGTGTGTGTGTGTGTGTGTGTGTGTGTGTTTTTATGTCTATCGCTGTGAGGACCAAATCTTGACAATAGACCAACGTTGTGAGGACATTTTCCAAGGTATTCATAATGCAAATAGGGTGTTTTCACTGACGTCACTGGCCAACTTCCGGTCCGCCATATTGGGTGGCACACTTCCTTATCTCTAGTTGTTGTACACGTATTATCGTATCGCGAATGGATAAGTACGCCAGCACGCTAGACCGACCAGATAAGGACGTATATCTGAGGAAATGTTCCGTGATCGACCATATGGACCCCTATGCCCTCCACGGTGCTTTGTTTAGCCGTAATCCTGATGATTGGCCAAATGTAGAGCACGGCGACATAGTGCATTACCTGGTGTTCAGTGAAAACCCTCTGCACACTCTTGAGGAAATGAGAGCTTACAAGGATCTAGAGGCTCACAACCAGTTCACATCTGGTTATGTACATCAAGGAAATCGCCATCATACGTGGACGGGTGAGTTTTAATAAGATGGTAAAAATGTAAACAATCCGACGCAAATGTGTCGCATGCTTCTGTGGTGGCCGGCGGCGGGCGGTGCGCGAAGGCGCTTGGCTGCAGGGCCGATCGACGCCGCTCGCGGCTTTAATTATTTAAGCAGAACAATGACCAGTGCAAAATTAAGTTGTATTTACCGTATTGGCGCCGGTAGGAGCTGCAGATCATAAAGCCAGCAAACAGTGGGAACACAGCAACTCGTTCAAAGGTAAGCTGCGATCAGACGGGCTCTGGCACATGCTAACCGTTAGCGCTAACAACCACTCACGCATGTAATGTACTTTTAACTAGCTGCTATGTGTTTCAAACGTTTAGAACACTCTCTCATTGACATCGGGATACTGTGGAAAGTTATGTTCGGTCGACTTACAACCGCGATCCAAGCGAGCCGACGACTCTTTGTTATCGCTAACAGTTGTTCTCCGTGGTTGCGCCTCCAGGCAGGAAAGCGGTGGAAAATTAATCTGTTTCTATGTTTTTCCCATGGCGATCATGTGTTGCGCTGTTACAGCCCACAATACAGCAACGGTTTACCATGGTTGAAATCAAGTTAAGGTGAAATTAATCAAATTAAAACACGGCTGAGAGAGGGAGTACAGTATGCGGTAGTAATAGGCAGTAGAGGCGGCGGAGGCAGTCAACACGACAGCCGTGGAAAGTAATAAGTCATAACGCCCAAGCCCTATTATTAATATATTCTTACATGTTTTAAATGCTTAACAGTTAATTACCTGTGACAAAGTGAGCACCGCAGACTCTGGCGTATTCCAGCTTAACACCGTCCAAATCGGACCTGGATATCCGTGTCAGCCATAGGTGACGGCGTTGTTCAGACAGCTGTTTTTTTTTCTTTTTCACACTGATTCACTATTACGGCTGGTAGGCGATAGAAAGAGCGTTGATCTCCACCTCCACGGGCCGTGCAACCAACCATTAAACACGTTTTCCCCATTGTTCACTTCCAATACTGCCTAAGGCGTCATACAATGCAGGTCAACGGTGCGAAACGACTGCCACCCAATATGGCGGACGCGCTGAGTAGTCACGTGAGCGTGACGTCAGCTAAAAACCCCCTATTGGGCTAATGCTAATGTTTAGGGCTAAGGTGAAAATCGAGTTTAGTTGACCTGGGACCTCAGGTTAGGGGTAATAGAACCCAATAGAAATGAATAGAAATGAATGGGAATCAATGGAAGGTCCTCACAGTGATAGACTTACCAACGTGTGTGTGTGAGTGAGTGTGTTGCCAGGGCGATGGCAGCCCGATTAAAACACTTGTGATTTAATCGGGCTGAAGGAACAGAACCTCTGCTGGTTCTGACTGGTTCTGCTGGTTCTGACATCACACATGGTCGCTGTGAGACTGATTCTGATTGGTTGTCCTCTCTGTGCTCCGTGCAGATCTGAGCGGTACCAGGCCCAGCTGTTCCAGAACCTCTGATCATCAGCAGGTCCACCACACGCTGGAACCGGATCAGAACAGAACCAGCTGCAGGGAGGCTCTACAGAAACCCAGCATCAGACGTTCTAGGCTGAGGTTCTGGGCTGCATAATGGACCTGAAGGTTCTGGACTGATTAGAAGGTTCTGGACTGATTCTGGAGGACGTGTTGCTCTGCAGGCCTCAATGAAGGAACCGCCTCCCTGAGGAGAGTCCAGAGGCCGGCCCAGCAGAACATCTGGTTCTGGTGTTCTCCTCAATGTTCTCCTCACCTCCTGGCGCTCAGAGCGGCGTGTTTCAGAGGCCGAGCAGAGCCGGCACCGATCCATTAGTCTGTGGTTCTTCTGGACTCGCAGCACTTTAAGTGGGAGCAGCAGAACTTGAGAGTGATGGGCCGAGCGTCCATTACTGAGAAAGCTGCACTTTATTAGATTTATGTCTGCGGCAGGAGAAGAAGATGATGATGATGATGATGATGATGATGATGATGATGATGATGATGATGATGCACATCTCAGATTTATGCTCCATCCTCAGCCGTAAATCCTGCCGCTCTGCTTTCCTCTCAGAGCCGCTGCACAGAACCAGCTGTCAGGCTAACGGGTCGCTGCACCTCTGGCCCCGCTCAGGTCCAGTACCGCTGCAGAACTCCTCCAGACCTAAACCTGCTGCTACAGGCAGCCAATCAGAACCAGCTATCAGAACCAGCTGTCAGGCTAACGGGTCGCTGCAACTCTGGCCCCGCTCAGGTCCAGTACCGCTGCAGAACTCCTCCAGACCTAAAACCTGCTGCTACAGGCGGCCAATCAGAACCAGCTACCAGAACCAGCTACCAGAACCAGCTATCAGAACCAGCTGTCAGGCTAACGGGTCGCTGCAGCGCCTCCAGGCTGGTACTAAGCTGCTGGCCCGGCTCGGGTCCAGTACCGCTGCAGAACTCCTCCAGACCTAAACCTGCTGCTACAGGCGGCCAATCAGAACCAGCTCCTTGTCACTGACAGGTGCTTCATCCATGCTGGACCCAAAGTGGCGTCCATAAAGAACCATCAGAACCAGACGGAACAGGACACAGAAAGAGCAGAACGTGGAACCAAAGCATCCCAGCAGGTCCACAGATGAAGGTCTGGGAGTGGCCTAGTCAAAGTCTGGCCTTATGCGGGTCCAACGTCCTCCGCAGCTAAAGAACCAGCTATCAGAACCAGCTATCAGAACCAGCTAAAGTACCAGCTATCAGAACCAGCTATCAGAACCAGCTAAAGAACCAGCTAAAGAACCAGCTATCAGAACCGGCGGCGGGTCCGGGTCGGGGGAACTCACGGCGGTGGCGGCTGCAGCCTGCTTGGACTCCTCGGTGAGGAAGTCCAGCATCTTCTCCACCTTCTGCTTCTCCTCCTGGCTGATGTAGTCGGTGTCTGCGGGCAGAAAACAGAACCTTCAGCAACACGCAGGCAGAACCACACACCACAGGAACCTCCTCCTCAGAACCTCCGGACTCTGACGAGTCAGAACCAGAACATGACCCGACTGTTTGTGGAAGCAGCAGAGGAACCTGAACCGGAACATTTTGTTTTCTGCACCAGAGCAGAAGAACCGGTTCTAGTTCTGATGAGGTCCAGCCCGTTCTGAGCCCGTCGGTTCTGCAGTGAGGAGCAAAGAGACAATGAAACCTTACAGAAGGTCCAGATCAGCAGAACCGGTTCTGCTGGAGAAGCGTCTGCTGCAGGTTCACTCTGGCTGGTTCAGAACATCTCTGCTGTGGATGGACCACAGTTACATTAAATAACAATAAAAACACTAAATAAAAGAGGTTCTGTTGGCCCGGCAGAGTCCAACAGAACCTGATCCATGATGGAGGTTCTGTTGGCCCGGCAGAGTCCAACAGAACCTGATCCATGATGGAGGTCCTCCTGTGAGGACAGCAGAGCTGCAGCAGCCTCTTCTTCGTCTTCCTCGTCTCCTCGCTGGTTCTGTCCGCAGCATTCATGGTAATAATGACCCGTTCTCAGGGTCCAGAACCGGACCGGTGTTGGTTCTGAGAACAACTCTGGACCTGAGACTGTTTACTGGGTCAGCTGCTGCTGGCTCCAGGCTGCTGTGGAACATCTACAACATGGAGGTGTGTGGAGAGGTCCACATCTGGACTGCAGCAGCTTTATCCGTGGTTCTGACCCGGCCCGGTTCGTCTTTCACTGAGTGCCCCCCCCCCCCCCCCCCCCCTCCAGCTGATGGAGATCGATCCACGGCTCCATTTCCTCCCTCTCCATCAGGAGGATCGTGTTTCTGCGGTGAGCCGGCAGCGCCTCATCTGAGCTGAGATGGGCCAGTTGGCCCGGTGCCGGAGGTTCTGATGGAACCGGATCCCTGCTCCAACCCGACATGGAAACACACCATCGGTCTGACCAGAACCTAGCCGCTCTGTTCTGGATGCTTGGACTGAGCACCAACCCGTCCTCAGCAGAACCAGCAGAACTGGACCGGATCATTAACCTGGTTCCAGCTGCAGGACACCAGTCGCTCCGCTCCAGAACCAGCAACACCCAGCAGAACCGCCCTGCAGCGCCCCATGCTTCCTGCAGCAGAACCAGCAGAACCAGCAGAACCAGCAGAACCAGAGCTGGTGCCACAGTCTGGTCCTGCTGTGGACTCAGTGGAACCGGGTTTGGACCGGGTCTCTGAGTGACGGCGGTCCTCCATGATGCTCCACGGGGTGGCCATGGAAACTGCTGCTGTTCCCATGGCAACAGAGCTGGCTGCTGTGGCAACCAGACCCCCCCCCCCCCCAAATCTGGCAGCGAACACACAGCGCCAGAACAACTATAATTGACCCGCTTGGTTCTGCTCGGCCGGGCTCCACCCTGCTGGTTCCCCTCAGGCCCGGTAAGGATGGGGGGGGTAAATAAATAAATCCTTATAAATAATAAATAAAGCAAAATGTGAATTAGTAAACCTGAGAGCTTCGGACCTTCAGCTCCTGATGATCGGGTCAGAACACCAGCTTCAGAACCACTTCTCATTGCAGCGTTTGGTTCTGTGCTCCATCAGCTGCTGCTAAACCCGGTCCTGTTTGGACCCGCAGCCCAGGCATCTGTTCCATCAGAACCATAATTCAAAGTTTAAACGGGTTCACCCGACCCGGTTCCCATACTGGGAACCGGGTCGGGTGAACCCATCAGTTCAGAACAGAACCCGGAGTTCTGTTCTGAACTGATGGTTCTGCTGTGGTTCTAACATCGGTCAGCAGATCGGAGGAAGAAGGGAAGGAACCAGAACCAGAACCTGCCAACAGTGCAACACATCTGAGGCCGTGTTAGGTTCTGATGGAACCAAGAACTTATTCAGAACCACCCCTGGCCCAGCAGAACGTTGGAGAACTCACATGCGTGCAGGGAGAAGTGCTTTCTCTCAGGGTTCCCAGCAGCCGAGGGAACCAGAGGAGCCGCAGAGGAACCTGCAGGCCGGACGGCAGCCGGCGACCCAGAGGAGGCTCCTGGTTCTCCGAGGAGGTGCTGGATGGAGTGGAGCTGGAAGCAGGGGTCCGACAGGAGGACGGCAGCAGCTCGAGATGTTCTGCAGAGAGAAGGAGGAACATCTGGTCAGATCTTTATGCAGCTCAGAGGAACCATCCTGGTCCAGGTTGGATCTGAACACGCCTCACGTTGTACTAGAGCGGTTCTGAGACCTTCTCTAACGCGTTCCACCTGAACCACGAAAATGTTGCCGATGGTTCCAGAGGTCCGTTCCTCCCCAACCCGCCCAGAACTACAATCCAACATGGCTGCCATGTAGACCGTGATTGGTCGACAGCTGCAGCTGAACCCAGTCCGGCCCGTCGGGTCACTGAGGACCATGTTGGGAACCGACGGACCTTCTGAGCTGGACCTGGAGGGTGATGGTGAGATGTCAGGAGGTTCATCTCTCCAAGGCCTCCAGAGGAGAACTCTGACTCCAGGAGACCTCTGACTCCAGAGGTCCCCTCTGCAGGAGGCCTCCAGAGGAGACCTCCTGCAGAGAAGACCTCCTCCAGAGGAGACCTCCTCCAGAGGGGACCTCCGACTCCAGAGGAGAACTCCGACTCCAGAGGAGACCATCTCCAGAGGAGACCATCTCCAGAGGGGACCTCCTCCAGTGGAGACCATCTCCAGAGAAGACCCCCTTTCAGAGAAGACCTCTGACTCCAGAGAGGACCTCCTCCAGAGGAGACCTCCTCCAGAGGAGACCTCTGCCTCCAGCTCCGTCTTTTGTCTCCAGCTCCGCTCTGTGTGCAGCTTTGCTCGTTACGGCTCGTGATTCAGGCGCTTTGTTAACGAGGAGCTTAGCACCACATTATTATTCATCTCCATCTCAGGCCTCCTGGGACCTCCTCGCTCCTTCAGCTCCTTCCCATTACAAGCTGGAGGTGAAGGAGGAGCTTCTATGTGCGCTGCATCAGCTCTTAATGTGAAACTTTAGACAATTTCCTGCCAACCCAGAGCAGTAAATGAATAATTAATTCCTCCAATGAACACGGAGCTTTGCATTAAAATGAGGAAACCCAGATCGTGTTAATATGTCCCCAACGGTACCGAGCGGCGTGGACCTGCTGACGTGTGATTGGCTGCTCTGGCCAGACGGGTCAGAAGGCAGAAAGCTGGCCGCCATCTTTGTTTTCCTTGACCAACATGTCTGACCCGCTGGTTCTAGACCCGATCAGCTGGTTCTACCGTGTGGTTCTTCAGATGTTTGACTGCTACTGGAACCTTTTATTATTAGATTAAAATCAGGTTAGGTTTGATCCTGGTTACTGCAGACTAATGTGTTATTTTAATTTAATGTTTAAAAACATAACAGCAGAAAACGTTCCTGAAGTTTGATCTTTAAATGCTGTTATGCCATCAGAGCCATGGACAAAACTCAGATTGAAGCTAAATAGGTTTCACAGGCACCAAGGATCCGCCCCCTCAGCAGGGATCCATCAGGGCTACAAAAGCTTTGCTCCCACACAATCCACGTCTTCCTGGAGCTCTCAGGGAGAGGGAGTCCCCCTGGACAAGCCGGCCAGGCATGGGGCCTCAGGGGCCTCAGGGGCCCCAATGACCCACAAGCACAGGGGAGAGATCCCTCTTCGTCTGGAGGACCCGGCCGGGTTCTGAGGTCTGCCGACTATAATCAGAGCTACATGGTTTATTTGGAAAGCTTTGTGTGACGCGTTTCATGGTGTTTTTAAACACATGGGGCTGAGCGACATAGAACCCGTTAGCATGTTGATACCAGTGTGTTTTATGGTTATAACAAACATCTCCACAAGGGTTTTATATACTGATGGAATATTGATGCTTGCTAAAATAAGCCGAAGCTTCTTAAAGTTAGCTAGCCTAATGCTATTAGCTTCAGGACTTCCAGCTCTAGGCATGAAAAAGGCTCGTTTCAAGCATAAGGATGTTCGTTTCGCTCCACCATCGTTCGATAGTGCTAGGAGCGTTATTACCGCATTAATATGGAATATTAATGCAGATTTAAAGGTATTTTGTTTAACTTTAGGATTAGCCGATTTTAGCAAACGATCGTTACACTGACCCCTAGCTTCCTGGAGGGATAATCGCATTAATAAAATAAAGCGTCCCTAAAGTTACTGATTTTACTGAAAATCCTTCTTTAAAATGTTATTTCATCAAATAATGTTTTGTTTAACTCAGGATTTGCATTGTGAATGGGTTGAAACACCCATTCACAATGGGTATGTGTATGAAACACATACCAAATTAGTTAAGCTAATTTAACTCCATGCCATGTTCTTTAAGATGAACTTTGGTTCTTCAACTCAGATCTCAACTAGGATTCACTGAATCATTCTAATTATAGTTTTCAACCATTTCATTTTGTCTTTTGTTTCTTTTGTGTGTAAATAGTTCCTTAGCTTCTTTTATCTTCATTTTGCTTAGTAGTTTTAGTTTCACTAGTCTAGTAGAGGATTTGTTGATTGTAATATAGTGTTAATTCAGATAAACAGCGTTCTATAGTGATGTTCTCTGGATGTTAATTTATTTCTGTTAATAAATTCTTGAACTTGAAGAGAAGTTGTCTCTCCTTTATTCTAGATGTGTGCAGAGTTTGCTGTTAAAAGATCACCAGAGCTCGATTCATTGCTTTCTGCTATTGTCCTGATATCAGCTGTTTGGGCTGATATTCACCAGATAATACCTAACAGACAGAGTTATTTATTAAACATTAAATAACGTTAAAGACGTGTAATAATAACACCCTTAACCTGCGCGTATTTAATCTCCGCTGTGTAAGCACTGCTGTTAGTACGCTGCTCTATTCTCACTGATCTTTATGCATTTTACCAGCATTAGAGGCATTTAAATGTTGTATTTTATAGCAGATAAAATGATGCTACAGCAGGGGGGGGGGGGGGGGGTGACCTGACTAAATGGGATGCAGCCGGACTATTTACGGATTCCCAGATGTTTCCGCCTCACAGCGAGCTGCCGCCCGGCTCCGCAGCCAATCAGCTGGGCTGTGAACGGCGCCTCGCTGGGCTCCTTCTGTGGCAGCATAAGCCGTCAGAGGGTGAAAACAAAGTGAGAGCAGGAGGCAGAGCAGGCGACACAGAGAGGAGGAGGAGGAGGAGGAGGAGGAGGGCGGGGGGAGGAGCTGGGAAAGCACCAGAAGAGGCGGATGGAGCTCACAAATGAGCAGCAAACAGACGGAGGCAGCAAACACTCAGAACAAGGAGTCTGCTGCTGACATCCGGACCAGAACAGAACCGCTCCTGCAGGAACTTTCCTCTCCCGTCTGGGGAGGAGGCGGGGAGCAGAGCTGCTCTCTAAGCGGCAGAGAGGAGGCGCAGCATCGGCAGTAAATCAGCTGCAGCGCGTGAAGCCAGGCGGACAGGATGCTGCCGAGACCCGGAGCCGGGCTCTGACTCCTCCGACCGGACGGGCCGAACCAGAACAGCTGCAGGAGAACCAGGAGAACCAGAACAGCTGCAGGAGAACCAGGAGAACCAGGAGAACCAGGAGAACCAGGAGAACCAGAACAGCTGCAGGAGAACCAGGAGAACCAGGAGGCTAAGTTCCTGAAAGCAGCCGTGTTAGAGGAGTCCAGAGGCAAAGTGATGAAGGGAGAAGCTGCGTTCTTCATGATGGACTGAGCAGAGGTTTGATGGACAGCCTGCTGGCAGGAGGACGCTGACGTCTCCCCTACCGGATCAGAACCATCTGACAGGAGCGTGTTCAGCAGAAAATGAGAGGTGGGCTGCAGTCGGACCTGTGAAGTTCTGAGAAGCGATGAGCCAGCGGACCCGGAGGATGTGAACGGAGCGTTCTGCAGCCTGTCAGACGTTTGCTGGAGGATCATGCTGGCTGCTGCCGGTGTCCTGCAGGGGGCGCCCTCACCTGCGTGCCCTGCGCTCGTACTGACGGTCTACCTGCTGCTCGGGCCCGCCCCGACCCACGCCTGCCCGCCCCGGTGCTTCTGCACGGCGGACATCCTGAGCTGCTCTAACCAGCGTCTGGACCAGGTCCCTGCGGCGCTGCCCGTCTCCACCGTCACTCTGGACCTGAACCACAACCAGATCCGGCAGCTGGAGGAGGACGGCTTCCAGGGACTCCTCCAGCTGGAGGTGCTGCGTCTGGCACACAACCTGCTGACCGCCATCCAGCCCGGCGCCTTCAGGAACTCCTCCGGAGACCTCCTGCGGCACCTGGACCTGTCGTCCAACCGGCTGCACGCCCTGAAGCAGGAGTACTTCCAGGACCTGGCCGGCCTGGAGGAGCTGCTGCTGTTCAACAACCGGATCTCGCAGGTGGACAGCATGGCGCTGGCCGGACTGAGCCGCCTCCGCAAGGCCTACTTCAGCCACAACCTCCTCACCAACTTCCCCTTCTTCAGCGTCCGGCACAACCACAGCCAGCTGTCCCTGCTGGACCTGTCCTCCAACCGGCTGGCCACGCTGCCGCTGATGGAGATCTCCCAGCTGCCCCGGCCCCTGCAGGAGGGGCTCTACCTGCACAACAACTCCCTGGTGTGCAACTGCTCCCTGTTCTCCCTGTTCAGCTTCTGGGAGCAGAAGGGCTTCGCCTCCGTCCGCCTCTTCACGCAGGAGCACGTCTGCCTGGCCTACGACAACAAGCACGGCGCCATCCACCTCCTCCTGAACCGCCCCTACTTTGACAGGTGCAACCTGACGGCGGTGACGGAGCAGGACGCCAGCGTGTCGGTGAGGGCGGGGGCGCCGCTGCTGCTGCACTGCGTCACGCCTCTGTCGGGGCGCAGCGTCAGCTTCTTCTGGGTCGTCCCCAGGTTCCAGTACGTGGCTCCGCCCGGGGACAACGCCTCCTTCAAGATGTTCCCCAACGGCAGCCTGGAGGTGGCGGCGGCGGGGGAGCAGCACGCCGGCATCTACCTGTGCGTGGCGCAGGACGGGCGGCGCAACGAGTCCCGGGAGGTCAACGTGACGGTGCTGCCCCCCCACCACGGCGAGGCGGGGGAACCCTTCAACACGGGCTTCACCACCCTGCTGGGCTGCGTGGTCAGCCTGCTGCTGGTGCTGGTCTACCTGTACCTGACGCCGTGCCGCTGCCCGCCCCGCCTCAGGCCCCGCCCCCCGGTGACCTCCGCCCTCAGCCAGAGCAAAGAGGGCGGGGCCGGCGGCTCCATCCTCACCCCCACCCCGCCGACCACCACCGAGGGCCCGGGCCGCAAGGTCAGTACCAACAAGCATGTGGTGTTCCTGGAGCCAATCAGAGAGCAGCAGAACGGCAGGCTGGGGGCGGAGCCTCAGCAGCGGTTTGGGGAGACGGACTCCTACGTCTCCGTCTTCTCCGACACGCCCATCATGCTGCCGTAGCAACCGCACCCCCCCGCACACACCCTGCACCCCCTCCTCACTACAAGTGCAATTCTGACCCAGATCACTGTTAGCTCAGGCCGCCCGCTGAGCCCCAGAACCGGTCCACTGTGACGGGTCGGACAGAACCACCAGAGTCCAGACCGAAGGCAGGCAGACCCCCGTCCAGAGGCGGGGGGTGCATGACCCGCTGCTCAACACGTCCCTTTAAGCACGGCTTGACCCTTTAGCAGAACCGATGCCTTGGTTAGAACCTGTCAGTAGCTTCCAGTTTATGCGCCGCCTGCAGGAGGAACGTCGCAGGAACATCCAGCCCAGACGTTTGGACCTGCCTGAGGTTCCCTCACTGCATCCAGAGCACCGTGTCCTGTCTGTGTGTGAATAAAGGTCCATATCCAACCCGCCTGCTTCCTGTCTCACTGTTCACTGCCTGCATGTCCAACACGCCCGTCTCCTCCCACACGCCGCTTCACACCAGCATTTACACTCAGCCGGCGGCTCTGCACAACCGGCCCGGTTCTGCACACCATCAGCACATTTAAAGCTTTTAAGCCACATTACAGAGAGAATGACGAGATAGCCATGAAAGTCAATTATTGAAACCATTCTCTGCAGAAAACAGATTTATCCTGAGCTCCAGCTCAACTTCAGAGGACTATAAATAATTCAGCTCAACATTTAAATGATGTTTGCTTTAATCTGAACACAAAAACACACCAACTGACTTATTTATGAGGGGATTTTAGTTTTAAAGTCATTTATTTGGGCTTTTATGTTGTAAATGGACGTATTTTACAGGGAGAATGTAATAATTTAGCCAGCTTTCATCCTGAAACGCCTTGGTGACGAGCGTGAGGACCTCCCAGCGCAGCAGGCCGTGTTCAGGTGGGGGAGGTTCTGCTGGAGGTGTGAAGGCTGGAGGTGTGCAGCCTGTGGAGCAGAGAGGCGGCCCAGCGGCGCCGCACAGGAACCGGCAGCAGGAGACCCTCCCAGTGAGGAGGATCTCCTGCTGAGGCTCCATGAGGAGGCAGAGGGAGGCGCTGAAGGAAAATGGAAATTAAATATTCATGAGACGTTTCTTCTGCTCGCCCCAAACCCAGACAAAGCTCCTCCTGCAGAACCTCCTGCCAGAACCTCCTGGTTCTGACCCAGTCAGAATGATGGAGGCTGCTGAGTGTCTGGAGCGGCTGGGTCCAGCAGAACAATAACAGAACCGGGCCATAAATACAGGCGGAGACAGCAGAGAACAAACACAGAGCGGAACCAGAACACTCAACGTCACACACGGTCCCTGGGTCCGATCAGAACCTGTGGCGGGACCAGAAACGGTTCCTTTCAGGGTCCGATCACAGGTCCGCTGCGTTAGGAGACAACCCAGAGGCTTTTATTGTGAAGGCTTGGTGACAAATCGCTGACTTCAGAGCAGCAGACGTCAGTTTAATGAGAGGAACCAGAACCGGGCCGACACAAGACACCGTCCTGAAAGGTCCAGCGGATCAGAACATAGAACTGCGTTCACAGCAGAAGCTGCTCTACGAGGAAGGCTTCCCCCAATCGCTGCACTAAAACCCACAGCATCAAACATTGATGGCAGCTGTAAGTAGAAGAGCTGGCTGCTTTAAATCATTCATCACCTTCAGACGCAGAACCTGCACACGCAGAGCCGGCCCGGCCCACAGAACCAGAACATTCATGTTTCCAACAACACCCTGACTGCTCTGAAGCCACAGGAACCAGAGCCATCACCACCAGTCTTCACTATATATATATATATATATATATATATATATATATATATATATATATATATATATATATATATATATATATATATATATATATATATATATATATATATATATATATATGAAATAAAGGAGCCTTATTGTCACTACGCATTACCAAACTGACTTGATTCTGAATGCATAAATACATAAATAACACGCAGACACCTAATAAAACAGCAGTCTATAATACTGAGCAATAAACTTAGTTACAGAATTGGTCAAATTTGCACGGATGTCTAAACAATTAATGATTAACTGTCGATTGATGGTTAAGTCGATTAAAGTTTGTCCCATCCGATTAACGGATAATCCTCTTAGACGGACCGTATTTCACTGTTGTATGGCCGCCATCCAGCAGAGGGCGCTGACGATCATTCTAAAGTGCAGCCTGACCGTCATGGTGGGCGCAACATGCAGCGGTACAAATGTCCAGAGCGGGTTTGATGACGACAATGATGCAAAATGCTTTTTCTGCGGTTGTTTTAAATATCAACTCTCAACAAACTCCTGACGTCATCAGCTAACCAGCTCCACTCAGCCAGGCTGCCTGGCGGAGCAGAGTCAGCTTCTCAACCAGAACTCCTGATGTGCTCAGAAGGAGAGGATGTGACGACAACTTTACGCATACCATGGTAACATGACAGAAAAATATATGATGCCAAAAGCTCAGTGGCTGGTGAGGATTATTAGTGTTTCATATATTTATTCTAGTCAACTTATTCTTCTCACTAACCTAATAGCTTTCTGTTTTGTTTAATAAACATGACTAAGATTAATTATCTGATTATATATATATATATATATATATATATATATATATATATATATATATATATATATATATATATATATATATATATATATATATATATTAGGGCTGGGCAAGTTAACGCGTTAATTTCGCGTTAATTCATTACCCTATTAACGGCGATATTTATTTTATCGCGCATTAACGCATGTTGCTCACATGCTTTCAGTCAGTGTCAGTCAGCACGCGCGCTGACTGCAGTGCGCTGTCACGGCAGCACTCTCCCGCTCCCCCTCCCCTCTCGTACATGGCTCAGCGGCGCCAGCCAATCAGCACGCAGGCTCAGCCTGGCCCGCCCACTCAGCTCTCACACAAACTTAGCAAAGAAACAGCTGAGAGAGACCGCAGCAGCGAAAAAACATGATCAGGGGAAGTAGCACCGTTTGGCTTTATTTTAATACCGTAAATGAAATCAAGCTGTATGTTTTGTAAAAAGCCGGTTCATTTCAGTGGAAACACAACAAATTTATCTAAGCACGTGAAAAAACATGAAAACGTCGAGCCCCAGAAACGGAGAGAGGAGACGAAACTTATCTCATTGCCCCGACAGACCCACATATATTAAAAAGTGTTATTTAAGATAAGATAACATTAGCTAATCCTTTTTTTATCCCACGACGGGGAAATTTATAGGATTAAAGCAACAGGCAGGTGCACACAACACAGACAAAATTACATAAGGATTGAAATATATAAGAGGTGGATTAGCGAAAAAACACTGAACATAACATTATTATTGTTATTATTATTATTATTATTATTATTATTATTATTATTATTTAATTGTAATAATAAAATAAAAACCACAAAACCCAAAAGGTCAACAGTTTCATGATACATCAAGCTTAGGGACTGGCTAATATATAGCAGGTCAAAAAAGGCCATATTTTGGCTGCAGTGCTGCTGTTCTCTTATGAAGAAAAGATCAACTAGTGCACTAAATTCAATAGATGGGTTGAAAATATCCAGTATAAAATAAGTGCTACAAATGTTACAACACATTTGTTCATATGGCAGCAGAACATTAAAATAAAAGTGCTCTTTACCCTACTTTTGAATTCATTCTTGGAGTTTGTAAATACAATGCGATTAATCGCGATTAATCGCGATTAATCAGGGCGATTAATCGCGATTAAATATTTTAATCGATGCCCAGCCCTAATATATATATATATATATATATATATATATATATACACAAACAAACTATTATGCACGTGTAGACGTATTTATGTAGTTTATATCCTCTCCAGTTGCATGTAAACATCTGACACATGGTTGTCCTCTGCACATAGCTGGATTATTCTGATCTTTTCTATTATTCTCATACCACTCGCATTGGTTTAGTTTATTGCAGCTATTTTTACATCTATCAGGAAATCAGAAATACTTTATTAATCCCAGGGGAATTATTTAATTATCTGCAGTCTATGAGCAGCAGCTCATCACAGAGCGGGTTCCTCATTCCCACAAAGCGGGCTGGTTCTGGAGAACATCACAGGCACGTCAGGTTGATGCTACAGAACTCGTCTCAGCTGCTGGATCCAGGTTTGGTGTGAGGTGAATCTTAACGGTCTGCTCCTCTCTTCCTCCCCTGGTCCTCCTCAGACCTACCCGTCTCACCCGTACTCCTCCCTCCCTCCCTACTCCTCTCAGCCATCCAACTCTCTCCATGACTGATGTCCCCTCCTGCACCGAGCCGCCATCTTTCCGCCATCTTTCCGCCTCCTCGTCAGACGGCGGCGTGCATCAGGACCCGGCCGCCCAGCATGGACGTGCATGTGGGAAGACACGGGCACAGGACGCTCCTCACCGCCACCACGCCGGGTCCTCTGGTCCGGATCAGGACGCTCGTCACGCTGCACCGATAGAAGACGCCACGGACACTGGGGATTCTGGGTGATCTGAGGGCAGTGCATGCTGGGAAACATGTTCAGGAAATGATCCAGCTCAGAGGGAGTGAGGTGAAGGCTGGTTTGGACCGGTCCAGGTTCTGGTTGGTTCTGCTGTGTGATGTGACTGATGACCTCTGCTAATAAAATGTTGCCATGGGAACAGAGGAGCGTGTCGGGTTCTTCCAGGTTCTGGTCCGGTGAAAGCAACTGCAGCCACAAACCGGTTCTGAAGGTTCTGGAGCGTACTCCAAGCCAGAGTTACTGAGAGTTCTGCCGGTACCAGGAACCTCTGGACCTCTGAGCCTCCATGCGGTTCCACAGTCAGTGTTCATGTAGGCTTATTAATCCGGCCTCTGGGTTAACCTGTCTGGGGTTCAGCCAGCTGGCAGGCAGTGTGCAGCAGCAGCTTCCTCCTAATTCTTCCAGCAGAGCAGCTTTACACACGAGTGGATTTCACCGTTTACAGCAATTAAACTGATCATCCTCACCTCGTCACAATAATCTGTTAATGTGTGCAACACGTCACCATGGTGATCTTCAGGGAGAGGGATGGTAGGAAACCACCTATAGGCATAATTATAATTATTTAAAGGGTGTTTATACTCCAGGACACTGCAAAAAGGAAACTAAAAGTAAAATTTTCTTGAAATGAGTATTTTTCCTTGATTTGAGCAGGTAGACTATTCACCAATGGAATAAGATTTCTGCACTTAAATAAGAACTTATTTCAAGAGCAGGATGTCTAATGATCTTATTTTAGGGGTAATTTTCTCATTCCATTGGCAGATAATCCTATTTAGCTGCTCAAATCAGGGAAAATTCTCATTTTAAGAACATTTTACTTATTTTTAGTTCCCTTGGCAGTGCATGAATAACTCTGTGGTTCTGAACTCTGATGATAAAGTCGTCTGTGATTAAAGTCTGATTTAGAGAGAAACTGAGAGGACTCATGATGCAGTCTGGCTGCAATTAACCAATTCACCACTTCACCATCTGCCGCACCACTTTCCTGTCTCCAGAATGAGCGACTTTGTTTTTATAGATCCAAATGTTTGTGTGAAAGTGACTTAAGCGCGTTTCAGGCTCCATGTTGAGCAACACAAGCCTTAGAAATGAGATATTAGTGAGCAGGACTGCAGAGTAAATCAGCCCGTCTGTTCCTGGGCTCCATCCAAACACCCTTAATAACACCTCCTACCTCCTTACTCCTACATCCTTATTCCTAGCTCCTAGCTCCTACCTCCAAGCTCAGCTAGCAGGTGATCCTCCTGCAGCTCCGACCCACAGAACCCACCTGCAGGACCAGAACCCGCTCGGCCACAGCGGGCCGGGTCTACTTCCTGAAAAGCACGGCTGCTGTGATGGAAAGAGCCACCAGGCAGCGGCTGTGGTTCTGAGCAGCTGCTAACCTGATCACCCCGACCTGAATCTAATCTGAGGGAGGCTCAGCTCTCAGAGCCGCAGCTGATGGATCGCTCTGCAGGACCCGGTCCAGAACCCAACAGCTTCCCTCAACTCTTCATAAGGTTCTGGACTCCTCTGGAGGAGGACGGGTGCAGAAAAGGTTCTGTAGAGCTGAAGCAGTTGATGAACCGACCAATCGCAGAGGAGGTCCTGAAAGTGTCATCGTCATGGTTCTGAAGGGTTCTGCTTGGAGGAAATGGGTCTGAATACGTCATTCAGAACCTCTTCAGAACTTCACGCTAATCATCCAACAGTAACGTTTCCAAATTGCATCACCAAGAACGGCCGAGATCCAACATTCAGCAGCATCTCCTGCTTCAGCCGCCGTGCCGTGCCGGTTCTGCCTGGTTCTGATATATTGGACCCGTTCTGCTAAGAGAGGTGGGGAGCTGGTGAGAAGAGGAAGAACTGCAGCATTCGGCGCCGAGCTGACCGGGTCTAGCCCGCTCCAGCTGCAGAACTTCTCATTCTTCTACTTTAAGCTGGCAGCTCCGGGTCAGAACCGTAGGGAAGACTGAACAGAACCAGAACACAGAACCAACTAGAAGAAAACCGGCTGAGTCAGAACCGAGGCGTTGGACTGGGTTAAATGGGTCCATCGCTGGTTCTAACATGGGGTTCTGGAGAGAAATGGACGGATCCGGGTGGGCTGACTCAGATTAATGTTGAATGTGGCTGCTGGGTTTCCTTAGGAACCTTTCAGGCCATCAGAAGAACAGACAGAACCAGACAGACCGACAGAACCGACCGCAGGTCCATTTACGGTTCCTAGAGGTTCTAAAAAGGGAATAGGAGGCAGATCCCTTAGTTATCAGGCTCTGAATCAACAGATGTTATCCAGATGTTCTGAACTGGATCTGTAGATATAAAACTGAAGCAGCTCCTCTGTTTAAATGAGCGCTCATCATCTGCAGGCTGGAGCTTTTAAAGCTTTTAAACTGTGGTCCGTTTGGGCCGGCCGGCTCCTTTAAGAAGGCGGAGCCTAAAGCCCACACAGGTGAGTCCAGCAGCAGGTGAGAAGCTGAAACTCTGAGTGTGAGCCACAGGGCAGGGAGAGGAAAACAAAGGATCGTCTCAGGGTTGTGAAGCGTTAAGGTGCAGCTGATGCTGAATGAATCAGAACCTCCGCCTCAGATCATCAGCAGGATGTGTGAAGCTGCTGGATCTGGACCAGAACCAGCAGCACCAGAATCAGCAGGAGGTCCGGCAGGTTTTCACCCTGAGATGGAGGTACAACAACCAGCTAGCTTAAACCATTAACGCCATGGAGGATCTATGGAGCGGGTCTGATGAGTTCTGGTTCTGTTTGGTTCTGGAGCGGTGTTTGGATCCAGCACCGCACGTCTGATCCAAGCAGCTAAAATGGCTCACCTGCACGGGAAGCCCCTCCCACTGAGCTAGCAGCTAGCATGTAGCCGTCTGCAAACTTTGACCAACTCTTGGTCTTCTGAACCGTAGTCAGAACCGCTTGACAAAGATTCCCACCTGGACAGCTGGATCCAAAGTTCTGTTGCTCTGCAGCGTTAATGAGGGATCGCTCCTTCAGTCAGAACCTCTGGCTTCATTTCAGGTTCTGCTGTTAAACAACCAGGTTGCAGCTTCATCTCTCAATTTCAGTCCCCAGCAGCAACAAAAGAGCCTCAACCCCAGAGATATATATCACCCTCTAACATAGAAAGTACTCCTGGGTCAATGTGAGCTTCTGAGCTTTCTGTGTCTCTGCTCTGTCTTCTCTAACATAGAAAGTACTCCTGGGTCAATGTGAGCTTCTGAGCTTTCTGTGTCTCTGCTCTGTCTTCTCTAACATAGAAAGTACTCCTGGGTCAATGTGAGCTTCTGTGCTTTCTGTGTCTTCGCTCTGTCTTCTCTAACATAGAAAGTACTCCTGGGTCAATGTGAGCTTCTGTGCTTTCTGTGTCTCTGCTCTGTCTTCTCTAACATAGAAAGTACTCCTGGGTCAATGTGAGCTTCTGAGCTTTCTGTGTCTCTGCTCTGTCTTCTCTAACATAGAAAGTACTCCTGGGTCAATGTGAGCTTCTATGCTTTCTGTGTCTCTGCTCTGTCTTCTCTAAGCCCCAGTGGGTGGAGGCAGATGAGCGTTCACACTGAGCCTGGTTCTGGTTCTGCTGGAGGTTCTCCTCCCTGTTAAAGGGGAGTTTTCCTCTCCACTGTCGCTTCATGCATGCTCAGTATGAGGGATTGCTGCAAAGCCATCAACAATGCAGACGACTGTCCACTGTGGCTCTACGCTCTTTCAGGAGGAGTGAATGCTGCTTGGAGAGACTTGATGCAACCTGCTGGGTTTCCTTAGAGAGGAAACTTTCTCACCAACCTGGAGGAGTCTGACTTTAGAAAGAGACTTGATGAGATGATGTGATGTTAATTAGTGCTATATAAATAAAACTGAATTGAATAGATACCAGGCTGAGATCTAAGACTTTGAAGCAATCAGCTCATCATGTCGGGTCAGAATAAATTGAATAACTGCTTCGTTTCAACTGGGTTCCAGAGTTTTATTTTAAACCCATCCATGAAAATCTTCAGTTCAGAAGAGGAAAGCTCATCCTGTCGGCTGTGGAGATGACCAGAGAGCAGTCTTTGGTACACGGAGACACGGAGGCTTCCAGAATCACTCCCTGCAGCTCATTTATGATCAAAGTGACTCTGAGAGCTGCACATTGGTCCCAGATGAACACTGATGGGCCTTCACTATGGCCCATCAGTCCAGCACTCTGATTGGTCCGCACTAGGGTTGTCAAAATAATCGATTGATAGAAATCGATACTAAAAGAAGACAATAACTGGTGGAGCCCGACTGAAGCTGAATATCAGAGCAGAAGGAAGTAGGAACCGACCCTGCTGCTGGAGATGATCACAGGAGAAAATATTAACAGCAAGGCAGAAATTATACAGGCTGCTTTTTAATACATTAGCCCAGACCAGATCCTTGTCATGTAGTTATCATATAATTTCTGCTCTCAACCAGAATTAACCCAAAATGTTGCTGTGGTATCAGTATTGTTCTTAGGGCTGTGAAAACTCACACCTCAGCATGCTGCTAGACCTCCTCGGCTCAGATTTAAACGTCTCCTTGTGGAATAAAACATCAGCAGACGTAAGGAGGGCAGAGAGATGAAGCTGAGCTGCAGTCTGCAGCTCCTCACTTTGACTGCATGAAACCAATTAGAGTTCAACGCAGAGCAGAGACCATGTTATACTGACACTGCAGACGTTAACCCCGGCTGACCTGCATCTGTCCAACACACCGCTGAAAGCTTGTTTCATCACATCTCCTCCCAAACACATCAGCACTTTAAAGGAGCAGTCTGACATTTAGAGAAACACCCAGGCTGAAGCTACTGTGCTCAAAGCTGCAGGCAGGAAGTTTATAGAATCAACAATGAGTCAGAGCTGACAGACACATTAGACTCCTGCAGAGGCCCTACTGCCCACACGTCTGCACGAGATAAAAACACGTCTGCACTGGATAAAGACACGTCTGCACTGGATAAAGACACGTCTGCACTGGATAAAGACACGTCTGCACTGGATAAAAACACGTCTGCACGGGATAAAGACACGTCTGCACTGGATAAAAACATGTCTGCACGGGGTAAAGACATGTCTGCACTGGATAAAGACACGTCTGCACTGGATAAAGACACATCTGCACTGGATAAAGACACGTCTGCACTGGATAAAGACACGTCTGCACTGGATAAAAACACGTCTGCACTGGATAAAGACACGTCTGCACTGGATAAAGACACGTCTGCACTGGATAAAGACACGTCTGCACTGGATAAAGACACGTCTGCACAGATAAAGACACGTCTGCACTGGATAAAGACACGTCTGCACTGGATAAAGACACGTCTGCACTGGATAAAGACACGTCTGCACTGGATAAAGACACGTCTGCACAGATAAAGACACGTCTGCACTGGATAAAAACACGTCTGCACAGGATAAAGACACGTCTGCAAGGGGTAAATACACACGTCTGCACTGGATAAAGACACGTCTGCACAGATAAAAACACGTCTGCACTGGATAAAAACACGTCTGCACTGGATAAAGACACGTCTGCACTGGTTAAAGACACGTCTGCACAGATAAAAACACGTCTGCACTGGATAAAAACACGTCTGCACTGGATAAAAACACGTCTGCACGGGGTAAAAACACGTCTGCACGGAATAAAAACACATCTGCACTGGATAAAAACACGTCTGCACGGGGTAAAGACACGTCTGCACGGGGTAAAGACACGTCTGCACGGGGTAAAGACACGTCTGCACTGGATAAAGACACGTCTGCACTGGATAAAGACACGTCTGCACTGGATAAAAACACGTCTGCACGGGGTAAAGACACGTCTGCACTGGATAAAGACACGTCTGCACAGATAAAGACACGTCTGCACTGGATAAAGACACGTCTGCACTGGATAAAGACACATCTGCACAGATAAAGACACGTCTGCACTGGATAAAAACACGTCTGCACTGGATAAAGACACGTCTGCACAGATAAAGACACGTCTGCACTGGATAAAAACACGTCTGCACAGATAAAGACACGTCTGCACTGGATAAAGACACGTCTGCACAGATAAAGACACGTCTGCACTGGATAAAAACACGTCTGCACAGGATAAAAACACGTCTGCACTGGATAAAGACACGTCTGCACTGGATAAAGACACGTCTGCACTGGATAAAGACACGTCTGCACTGGATAAAGACACATCTGCACAGATAAAGACACGTCTGCACTGGATAAAGACACGTCTGCACTGGATAAAGACACGTCTGCACTGGATAAAGACACGTCTGCACAGATAAAGACACGTCTGCACTGGATAAAAACACGTCTGCACTGGATAAAGACACGTCTGCACAGATAAAGACACGTCTGCACTGGATAAAAACACGTCTGCACAGATAAAGACACGTCTGCACTGGATAAAGACACGTCTGCACAGATAAAGACACGTCTGCACTGGATAAAGACACATCTGCACAGATAAAGACACGTCTGCACTGGATAAAAACACGTCTGCACTGGATAAAGACATGTCTGCACGGGGTAAAGACACGTCTGCACTGGATAAAGACACGTCT
The DNA here is from genome assembly GCF_011125445.2 of Fundulus heteroclitus. Taxonomy (NCBI): domain Eukaryota; kingdom Metazoa; phylum Chordata; class Actinopteri; order Cyprinodontiformes; family Fundulidae; genus Fundulus; species Fundulus heteroclitus. The sequence continues at coordinate 930,284 of NC_046380.1, read as the reverse complement.
GCACTGGATAAAGACACGTCTGCACTGGATAAAGACACGTCTGCACTGGATAAAGACACGTCTGCACTGGATAAAGACACGTCTGCACTGGATAAAGACACGTCTGCACTGGATAAAGACACGTCTGCACTGGATAAAGACACGTCTGCACTGGATAAAGACACGTCTGCACGGGGTAAAGACACGTCTGCACGGGATAAAGACACGTCTGCACTGGATAAAGACACGTCTGCACTGGATAAAGACACGTCTGCACTGGATAAAGACACGTCTGCACTGGATAAAAACACGTCTGCACTGGATAAAAACACGTCTGCACAGGATAAAGACACGTCTGCACTGGATAAAGACACGTCTGCACTGGATAAAGACACGTCTGCACTGGATAAAGACACGTCTGCACTGGATAAAGACACGTCTGCACAGATAAAGACACGTCTGCACTGGATAAAAACACGTCTGCACTGGATAAAAACACCACCCGTCACCATCCCAGCTTCTCAGAACCGGTTCTGGCAGCCAGAGAACCCAGACCTACCCCTGTTTGTCTCCATCCACCAGGATCCGGACCAGGATCCCCGTCACGGCCACCAGGATCGGGTAGTGGTCCACGCTCTCCAGACCTGCAACCAGGGAGAAGCTGTCAGCTCAGCAGCGACCAGCATCCAGAACTTCTCCCACTGGGTCCCTGTGAGCCCACAGACCCAGACGGTTCTGAACAGCAGCCCAGACCTAACACTTGCCCCAGGTTCTGGTGGGACCAGAACAACCTGAGGAGGCGCTGGTCCTGCAGCCTCTCTGAACATCAGAACTCATCGGGAGGAAGGAGAACCTCCTCGGGTCCAGATCCCAGGTGGTTCTCACAGAGAGACGGACAGAATTTCCCCGGTTCTGCTCAGTGAACTACCTGGACAGCGGAGGGGGCGGGGCTTACCTGGCAGTCTGAGGTTCACGACCCGATCGAACAGGTTCTTCTCCGCCGTCACGCGGTTCAGGACCTGGTTCAGCAGCTGCAGACACAAAGAGACGGTCGGACCCGGCCCGCTCTTCACCAGGTTCTGATCAACAGTTCTGGCGGGTCTCACCTGAGCGAGCCGTCTCAGCAGCAGCTCTGCTGACGGCCGGGACCAGTCCAGGAAGATCTCCGGTACCAGCGTGACGGTCATCTCCAGAACCCTCAGCAGGCTGACGGACAGGTCAAAGCAGGTGGCGCACACCTGGGCCCAGGTCCACATCACAAGTCAGAACCAGAACCAGAACCAGAACCAGCTGGTTCCTGCAGTAACAGCTGCTGTGATTACCTTCAGCTGACGAGTGTCCACAAAGTTCCTCTCTGGACGCTCTGCAGCCTGCTGGATCTGGACCAGAACCAAACAAGGAAGAACTCATCAGACCCGGACTTTCACATCAGAACCCAGAACCTGGTCCTGAACAGCCTGAGGTGTTGGACCCGTCTGATCCACATTATTGGCCTAAAGAGATTCTGATGTTCTCCAGAGGTTCTGAGCTTCATCCTGGACTCTGATGAAGGAACCCTGCAGTACGGACCTCAGTTCTGCAGCTCTGGTCCGGATCTGGACCTGGTTCCTAACCGAGCTGCCCAACGGTTCAGAACATTGTTTTCAGTTTACTGGAGCAACGTCTGGTTTAAGGTACCAGCTGAACCTGAGGTAGCTGGTACCAGCTGGTACCGGTTCTGGTTTAAGGTACCTGAACCGGTACCAGCTGAGGTCCAGTTCTTAGTCAGCTCCCTAAACGCATTTATTCAGGGACCCGCTGCTGGAAGTCTAAAGCTTAATATCTGCCGCCGCTCTCAGCAGAACCCAGTAGGTTCTGGTTCTGGCTGTGATGGGGTTCTGCTCCGGCCTCACCTCCTGGATCATGCCGATGAACTCGGAGAAGGCCCAGTTGAGCTGGTTCAGGACGCTGTTGAGGAAGGAGGCGGCCATGTCCTTGTCCAGGCTCAGCAGCTCCGCCATGTGTTTCTGCAGCAGCAACGACGGACACGGTTCTGGACCGGAACCACGAGAGACAACAATCAGAAGAGCAGAAGAAGAACCACACACCAGCATCCTGACTGCATTCATGAGGCTGAGGAGGGTGACCCATCATCTTCATCATGCAGCTGCGACCCGACCCACTCCGGTCCTGAACTCGGAGCCCGTTTGGGTCGGGCTTTGGGGATTTTTATGATTTCGGGACGTTTTGGATCAAACGGAACCAAACGAGCGATGAAGGGAGGCGGCAGACGAGGAGGACCGGGACCTCCAGGTCCAACAGCGCCCTACGTCGGAGCGATGAAGGAGTTCTAATGGGCCCAGTTCCACCGGCTCCGCCCGGCTGGGATCATTGGCCCGGTTCAGACCGGGAAGAGGGACACGCCTCCTGCTTTAGCCCCGCCCCCTGCCCCCCCCGCTGACACTAGAAATACATCATCATGAATGAAACACAATAAAACTATAATGATTCCATGGCTGAACGTGCCAGATGTTATCACCAGCATCAACATCTGGATCCCAGAACGAGCTCAGCTCCTCTCAGACGGCAGCAGAGAGGCGGAGCTTCAGGGTTCCCGGCGCCGCCCAGTTAAGATGGCGGCAGCGAGGAGAACACGATGATAAAGGGTTCTAACCGCGATGAAATCATCTTCATCGCTCTGACTGCCAGGCTGCCCCCCCCCCCCGCTGCTCATCGTCTGAACCGGTCTAGCTCTGGGACTTGGTTCGGTGCGTCTGTCTGATTAGAACCGGCAGCCGGTCCTGCTGCTTTGTACCGGGTCTGGAGCCCAGCTGCTCTCAGCAGAACGCTAAACATGGCGGACGGCACACACAACACGCAGAACCCAAGAGAACTTACTCTGGAAACTAGCAACGGACAGGTCTCCTGTCAGGCATGCAGAGAAGCACAGATGGAGGTGAGAACATGCAGAACATGCAGAACACAAAGTCAACAACCTGAAGGTCTACACACATGGGAATCCAGAACCAGGGTTCTGCTGGTTCTGCTCATCTCCACACCCCCACACGGCGGCGGGGGGTCCAGACAGACGGGCCGGTTTATTTATAGAAATGCATGAAAGGAGCTGAAAGTGGATCAAACTAGCAGAAGCATAAAAATATCCAAAGAAGAAGAAGAAGCTGAACGCAGGTCAGCTAAATTCAGATTAGTCCTGATCGAGCTGCGGTTCCGTCAGACCCGGGTTCTGGTTCCTTTTGTCTGGAGACCTTCAGACCAACGGTCATGCACGCTGCGGACAGAACCACAGCAGAACCTACTCTGCAGGCTGGGCAGGTTGGCGTCCTCAGGCTTGGTCTTCAGCAGGTGAGGCAGGCGGGTGTACCTGTAGCCGAAGCCACAGCCCTGCAGAGAGGAGGAAGAGCAGAGGCGTCAGCAGAGGAAGAGCGGCACCGGGTTCTGGTTCAGAGCGCATCATGAGAGGCACGTTCTAGGCTTACTGGTGATTACTGGTTACACAGAAAGCTGTGAAACTGCCCGACCAGAACCAGAACTTTAACGCAGCTGGACTTCATCAGAGCACAACGGCAGCCTGCTCCTCCTGGAGCTAATGCTAACGCTAACGCTAACTAAACACGTTGTCCGGGCCCGGGCCGTCTGCCGGGCTTGGTACCGGCTGGTACCGGACTACGGGCCTTTAACGGGCCTCCTGTGTGGTAGCAGAACGTTTCCTCTCAGCTGATGAAACGGCGTGAGCTCAGACTATAAATGCTGCTCTATGCGCCTGATGTTAGCATCCCGCTAGTTTAGCCGTGATGACATCATGATGATTCCAGATGTTCAGCAGCCAGAGTGGACCGAGAGGCTGGAGACTAAACTAGGAGCCTGAGGGTTCCTGCAGGAGAAGAAATGTCTCACAGCAGAGAACCAGAACCAGGTTCCTCCTGGAGGGGAAGCAGAAGTAAAGAACACTGAGGAGAACCATGATCTGCGTTTACCCGCCAGAGTCGCACCAGGATCCAGTTGGTCTGAGCCCACGGCCTCTGCTCGTACGGAGCCAGCAGGTTCCTCATCATGGCCACGCGCCTGCAAACACACACCTCATCACACGCTGCAGCACACCTGGAGGACCCGCAGAACCCACCCCACACCTGGAGAACCCGCCCCACACCTGGAGAACCTGCAGAACCCGCCCCACACCTGGAGAACCCACCCCACACCTGGAGAACCCACCCCACACCTGGAGAACCCACCCCACACCTGGAGGACCCGCAGAACCCACATCTGGACCTGAACTGAACCCACATCTGGACCTAACCTGGAACTGAACCCACATCTGGACCTAACCTGGAACTGAACCCACATCTGGACCTGAACTGGAACTGAACCCACATCTGGACCTAACCTGGAACTGAACCCACATCTGGACCGGACCTGGACCTGAACCCACATCTGGACCTGAACTGAACCCACATCTGGACCTGGAACTGAACCCACATCTGGACCTGGAACTGAACCCACATCTGGACCTGGAACTGAACCCACATCTGGACCTAACCTGGAACTGAACCCACATCTGGACCTGAACTGAACCCACATCTGGACCTAACCTGGATCAACATCTGGACCTAACCTGGTTCTGAGCTTATCTGCTAAGGAGTCTGACTTTGCACCAGCATTAGTTCAGATATCGTCTCTGTTGTCAGCAGCAGGTTCTGGTTCTGAAAAAACATCAAGACTCACTGTTCCTCTGGGATCCTCTCCACCGCCCTGAGGGATTGTGGGTAACAGACGTAGCTGGCCAAGGCCTGCATCAGGGAATCTTTGATATCTGAAAGAACAGAGACAGGTTAGTGAGGGAGATCAGAAGAACCTGCTGCCTGCAGCGCCCCCTGCTGCCTGAAGGTGGTTAAAGCAGCCTGCAGCGCCCCCTGCTGTCTGAAGGTGGTTAAAGCTGCCTGCAGCGCCCCCTGCTGCCTGAAGGTGGTTAAAGCTGCCTGCAGCGCCCCCTGCTGTCTGAAGGTGGTTAAAGCTGCCTGCAGCGCCCCCTGCTGCCTGAAGGTGGTTAAAGCAGCCTGCAGCGCCCCCTGCTGTGTGAAGGTGGTTAAAGCTGCCTGGAGCTCCTGCAGGAACCTTCTTATCCCTTCTTTCTATCCTCAGAGAAGAAACCATCAGGTAAAGGTGTAGTTTAGAGTGTGATTGCTGCAGCTGAATAAACGAGCGTTGCCAGACTCTCCCAGCATCCCTCGCCTCATTTTCCATCAGGAAATCTAAGTCATTAACCAGAGAGTGACATTAAAGCCGCTCACTGCTGCCGCTGCTTTGTAATTAATCAAACCAAAAAAATTAAACTTCCTGTTTCCACATGAGACGCTTCGCTCACACTGCTCCAGGAAATGGCAGCTTCAGGTTTCACAGCAGCAACCTGACCTGAAACCTGCTCAGCAACCAGAACGCTGCAGTTTAAGCAATCAGGAGGTTCTCCTGTTACACAACAGGCAATATGGACCCATCTCTGCAGCCGTACCGGCAACCACAGCAACCGGCAGCTTCAGGAGCAACCAGCAGCTTCAGGAGCAACCAGCAGTTTCAGGAGCAACCAGCAGCTTCAGGAGCAACCAGCAGCTTCAGGAGCAACCGGCAGCTTCAGAAGCAACCAGAGCAACCAGCAGCTTTAGGAGCAACCAGCAGCTTCAGGAGCAACCAGCAGCTTCAGGAGCAACCGGCAGCTTCAGGAGCAACCGGCAGCTTCAGAAGCAACCAGAGCAACCGGCAGCTGCAGGAGCAACCGGCAGCTTCAGGAGCAACCGGCAGCTTCAGGAGCAACCGGCAGCTTCAGGAGCAACCAGAGCAACCGGCAGCTTCAGGAGCAACCAGCAGCTTCAGGAGCAACCGGCAGCTTCAGGAGCAACCGGCAGCTTCAGAAGCAACCAGAGCAACCGGCAGCTGCAGGAGCAACCGGCAGCTTCAGGAGCAACCGGCAGCTTCAGGAGCAACCGGCAGCTTCAGGAGCAACCAGAGCAACCGGCAGCTTCAGGAGCAACCAGCAGCTTCAGGAGCAACCGGCAGCTTCAGGAGCAACCGGCAGCTTCAGAAGCAACCAGAGCAACCGGCAGCTGCAGGAGCAACCAGCAGCTTCAGGAGCAACCAGCAGCTTCAGAAGCAACCAGCAGCTTCAGGAGCAACCAGCAGCTTCAGGAGCAACCAGCAGCTTCAGCAGCTTCAGGAGCAACCAGCAGCTTCAGAAGCAACCGGCAGCTTCAGGAGCAACCAGCAGCTTCAGCAGCTTCAGGAGCAACCAGCAGCTTCAGAAGCAACCAGCAGCTTCAGGAGCAACCAGATCACCTCGGTTGCTTGCTGTTACCTGTTCCAACGATGCGTGGGTCAGCGAAGTGCTTGGCGAGGATGGCGGCGAGCTGCGTCAGCGTTTCTTCATAACCTGAAGGTGAACAGAACGGTGAGAGTGAGAGACATCATGATGTCACACATTAACGTCAGGAGGACTTCAGAGATTCCAGCTCCTCCATTGCGGGTCGGGCTGCATCAGAACCGGATGAGGGCCACCTGGCGTACCTGGCAGCTCCTCCATGCTGTTGGCGGGGCTGAAGTAGTTCTTCAGGGCGCTGTAGGCGTTCATCGCCACGTTCAGGTAGAACTCAGGAGCGAAGGCGAACAGGGAGCCCGTGTTGTCGGCGTGCTCGATGGTCCGGATGCAGACACACAGCAGCCAGTAGACGTCCAGCATCTTCTCCTGAACAGAGCGGAGAGTCAGACCCAAAGAGCCCGGTTCTGGAGGCGCCGCGGACCGGGCCTCACCTTGGAGTAGATGGTGGCGTTGATCCAGGCCAGCCTGCGGCTCAGGTGGTTCAGCTTCTCAGCGAAGACCTTCTGGCTCTTCTGGAGCTCCTCCAGGATGTCTGCCCTCTGAAACACATGGCCCAGAGTCACCAGAACCATCAGAACCATCAGAACCGGGCTTCTGCTCACACATCCTCACATTCTACTGCTAATGGGTCTGGGTGTAAAATGAACGCTTTATTCTAGAAAATCCTCCAGATTATCGTTTATCATTTCCTGCCTCAGAACAACGTGATCAAAGGTCCAAACCATCAGAGGGGATAACACCGTCAAACTGGTACCGGTACCGGTACCGGAGCCCTGCAACGTTTAGCTGCGTCTCTGCTTCAACACACCCGGCTCTGGCGCCAGCTCGTTAGAGTCCAGGTGTGCAGAACCAGCGACACCGGCCCGGTACCACTTGGTTCAGGACCAGAACCACAGGTTTCAGACCCGGCTCTGCAGCCGTTTGTCCTGGTTCTGCTGGGCTCAGGCGATCACCTGATCAGAACCTCGTTAAGCAGAGCCGGTGCTGTCATGCATGCTCGGCTAAGGAGAAGACGATCAGAAAGCCTCACTGGACCAGAGCGGTTCTGAAACATCAGCCCCTCCTCACCAACAGGAGACCAAAGGTTCTGGATGACTTTACGTGTTCCTGTTCCTCTCCGGTTCCGTGTGAACGCGACAGCAGGCGCCTCACCAACCAAGCGGGCCGGTTCTGTTCTTACCCGGGCCGGACAGCGAGCGATCTTCTCCTCCGTGTCCTTCAGAGCCACGGCGTATTCATGGACCTCGTCTGCCACCACCACCATCTGCAGGGAACAGGAACATCTGGATCAGCAGGTTCTGCTGCAGTCTGATCCGTTTCTTCCTGACTCAACATGCTGGTTCTGCTGGTTCTGATTGACCTGCAGCCTCTCTGGGTTTCTAGTGCGCTGCAGCAAACAGCTGCAGAATAAAGGCTCCAGACGGGCCAAGGATCGGACCTTTGGCCGCTTCCACGCACAGAACCTGCACAGTCAGAACCTCAAAGAGCTGCTGGTTCTGATTGGGTCAAAGAGCTGCTGGTTCTGGTTGGTACAGGATCACAGTTTAAACGTCTGACTGCTTTTAGGAACACGTGACTCCTTCATTTTAAACGTGTTTAATTATTAAGTGAAACGATCGTTTCCACAGTTTCTGTAAAGCTTTACATCGTTATGCTGCTATAGGCTTAGGCTGCTGGAGGACATCAGGGTCTATTTCTCTCACTCTGCTGAGTTCTCCTACTGCTCTCCAATCTGCATTGTTTGTTGTAATTTCAGCTTTTAACTTTTTGTTCTCTGTCATTTTCTCTCCATAGAAGGTACACCTGGTCTGGTGTTCTGTTAGCTGTGACATCATCAGGGGAGGCAGATCATCCACTATTACCATCTAACATAGAAAGTACTCCTGGGTCAATGTGAGCTTCTGTGCTTTCTGTGTCTCTGCTCTGTCTTCTCTACCATAGAAAGTACTCCTGGGTCAATGTGAGCTTCTGAGCTTTCTGTGTCTCTGCTCTGTCTTCTCTAACATAGAAAGTACTCCTGGGTCAATGTGAGCTTCTGAGCTTTCTGTGTCTCTGCTCTGTCTTCTCTACCATAGAAAGTACTCCTGGGTCAATGTGAGCTTCTGTGCTTTCTGTGTCTCTGCTCTGTCTTCTCTAACATAGAAAGTACTCCTGGGTCAATGTGAGCTTCTGAGCTTTCTGTGTCTCTGCTCTGTCTTCTCTAACATAGAAAGTACTCCTGGGTCAATGTGAGCTTCTGAGCTTTCTGTGTCTCTGCTCTGTCTTCTCTAACATAGAAAGTACTCCTGGGTCAATGTGAGCTTCTGAGCTTTCTGTGTCTCTGCTCTGTCTTCTCTAACATAGAAAGTACTCCTGGGTCAATGTGAGCTTCTGTGCTTTCTGTGTCTCTGCTCTGTCTTCTCTAAGCCCCAGTGGGTGGAGGCAGATGAGCGTTCACACTGAGCCTGGTTCTGGTTCTGCTGGAGGTTCTCCCCCCTGTTAAAGGGGAGTTTTCCTCTCCACTGTCGCTTCATGCATGCTCAGTATGAGGGATTGCTGCAAAGCCATCAACAATGCAGACGACTGTCCACTGTGGCTCTACGCTCTTTCAGGAGGAGTGAATGCTGCTTGGAGAGACTTGATGCAACCTGCTGGGTTTCCTTAGAGAGGAATATATCTGTATAATATGATTGATTTTGACGTTGTAAAGTGCCACGAGATGACATGTTTAATGAATTATTGCTATATAAATAAAAGTTAACTGAATTGATTTGTTATCACTGCTTTCCAAAATGCGACATCTGAGGCGAAGAACAAGAACAGCAGCAGAAATGCTTCTAATCTGAGGAAAAACCCGGTCACTGCTGCCAATTTACAGACGCTTTATTTAGAGACTTTATTGCTTATTTAGCTTTTCTGACCCGACCAGCGACCTTTCCTCAGAAAAGCGACTAGCGTTCTGCAGTTCTTGTCTTGAGGCAGCAGTGAGAGCTGCCGGGTTCTCTTCCTATTCCCTGAGCGCCGTCTGACAGGCTGCTGCTGCCTGGTCCTGAAACTCGTCTGCAGGCGGAGCAAAGAGGAAAGTCTCTCTGTTCCCTCATGGCAAATATAAAATGTAAAGTTTTAAACAGTTTGTTCTCCTCTGAAGCTGCTGCACTAAAACTATTCCCTGGATTTTATTCACACAGCTTCACCTCGTTAACTCTGAGAACGGTAGAAATCTGTTTTATGTGCTGGATTCAAATTAAAAAAATATTTAATAAGGTTGATTTCTGGATCCAAACAAGTTTATATATTAAGAACTAAATGTTAAATAAAAAAATGTAGATATTTTATTAGTGAACTAACATTTATCACTACATAAACACACTAAATTAGCCCTAACAGGCACCGTTAAGTACCGGTACCGTAGCGGTTCATCGCCCCATCCCCAGACAGGCTGCACCTCTCCAAGATGGCGGCCGTCTTCACAGAGCAGCGGTCACATGACTGACCTTGCCCAGCTGCTGATGGACGCTCAGGTTGTACATCATCACGATGCCGTCGATGATCTCCAGCAGAGACTTGTCTGTGATTGGCTGGTCGGGCTCCTCCTGCGGTCGCCCCAGCAACAGGCCGTCGTTGCCATGGCTCCCTTCGACTGCGAGACAGACAGGAAGTGAAACGAGGCGGCGGTGGCAGCGGGGGGTGTTGGTACCGGCTGGGCGCCACTCACTGTCCTCCTCGGTGCGCTGCTCCACGGCGAGGCTCCTCACCTTCACCTTCTCAGGCTGGGCCAGCGGGCGGCGAGGCGTCATCAGGCTGACGGCGGCCGTGCTCAGGAACCGGTTGGCCCGGCCCAGCGTGGGAGAACTCAGCCAGCTGGGCCGGGCCAGAGCGCCGCCCATGGCCGCTGCTCCGAAAGGCCTCTGAAAGGGCGGGAGAGATCAGAACCGGCAGGTGTGGAGCGGCCCCGGCGGTTCTGTTGGGTCAGCCGCATGGCGTCAGGAACCCTGCGGTTCCTCAGCGGCGAGCAGAACCCACCTGGGCGGCGCCGCTCTCCTCGTCTTCATCCAGGTCGTCCATGGAGGCGGTCTGGATCTCCGCCGGGTCGATGAGAACGTTGGCCTTACAGGCCAGGTCATCTGCAACACATCAGACCGGAGACTGGTTCTGCTCTACCCTGGAACTTTGGACCTGGTGGTTCTGGTGTGTCCGGGTCCGGTTCTCACCTTTAAGCGTCTTCTTGAGGTGGGACAGGAGCCCCCCCAGCCTCTGCAGGTCAAAGTAGTCCACCTTTCCGTTGTAGAAGAGCTGCGGGGGAACGTAGGCGTCTGGACACAGAACATTAACCAGGTCCAGTTAGCGGTTCTGATGGTTCTAACCAGCCAGAGCTCGGCCCAAAGGAACATTATAGTTGATGTTTTCACTTGGTTCTGAGATTATCTGAGCTCTGTGGTTCCCCAGGACCAACGGGTCCAACTCAGAGGCCCGACCCGCTCGCTAGAACCCACCAGAACCTCCAGCCGTGAGCTGGGGGTTCTGGTACCGGTGGTGAGCCGGGGTTCTGGTACCGGTGGTGAGCCTACCTTCGCTGCTGAGGCTGCTGAGGTTCTTCCTGCCGCCTTCGTCCCAGCAGCTCCTGACGGCGGCGACCAGCCGGTGCAGGAAGCACACCATGTACTCGGGGGGGCACAGCGCCGTGGGGTGCTGCACACACAGACAAACCGGGTCAGCGCACGGCGGGTCCGGTCCGACCCGGTTGGATGACTGGCGGCGCTGCAGAGGCGGTTCTTACCCCGCGGTTGCTGGCGTTCTCCTGCAGGAACTTCCTGAACTTGTTGAGGAAGATGTAGCGAGAAGCTTCTCCCTGGAAGAGACGGATGGAGACGTTTCCGTCAGAGGCGGAGAACGGGTGGAGCGGTTCTCCCGGTTCTGATGGGTTTAGGGAACCGGACTCCAAGCTTTACTGGGTCCCAGAGGTTCTGGTACCGGTTCTGTGGTGGAGGAGTCTCAGACCTACCGTGGTTTTGTCCTTGTTGTTGAGCAGCAGCTTGAGGATCTGGACCTGCAGGTCCTCCACCACTGAAGAAGAAGAGAGGAGAGGTCAGGCCAGCAGAAGAAGAAGAAGAAGAAGAGGTCCCCCCCCCCCCCAGAGGAACGTCCAGACCTTCGATGCGCTTCTTCAGCCTCTGGCAGCCTCTCTCGTACGCCCGGCGCCGCAGACGCTCGTCTGAACTCTCGTCTTTGGGCTCCCGCTCGTCTTTACCCTGCAGAGCAAGCAGAGGCAGAAGATCCGGTTCTGATCCGGTTCTGATCCGGTTCTGATCCGGGGAAACAAGCTGCCGGGGACCAGAGCCCGCCCCTGCAGGAGGAGGCGGTAACTGCAGAGCTTTCAGCTTTTTACCGCGTCTTTAAATAAACCCGCAGCTCAGATTACAGGGTCAGCAGTAAATTCTGACCCGGTTCTGGGTTCAGGGTTCTGGGTTCTGGGAACCGGGCCAGAGACGCTTTCAGAGGGAAACTCAATAGGTGTTAATGTTGGGACGTGGCCTGCTGGGCCTGCTGTACAGAAACCCGGCCTGGCTTAGGTTCTGCAGAGTTCTGCAGCAGAGTTCTGGTTCTGGGTACCTCCTTGTCGAAGTGCGTGGGCCACCAGGTGGTGGGGATGAGCTCCTCCAGCCCCGCCTCCTTCACCCTGAGAGGCGTCTTGATGTAGAAGAAGACCACCGAACGCAGAACATCAAAGGTAAGCTGAGTTAAGGAAAGCAGAGGCGACCCAAACCCGGACGCTGCCGGTTCCGTTACAACACCACGGTACCAGGAGGATATAGAACGTTGTTGAGCAGGTACTTCCTGGACTTCTCGTGACGCAGGATGGCGGTGGTCAGACGCAGATAGTGGATCTGGAAGAGAGACAGGTGACGAGGCGGCAGCTGCTACCTGGGGAAGGTGAGCAGGGGGCGGAGCCTACCTGGAAGCCCAGGTCCGGGATGATGGGGGAGAACCGGTACGCCCTCAGCAGAGACATCATCAGCTGCTTCAGACACTCGTTCACCTCGTGCTCCTGCAGACAGAACATCAAGAACCTCTGAGGACAACCGGACCCCAGGAGGGGTCCCCAGGAACCCGTCAGGTTCCTGGGGACCTGCAGGTCCAGTTCAGGTTCCGCCCTGACCCTGGAGTACTCTTAGGAACGGCCTCAGAGCGGCCAGAGGTCTGACTGCTGCTCTAACTTCCACCTAAGAAGGAGCTAGGAGCTAGGAACTAGGAGCTAGGAGTTAAGAACTAGGAGCTAGGAACTAGGAGCTAGGAGTTAGGAACTAGGAGCTAGGAGTTAGGAACTAGGAGCTGGGAACTAGGAGCTAGGAGCTAGGAGCTAAGAACTAGGAGTTAGGGACTCGGAGCTAGCAGCTAGGAACTAGGAGCTGGGAACTAGGAACTAGGAGCTAGGAGTTAGGAACTAGGAGCTGGGAACTAGGAGCTAGGAGCTAGGAGCTAAGAACTAGGAGTTAGGGACTCGGAGCTAGCAGCTAGGAACTAGGAGCTGGGAACTAGGAACTAGGAGCTAAGAACTAGGAGCTAGGGGCTAATAACTAGGAGCTAGGGGCTAAGAACTACGAGCTAGGAACTAGGAGCTAGGAACTCAGAGCTAGGAGCTAATAACTAGGAGCTAAGAACTAGGAGCTAGGGGCTAAGAACTAGGAGCTAGGGGCTAAGAACTACGAGCTAGGAACTAGGAGCTAAGAACTCGGAGCTAGGAACTAGGAGCTAGGAGTTAGGAACTAGGAGCTAGGAGTTAGGAACTAGGAGCTGGGAACTAGGAGCTAGGAGCTAGGAGCTAAGAACTAGGAGTTAGGGACTCGGAGCTAGCAGCTAGGAACTAGGAGCTGGGAACTAGGAACTAGGAGCTAGGAGTTAGGAACTAGGAGCTGGGAACTAGGAGCTAGGAGCTAGGAGCTAAGAACTAGGAGTTAGGGACTCGGAGCTAGCAGCTAGGAACTAGGAGCTGGGAACTAGGAACTAGGAGCTAAGAACTAGGAGCTAGGAACTCAGAGCTAGGAGCTAATAACTAGGAGCTAAGAACTAGGAGCTAGGGGCTAAGAACTAGGAGCTAGGGGCTAAGAACTACGAGCTAGGAACTAGGAGCTAAGAACTCGGAGCTAGGAGCTAGGAAGTAGGAGCTATAATCAGAACATTACGGCTGCAGCCTAACCCTAACTCCCCCTCTAGGGGGCGCTGCTCACTAAAATCTTTGGACTCCAACTGTGTATTTCAGTGAAGCTTTCTTGAATCTCCTGATTCTGCAGGTGAAGGACATCCCTGATCTTCTCAGAGGTCCAGAGTGGAGCTCAGATGTGCCGGTCAGAGCCGGTCAGAACCATTCAGAACCATTCAGAACCAGTCAGAGCCGGTCAGAGCCGGCGTTTACCTCCATCAGCAGCCAGAAGAGGTCGAGCAGCTGCTGGATGAGCGGATGTTCGTCCACAGAACCTCCTCCTTCCAGGATGCCCAGCAGGAAGTTCATCAGAACGTCCTCCACCAGGTAGACCTTACACTGTGGAGACACACTCAGCTGAAACCCGGCATGGTCTGGCCCAGTGGACCAGGAACCGGTTCCTGCGTGTTCTAGATGGAGTCAGCTAGAACCCCCCCCCCCCCTCACCATGAGAGGAGCGAAGTGGTTGAAGATGTGGGCCAGTGTGATGAGCACCGTGGGTTCTCCATGGAGGCTCCAGGCCGCCGCCTCCTTCTCCTGCAGCTTCTCCTCCTGCACAGACAGAACGTGTGAGCGGCGCCGAGCAGCACGGAACCGGGCCGGTCCCGGCTCGGCTCACCTGCGGGTCCAGGCAGGTGGACAGAACGTTCTTGATGAAGCCCAGCAGGCGGTGGGCCTTCAGCAGGTCGGTGGTGGGGGGGTCCTGCAGCGGCAGGTAGCCTTCCACCGGGTACGTGGAACCCGCCGGGTTAAGGAGAACCACCTCACCCTGGTTCTGGTTCCAGCCGTACGCAACCAGAACCTGACAGCTACAACACAGAACTCTTCATACCAGAACCACGAAGCTCTTTGCACTAAAACCCATTCAGACAAAGCAGAACCAACCAGAGAAGGTCCACCGGTTCTAGGATTGGGTCCGGGACCGGTTCTGTTAGCCGCCGTCAGGATTTAAACATCATTTCTCTCTTTTTGAACCTGTGATGCTGGTTCTGGTTTCTCCGGGGTTCTATCGGCTGTATTCAGCCGGTTCTGTTGTTTTTTTGCTCGGTGGTCCATTAGCACCTGATGGCCTTCCTCAGAACCTCAACAGAACCCGACTGGAGGAACCGTGTTAGAACGACGCTGCAGACCCGTGTTCATGTACCATCAGGGTTCTGATCGACCCAAACGTGAACGTTCTGGCCTCATAATGCAGCCCGGGTAGAGCCAGCAGCGCCGACCCGTAGAACCGACCCGTAGAACCGGCCAGAAGGATATCGGAGCGGCCTGCTGCCGAAGTTGAAGGCCACGGACTCTTTGAAGGAGAGGCTGATGGCGGGGAAGTAGGCCACGCCCGGACCCGTCTTGATGCCGCTGAAGGCCGTGCCCAGAGACTGGCCGTTCCTGAGGACACAGACAACATGCTGGTTCTGGTTCTGGCAGAACTCTGAGGAACCGGACCGCTGGCAGCATGGAGAGCAGACTCACAGGCAGAAGGTGATGGTTCCCTCATCCAGGTCCACCAGGCAGCTCACGATGTCTCCAGCCGCCCACGACTGCTCACAGAACCAGAACGTGAACGTCTGACCCGGTCCGGACCCACAGAACCAGAACGTCTCACCCGGGTTCCCCGCCTCACCTTTCCATAGTTGGTGGTCGTCACGTTCCACTTCCTCACGCGGTTCCCATCGTAGGCGTACGAGTCCGGCGTGTCCCCAACCCCTTCCTGAGGAGGGAAGAGAGCGGCGTCAGAACCGGGTCGGTCAGAACCGGGTCGGTCCGGTCCGGTCCGCTGAGCCGGGCCCGCCATCATCATCATCACCACCATCATCACC